>NC_082615.1:12405588-12742817 GCF_030936135.1 Gavia stellata | reverse complement strand
TAGTTTAGCTGCAAGCGGAAGGGGAAAGTATCTGGCTTTGTCTCCGTGCTAGGAGATAAGGATGCTGGTGCAAACTGGGGTTAAACTTAGTCTGAAGCCCCCCGAAAGGTGGGATTTGTGTTTAAGCCTGTGGGTCTTGGTCTCTCCATGCCGGACTTCTGTCACCTCCTTGGAGGGAAAGCTCTGTCACATTCAGCAGGCTGAGCTGGGATGGGGGCTTGTGTCCCCTTGCCACTGCTGTGTAAAGGCTCAAAAAGTTGGTTTTTAGCTTATAATCAGAGATCCCGTCATTAAAAAACAAAAGGAGGGGGGTCTGAATGGTGCATGGTACTTTTCATGGCCCATGAGAAAGATGGAAAAAGGCTTTTGGTTTGTTTTTTAAGCCCTTTGGCCTTGTTAGAATAGCCGGGAGTGTTGTGGGGAAATAAGAAAGCTCTTTGGGCTGGAGACTCCATATTGCCTGTGCTTGCTTAGAACCTGATATGTTAGGTACCTACAGAGCTCCCTGCAGTCACGCTATGCAAATGGTAGTGATTAATGAGAATATTTGGGATTAATAAGAATACTTGAGATTGCCATATGAGTTTGAAACAAGCCCTAGTTGCAAGGGTTGTCTGTGGAACAACAGCTTCACCCTCTGCAAGAAGCATTTTTGGGTTGCACACAGCTTTGCTCACTTATTTAATTAATTCTTGCTTGCAGCAGACCACACCTTTGAGCAAGGCTGAGCACCTTGGGGGCAATTTTTGACCCTCCCTGACAGTTTCCCAGCTTTCTTAGCACCGCGCACAGCCTCCCCTCAGGTGTCCCTAATTCCACCATCAGTTACAAGCGCTCCCGCAGAAGCTGAGCCCTGTTTATGTGATGGGGCTTTGCCGGAGAAGCAGCAACTTGATGAAGGGAGCCCGAGCAGTTTCCTTTGCACTGGAGGAGGTGTTGGAGAAGGTAGGTGAGGTTGAACCTCTTCTCTGGGTTTTTGCACGTTGCACCAGGCTCCTGGACTTGACTGAGGTCTGTGTAAGCTGCAGATAAATGGGGTTGGGAGTTACATGCCTCGGCTATCGCGTCGGTGTGAGGTTGCCAAGGGATTTAGTGTGCCAAGAGGGCCGAACCCAGGAATGAAATGATTATTGTTTTTTGTTCTTCAGACAACACAGCTGAGCAAATCCAAGCTTGCTGTCTGTTCATTAAGGGACTAATCCTTTGTTTTCCCCTGGAAAAATCCTTTCCAGAAATCCCAAGATTTTCTAAGTAGGGCCAAGCTTGGAAAACGGAGGAGAAGGTGTCCCTTTCCTGTTATATCAGGAATTTCTCACCTCTTTCTTCAATTCTTTCCCCTTCTTGCTTGTCCATGTGTGCTTCCCTCCTCTTTCCCACCTTCTGCGCAGAAACTCATCTAGAGAGGTCCCAGGTCCCTTGAGAGCCACAGTGAGGTCTGGTGTCCTGCAAGGGATGAGCTGACATTTCATCAGCTGCCCCTTGGGCAGGTCTCTCACCTCTACCTTGCTGAAGACTTTCTTGAAACCCATAACGATATCTTTGTCAAATGAGGAGGAGGAGGAGGTGTGGGGCTGGGAACTGGGCTGATGAAAGATCCCTGCCCTGGCTGCAGCCGACCCAACCAAGGCTTTGCACAAAGGGTTAAGGGCTGGGGAGGGTGCTCCGTTCCCACTCGCCACCCGATGCAATTTGATGGCACTGGCAACACGCTCTCCCCCATCACCTCTGAAAATAATCACAGAGTATGAGCGGCTGCGGTGTTGCCATGGGGATGCCTCTCATTCATTTTAATCCTAACATGCCTTCCTAGGGAGACGCTCCCCAGTCGTGTTTTTAATTGTAATAACTACTGTGGTTTAAAGCCCTAAGTATGGTGCGTACGGTGCAGAGCTGGCCCCGTTCCAGCCCCTGGGCCGCCCCGGCTGGTGTGTCCCTGCCGGGTGCACGGCTCTGCTGGGATGGCCGGGGGCAAAGGGAGGTAAACTGTGTGAGCTGAGTGGGGACGTGGGTTGGCTCATTCTCCATGGTGTTTTACTTGGCTTTCCTTTGCTAGTCAATGGGATCTCTTGTCCCAGCTGGAGACTTGAGGTGGAGCGGAGCAGCACGTGCTCTGCTCTTGCACCACTGGAGAGGAGAGGGATGGTGGCTGCTGGTGGCCTCTGCCCGTTTCTGGGTGGTGCCTCGTGTCCTGCTCCCGCCGCGCTGGTGGCTCTGCAGTCGGCTGCAAACCGGGTCGCAGAACTGAGGTTGCAATCCCATCCGTACTCCCATTCCTCTGGGATGCTGTGGGACCGGGAGGGCTTCAGCCTAGCCCTCCCCGCCTGTTCCTCCGCTGGTACCCGCTGCATCCGAGGGCGCAGCCTGGCTTATCTCCCCGAGCTCCCCTCTGGTTTGGGCAGGGGTGTTGTGGGACCGTGTCTGGCACAGTTCACACCAGGGCTCGGTGTGTGCTGCCGTGCCCCTCGATAAACCCCCTCCGTGGAAGGAGCAGCAGCGTTGGGGTGCCTCCAGACCCAATCCTGCAGGAATGCCGATTAGCCCAAAAGCTGCTTGGTAGCACACCCTCAAAGCTAAGCTAGTTTTCCTCCCTAAGCCTTCATGTCTCAGCTGCCTTCGAGGAGAGGAAATTCTGAAGGCGATATCTCTGTTCCCTCTTAGCAGGGCGGTTTTCTGGTGCACAGAAGTCAAACCTTCCCGTCGCGAGCGGGATGCGTTAGCCCTCAGCTAGAGCAGCTTGTTACTGTGCTCTGGGGGGGCTGGCCCTGCTCCCCACTGCTCGTGTGTGCTTGTCGACCTTAGCTGGGTGCTTGTAACGGCAAAACCTTCCTGCAGCATGGTCTGATGTTCTCCCCCTCCTCTTTAAATTAATGTGCCAGCCGTGTCTCACCCTAATTAAAACCAGCAAAGAGGACTGGTCCAGGACGTAGCTTTGGAGGCTGTAAAATTCTAGGACAGTTTTATGTAGTGCAATTAAAAGGAAGGTAAAAAAAAATTGTTAAGAAATTAAACACTAATTACTTTTTTTTTGCCAGCTGAACTGCTTTGGCAGTGGGGCTGCAAGTGGGATGCAAAGACCTGGGACGGTTGGTTCTCTGCTGCCGTAAATCACGTTGATCAAATGTTCCCTTGCTTTTTGGTGGTGTAACTCATCTGCTGTCAATTAGCCTAAATCACATTTTTTCAATTAAACAGGCTTAGAGGCCTGATAGTGAAGTCTGGTGGGGAGGGGGAGGGAAAGGCAAAGCTTGGTTGTAGGCAGCGAGGTGGAAATATCTTTTTAAAAGGTGTGATCCCATTTTAGTGTTTTCCATATAAAATGCGATATTATCGTCTGTGCTCCGGGGAGCAATAAGAGCTGGAAGCCCAGCTGAGGAGGGAGCCTGCGCAGCGGAGGGGACCGGCACGGGCGGCCCCACGGCGGTGCCAGGTCCGAGGTGGCCCGAGGGATTAGATGGGGAATCCCAACCGGGATGCTTGCAGGTGTGATGGCGGGTTACCGACTGCATGAAAACTCCTCTGGGGTGAATTTCAGCTGTTCCCTTAAACTTCCTGCCCTGATTCCCCTTGGTGGGGTAGAGGTTTGCAAACTTGCCCAGCGTTCGCTGGGCTGGGTGATGAGGCTCCCCACGGGGCTGTGGCTCGAGGGCTCGTTTGTGCTCCAGGGAAGGGGAAATTACCCCGTCATTTGCATGCAGCTGGCAGTGGGAATGGGTGGCTTGCATAATAGGTGGCATAATTTGCCTTGGATGGTGAAGTAAACCACTGTTTCCTCTCCCTGTGTCTAGTCTTGCTTGCCGAACGTTTTCTGTCTTGATTAGAAAAGGAAAACAGGCTGTGAAGTATTTGGAAAGGGCAGGAGGAAGGGCAGGGCTTGGAGTAAATTGGTCCTTTTTATACCTGCATCCACCCTGCGTGTTAAAAAGGAAAAGCAGATAAAACCTTCCCAGTCTGGAAAGAAAGAAACAGCTGGAGTGGGAAGAAGAGCGGGTCCTGGTGCCAGGAGGAGGGGGAAGCAGAGGTGTGTGTGGCCTGCCGATTAGTGCTTTGGTTCCTACAAATATTACCTGTCTCCCACCTCTCCTCCTGGTGCTCGGTCCTGCTGGGGGTGCATGGGGCGGCTGGGAATTGGGGTGGCCTCTGGTCTGTTGGGGAGCGCTGGGGAGGTGCAAGCATGGGGGCTTCAAAAGTCCCTGCGGATATCTGCCTGTTGGAAATGGAGCTCCATCTCCCTGGGGTCGAGGCTTTGCAGGACCGGTGCTTCCTGGGTGCTCTGGGGCAGGGGAAGACACCGGTGGTCCCTTCCGCCTCTCCCCGCACCAGGGCAGGATGCGCTCCCGGGATCTCCAGAGCCCCCCGCGCTCTCATCCTGCAACACCGACGATTCATCCGCCCGCTGCAAAAAGGGCTCAGGCCTCCCAGTTCTGCCAACAAGCCCCTGCAGGTTATCCTGTTGGGAAAACCAGACTCATTTATTAATATACATAATGTTAATTGCTGTAATTTGAAGGCTGGCTTCCCACTCCCAGGGATGTGGGTGTGTGCTGCCGGTGTGGAAATGCGCGGAGGAATGTCTCCTCGCCGAGCCCCTGCGGTGAGAGGAGGATGCTCTGTGGTTATAATGGTGATGCCCGGTTTGTATTGTGGGTTTGGGTTCACGTGCTAAAAGAACAATGAGAAAACAAAACATATCTCCCCGTCTTTGGTATCTCCTTGTTGTAGGCTGGAAATACAGCCAAATGGATATTTAAATGTTAATTAGTATAATTCACCACCACCACCTCCCCAGGCAAACTGGCAATTCGGAGCATGCTTCGTTCCTCCTCCCTGCCCAGTTTACTGCCCTCAGTCTCCAAGAAGAGCTTTGACCACCTGGAGGAGCTTATGCCAGGGTAGCCCAGGCTGGGGAGAGGCTCGTAGCCTGCAGGAGGGCAGCGATGCCACCTCACCATTAGTGCCAAAGGAGCCGGAGGTGTGGGACCGAGATGACCCTCGAGGCTCTGAGCCTGGTCTGCCCTTGGGCTTTGCCAGCACAGTTGTGTTGGTGAGGAGCAGAGGGAAGGAGGAGACTTAGCTCTTAGTTCTCAGCACGTGTGGACGTGGCACTGCGGGACATGGTTTAGTGGGCATGGTGGGGGTGGGTTGGTGGTTGGACTTGATGATCTCACAGGTCTTTTCCAACCTTAATGATTCTGTGATTCTGACCCATCGGTGAGGTTATGGGATGGGGCAGGACTGCTCCTGCAGTGCCTCTGGTCTCCCTCTTGCAGTAGCTGTTGGCCCCAGCTCTGTCCATGTCTAGGTGGTTGCAGCAAGAGCAAGTCCAAAGCTCTGCTGGAGATAAATTAGGCAGCAGGACCTTGGCTCCCCGAGGTCCTGGAGCACTCCTGGCTTTGTGCTTCTCACCCCAGGAAAGAAAAAGAAACCCACCGTCTTCAGGGTCATCTGGCGATGCCAGCAGAAAGCATGGCTCAGGGCCTCCGTTCCTGCCACAGCGACAAGGCGAGGTCCCTCCGTGCACGGGGGTGTTTTGGGCTGCGCTTGGGAAACGGCTCCTTTGCCAGGAGCGCGTGTGTCCTCACGAGCCAGATCTGCTGTTCCAGCTCTCCTGCCCTGTACCAACGTTTGCTTTGGAAAAGTAGCACTGGTGGTTTCTGGAACGTGATCCATCTAACCCGCCATCAGAAAACAACAAAACCAAACCTGTAATTGCCTTTGGTCTTGAGCAATTTGAGCTGGGTGCGAATTGGCCACGAAGGCTTGAAAAGCGCTGTGTGCTGCTGGGCCGCGGAGCCGTGCGGAGCCGGGAATGCTGCCGTCGGTGGCAGAAGTGAGCGGATGGTGTATGTGAACCAGGACCACCCCCCCACTTTGCTTTGCAGTCTTCCTTCACTAGTCCATGTTGCCCGGTATCCCAAAGTAAACCCGCTGATGCTCAGGGCTCTGCTGGCATCAAACCTGGCGTGAAACCCCAACTTGGCAATAGCCGCCGCTGCCCGTGTTGGTGGGTGAATGGCGCCACGAGTCCTGGACCCAGCTGGGTGTTTTTAGCTCCTCTGGAGGATTATTAGAAGTGAAGAATTAAGCAATGCATTTCCTGATTTCTCTCCTTTCAGCAGGCTGGTGCGATGCTAGCAGCCCTTCCCCCTGCCCAGCCTTGCAGAGTCATTAGAATTCCTTTTGGGAAAGGGGAGAGGGTGAGGGGGGAGTAAATCTGATTTAATTACAATGACACAACCTGCATGGCCCCAGCGGCTCGGTGGGTTTAATCTGATTTGGAGAGCGGAGGTGGTGCAGCGGCTGCCACTGGCATGAGCGCCTGCCGCACATGACGGGCTTAGGGCAGCGCCAGGCGCGGGCTGCCGCGGCGTCCGGCTGCGGTGCGGGGAGACCCGGGCTGCCCGCCGGGGCGGTGGGTGCCAGGGATGGGGTCCTCCGCCTTTCACTGCGGAGAGCTGCTCGGGAACGCTCTGCTTTCTGTTGTGCGTTCTGGGGATGGTGGGATCCGGGCAAAGAGGTGGTTTGGTTGGAAGTGACTCATCTTGTGTCCGTCTCTGAGGGTGTCCCAAGGCAGCAGGAGAGTCCTGGGCTGGTCAGAAGCAGCTGCACAGTGTGGAGGTGATTAAACACTATTAAGCCCAAATGAAAAAGCTGCTTCTAGCAAATGACTTGGAGGGGGGGGGCAGCTCCGAGCATCCTAAGAAGTTGAGGCATAAATGGGTCCTGGCTCCTGCAGCTTGCTCTGCGTCTGTTAAGGAAAGGACCTCTCTGGGTGCTGATGCTCCTTGCTCTGGTGGCTTGAGCCATGTGCTCTGGTGCATCTCCAGCTGCAGAGCTGCTCTTGGCAAACATGTCCTTTGGGATTCTCTGTCCTGAAGCTTAGCAGATTGCCTTGGGCTCTTGCTGTGACCATCACCCAGCTTCTCATTCACAAGCGTCCTCTCGCAACTGAGAAAGGTTGTTGCTTCAAGGAAGAAACTGTCCCCTATGCTGGCTCTTGCCAGAGAGGCGTTACCTTCTAGATGCTCCTGCCACCCAAGGGATGGTTCGCATCAGCCGGTGTGGTAGTGTGGAGAGCCACCTTGGCTGCAGGTCTCCTTTCCCCCTCCTATGTGACTGCAGATGTCTTTGGGTGGTTAAAGGTGGTTCAGTGGCAAAAGGGGACAGGTTTTAGATGAAGGCATAGGTAGGTGGGACAGTAGTGGTTACCCCTACATGGCACCTTTGAGGAGGGAGAGACATGCCTCAGGTTCACCTGGTGTGGTCTGCAGGCCACCCATGGCAATGTACAGGGTGTGGGGTCCCAGCTTTCCATGTGAAGTAGGATGTTCTGGTCTGGTGCAGAGAATAAAAAATCCCAAGGGCGCAGTAATTAATTGCAACCTTCTTATCCATGCCTTGGGATGACCTGCTGGCTGTCCAGCTGATAAATTTCAGCCTGTATCTACCCAAATTGGGCTTCCCCTCCTGTCAGTGCACAAGGACGTGCTTCTTGGTGGCACTGGTGTCTTTCAGGACGTCGGGGGTTAATGGTCCTCTGACTATGCTGCCCTGCCCCAATATTCCCACACCTACTCCCCTCCAGGAGCCGCCTGCTCTGCAACTCCTGGGGCTGCAGGGAGGATGGGAGCAGTGGGACCGGTGGAAATGTCACCTCCTGCCCTGTCTGAGGCTTTGGCAAGGGGGAGAGCACACCCGGCCGGGGGTGGAGGAGAGGCCAAGGCCAGATCCTGCAACGGCGGGCAAAGAAGATTTTGGATAACGTCAGGAGCGTGTGGGAGGGGACTGTAAATCCTGCAGAAGGATCTGGTGAAAGGTGATGGTTTGATGGCTCTGGAGCCCCGTCTCTGCTCGGGCCATGCGGTGCTGTCAGGGGCAGCGCATTCTTCACCGGCCGCTGTTTGCTTGGGCACTGGTGTGTTTTGCTACCAATGCACGTTTTGCTTGAAATCACTCAGTTTAGGGTACTTTTCCCCTCTCCATGCAATTGCACTCCTTTCCCGGAGTGGCTCAGGTGTGCAGCACGGAGCAGTGTCACCGGTTCTGTCTTGAGAACACGAGGGACGCATCTAGCCTAATTTGCCTGGCTCTTTTTGGTCCTTAAAGGCTCATTTTGAAGATGCTCCTCCTGAGGGGTAGCACCCTCATCCCATCCCTCCCCTCGGGTGCCAGAAGGTGGGAAACCTCGTCCCCTCCTGGTGGGACAGTAGCTGGTGCTGGAGCATCCCTGGGGTGCAGGTTGGGGCTGGAAAGCCGCTCTGTGCCGGTGCCTGGGGAGACGTACGTGGGACCTAACCCAGTTTCAAGCAAGGTGTTTCTGCTGACACAGCCACCATCTGCTTTAATTGTGGATTATTAAGAACTGCTTTTATTTTAAGAAGCTGGCCCCTCGTTAGAGTGCAAGTCCCCAAACCCTTTTCCCTACAAAAGGGGTGTTGTGCCTCTTACCTTTCGGCAGCATGCACTTTAATTTCAGCTTGCAGCCCTCGCTGTGTAATCTAGAGGTGGGGGGAGCTTTCAGAGCGCTCTCACTCAATAACTCAGCCCAGCCTACAGCGCTAGTGAGGTATTTTACACTCTGCCAAGGCAGATAATTAATCATTCCTGAAGAATGAAGAAATGTTTCTGGACTTCCCCCCCCCCCCCCCCCCCCGCTCCTTTTTAAAGAAAAACAGGGATTTTGAAAACTTGATGCCCCTCTGATAGGATGGAGGAAGGGGTTTGGGATGAGAAGTGCGAGGGCTGGCTGGCTCTTTGGGGAATGCCACAGCGGGGTGCGACCGGCCGGGCTGGGGGACGGGGGCTTCTCGGTGCCCATCTGCCTGTCGCTGTGGTGTGTGCAGAAGGTGAAGGTGCTGCTGAGTCCCGGGGCTGGGGCGCACGGTCCCCCCGTCGCTCCTGGCTGATGGAGGAGCCCAGAGGACTGCTGGGTTTCCCTCATTGCTGTGTTGATGCTGATGCTCTTGGTGGCTTCCAACCTGGTTGCCCAGTCATTAATTTAAGCAAAGGTGTTTTAAAAAACGGACCAACCAACCTGAAAAGGATGTTAAACATGGCGCAGAGCTCGCCGGTTTGATGGGAGTGTTGCTTTTAAAGCAAACTATTCAAGAAGGTGCCTCATCAGGTAAAGATTTCCTTTTACCATTCCCTCTTTCTTCTAGTTCTAGTCGTGGTCAGGACTATAGAAAGAGGGAAGCTGTTGCTTCCTGTCTTTTGGGAGAGCTGGTTGGATTTGTACTTAGGTCATGTAGGCAGGGGAGTGTTGGGTCAGCACACAAATACTTGCTAAAATAGTACAATTGGGTCTGAATGTCCCTTGTCTCCTCTTTCCATAGATCATAGCAATGGGAAAACATCAGATGGTTCTGCTGAACAGTATCTGAAATGTATGGTCTATAATAAGAGCAAAAAAGACTTAGCTATCAGTGTTGCGTGTGTGGGCTTTTCCCCTCTGTAGGGACAATAAAGGGAGCGTTAGCACCAGGCTGGACAGGCCATGGCAGACCCTGAGCACGAGGGGACAAGTACGTACGTGGCTGTGGGAGCTGGCACGTGCTGCCTTGCGTCGGCTGTTGCTCATGACTTTCCCCACCAGCTCCTGCTTGGGAGAGGAGCCTGGGAGATGCAATGGGAAGGCGATGGTGTGACACACAGCACTGGCTGGGCTTTAGCGCTGCCGTTTAACGTAGATATGTCTTTGGCTGTTGGCTTCACAGCAAGTCTCTTCGCAGTTTGTGAGTAGTACTGAAAATTGCTTCTCCTTTGAGCAGTCAGTTATACAGAGTACCTTAAATTGCTAATCAGAAGATATGTAGGCACAGGAAATATATGCATAGTAGAGCAATTTCTGTAGCAAGTAGTTCTGGATGGAGCTGTGAATTGAAGACCTTGTTGCTCTGAGCCCCTGTGGATCCCGTGGGCTTTTGATAATGGAATATGTGTTAGCTTGCTGTAGGCTGAATCACACTCACTTGTGTTTTTTCTCCTGCTTTTTCCATGGCAGCTTGAGCAGGGACATGGCATTCCTCACCTCCCTTCCTCTACTACTGCTAAGGCCGCTTAGTAGAGACATGCGGCTGCTTTTCAGGCTCCTGCCTTGCAAAAACTGATGTGAAGCTTAAATAGCAAAAGTTGCTGAAGTGCCTCCGGTTCCAGGAGTTTTCAAGGCTTGATACAGGGGGAAAAAACAACCCGGGAATCAGCTGGCGAAGGGAAGCCCCTCAGGCAGGCAAAGAAACCAGTATGTGCAGTTCTTCCCCACTGCCGTCCAGGTGGGAGCAGGAGGGAAAGGGGGACGGTGGTATTTGCCACCAGTGCTTTCAGGTTGCCCGTCTCGGGGTTTTAGAGATGTTGTGGGTCAGAGTCTTCCAGCGCACCTCTTGTCTTGTGGGTGTCCTCCGTGCCTGGCAACGTGTTTTGGAGTTTGCTTTAGTAACGCGAGGTGATGCTGATGGCCCTCATCGAATGGATTGCTCTCAGCTTCCCAAGGCTGGAGTACATGGGCAATGAGGAAAAGCCCTCCTGGAAGCTACCTGCCAGCTTTTCAGCAATTTGTGTCTCCAGCATCACCATCCAGCTGGGAGCTGGAAACACACGTCAGCTCTGCTGAGAGCAAGCCAGCCCTTTGTTCATGCGTCTCCTTGAAATGATATTGTGGTTTACTTAATTAAAAACACAGAGCATTATTGTGGGAATGACAATGAATTAAGAAGATTAAATCTGGGAAAAGACCTATCTGGCCATCTAATCCAGCCCAACTCTGCTGTTCTCTGAGGTATCCTTCTTCCGTACAGTTTGAGGTGCCTCAGGTGAGGTGTTTGCTCCCTGTTCCCCAAGGAAATCTTTCTGTGGTCTATTAGAGAGCTGTTTGTAGAAATGAGCAGGCTGGTTTCATCTGCAGCCTGCTGCTTAATTATTCTCCCAGCTGTGTTTCCACCCAGCACTGGGTTTACTAACAAGCCTGGCCAGCCCTGGCAGAGAGGGCTCAGCTCCTCCTTGCTTAGACCTTGCTGTTGAGTTGATGTGCCCAAGGAATATGCCCTTGAGTTATTCTGAGCGTGGGATCCTTCCCCCTCCCTTCACAGCTTTTTCTGAAGCTTCATGCTAGCAGGTTCTTGGGTTGAACTGGAGAGTGTTTGCTGGAGGGCCAAGCAGCTCTTCCTGCACACGCAGACGGGCGGCAGGATGCCTTGGCTTCCCACTGGGCAGTTTAAATTTTGCATTTTTGGGACATCCTGCATTAGCTTTTTGACTGTTGCCCGCTTCAGAGGTTCTGGAGCAGAAAATGTGTCTTTGGGCTTGGTGGCATTCTGATGGAGCACCTGAAAACTGAGAAGTAGCAGGAGAAAATCCTCAAAACAGCCTTTCCCTGCTCTGCCTGAGATAGGCAGATGCACGTTGGGAAGCTCCAAACTAACACTGAGTCAGTCTGTGGTCTTTTTACGGTTGTCACTGTGGGCTCCCTTCTCCTCCCTCCCATCGTGATCCCTTTGCAAACAGCTCCATCCCCAGCTGTGGGGATCTGCGAGCTCGGCCAGGAAGGACATCACGTAGTTGTGCTACCAGGGCTCTGCTCCCAGCAGTGCGCTTTCCAGTGTGTTTTTGGAGGGAATGTCAGTCTCTCCAATATCCTGGACTGATTTGAATGCTTTTTGGGAAAACCTGCCTCTTCCTCCTCTGTGCATCAGTATGGAAAAGTGAACTTCCAAGTGCCAAGGGTGGTGGCAATGGGAGATCAGCTGTTTCTGGGAAAGAGAGAAGCACCTAACTAATTCAGGGGACAGAAGCTCTGCTGTGGTGTCCCTGCCCCCTGTAACCTGGGCTAGATCCAGTCAAGCAGCCATAAACGACTGCAAGGAGGAGGATGGTGGTTGGGTGGATGGGGGTTTTGGAGAATGATGCAGGTGTCAGTGGGAAAACGCTTCATCTCGGCATCCTGGATCAGAGTGGTGGGACGTGCAATGGCCATTGTGGTAACAGAGCGGTGGGAAGGATCCCACCACACTCCACGAAGCCCCATGGCCCCAGATCTGCGGCAGGGATTTTGCCCACAGCTAACGCTGGGGATGTGCAAATACGAGCAGCTGCTGCTTAGGGCAAAGCTGCCCGAGGGAGGTCCTGCGGTTAGGTGCTGTGACAAAGAAAGTGCCAGCGTTGACATTTTCACCGCCCCAGGCTCCTGTTTGACCTTGGGCAAGTTGCGTTGTCTCTCTGGCCGCATCCTGGAAGGCTGCGTGTTGAGGTGGGTCCTGCCAGGATGTCTGGGTGTGGGAGATGTGCCTCCCCACACGCCAATGCTGCCGCCTGTTAATGTGTTGTTAAATATGGACTATTTGCTGCGCCTTGTCCGTGTGAGCTGCGGTAGGAGGGGGCTGGCTGCTTTGCCAGGTGGTCTTAACAAAAATTAGGATTTTTTTCCCCCCCTTCAGAAGAGCCGTTCTCCCTGCCTGTGTCTCTTCAGTGGGTGTCTGCGTGTTGCCCCACGTTGAACTGCCAAAACACGAATCGTTACCTGGGTTATGAACTGAGGTTTGCACTTTGAAACCTCACTTGGTGAATGACACAAATCCCGTGGTGGTTTTCTGCACACCGGGGAGCGAATGTTAGCTCTGATGCAGGAAGTCAAAACCTTGGGAGCTTCTTACTGAAAATGTGCCCTTTGCAAGTAACATTGCTGCTTGTGCTCGATGGGTGCTCACGTGGCTGCAGGAGCAAACACGGCTTCCCCACAAAGTTCTCCAACTCCATGCGCTTTAATATATATGCGATGGGCATACAAAAATGATGTAGTTTCTTTCTAAAAGAGATCTCGTGGAGTTTTTGATTTACCTTCCAATGTCAGCCCTTTGGGGTGTGTTCCAGTCACCCAGAAGAAAATAGTCCTGGCAGCCTATTGCTACAGAAAGGTCTCTTTTTTAAAAAAGAAAAAAAACCCAAAAAGCCAAACCCCAAATCCTAAAGTTGAGGTTACTGTTTATTCCCATGGCTCCAGGAGCTGAGGCTTTGAGAAGAGCTGCTAGTTTTCAACAACCTTCTATTAGTCATGGGAACTGGCAGTTCTGAAATTAATATTTGCAGACCCTCCCCTCCCTACCCCTGCTCTCTCCTTAATGCAGAGAAAACTCTCACCTCCAGCCTGACTTCCAAGTACGTGATTGAGAACATGTGAATCCACAATGACTGAACTGTGAGTGACCTCCGGGGAGTAAGTGGGTTAATCAAAGCTGGGCTCTTCCCCACACTTCAGTCGCTAAAGCTCCTGCGTTTCCTCCTGATGGCTGATAAGGAGGGATTGAATTTATGAAAGAGATGAAGATGTTTGGATAAGCTGCAGTACCAAAGCAAGCCTGCCTGACAAGTCAGGGCCTGAAGGAAGCCCGTGGAGTTGGAGGGGGTTTGCTGGGTGTTTTTTCTCTTTCCCAGGCCCCTTCCCGCAGCTGGGACAGTGTCTGTGGGGATCCAGCCGGAGACGCGGCTGCAGCTCTGCAGTTGCAAACCCCGGGTACCCTGGCTGAAACGATGTGCTCCGAGTTTCGGCTTGGTCCTGGGCTCTGCGGGGCATCTGGCAGCTTGCAAAGCCTCAGTCCTGCCTCGCTGTCCTCCTATCGGGGCTGCGTACAGTAAATGGCGTCCGTCGTCGTCCCGGCAAAGCCAGCGTCGCTGCTAAACGTGCTGCTGTACTGGTGTGATGGGGACTCGTGCCCCGAGACCCGGGGGATCTCTGCGGGGACTCTGGCACACAGTGGCCTCAGAGAAATGTGTCCTATCTCTTCCTCACCCCCAGCTCCAAGAGGTGCAGGGCTCCGAGACGCGCTTGGCCAGCCTGGTCCTGTCCCGCTGGCTACAGACAGCCCCCGGGCAGGGAGCACGGGTGCGTCTGTGACTTTCTTTCCATACCCGGGTCCTAAATCAAAGATGTGGGTTCATGTTATTGAGCACAACATTTGGTTATTTCCCTGTTCTTCTTTTGCTGTGCCAGAAAGGCCAACACCTGTGTCTCAGAGATCGTTATCTCTGTATATTTTTAGACATGCCTTATCAATGCTGAAAGAAGGTGAATCATGTTTGGGAAAGGGAATTGCTTCTCTTCCAAATCTGTTTTGGAAAACAGACCTGAGCTCCAGGGAGAGGGGAGGGGAAGCAGCAGTGGGGAATGACCCATCACGGAAACACGGCATCTCTCCGGATGCCTGCAGGGCATTGAGGGGAGGACAGCCTGTCCCCCCCAGCCCCTGGTTCAGGGGTTCTTTGCTAGGACACGGTGGCTTCTTGTGGGACACTGAGCAGCCTGGTTCCTGCAGTGGGAAAGGGGGTGACAGCTCTAAGGGTTTTCCCAAACCTTAAAGCTGTGGTTCTCCCCCCCCCCGCAGTCTTAGAGCGGTGGCCGGTACCATGGTAGACCCAGGAGAGGCTGATGTGGAGAGCTCGGAGCGGCTCCTGCACATCAGGGCTCTGTGTCCAGGCTCCTATCTGCAGTGCCACGTGCCAGAGGCCGGGCAGGGTCTGCTGAGCCCCTCCTGCAGCCTTGCCCATGGTCGCAGTGCCTTGGCTGTCCTCCTGGAGCCCCCTGAAGAGTTGTTCTCCACTTGGGTGTGGAGCCATGGAGCGATGAAGCCACTGGCTGTCCTCCCCGGGAGGACTTGGCTTTTTGCTGCTCTCTGGGCTGCCCTCCTTCCTCGTGCCCGGCGCTGCTGAAGCTGGAGACCCTGGGTGCTGCTGCCTGTGACCCCAACAAGGCAGCTCTGAGTGGCCGTGAAGGCTTTTTGCCTTCAGGAGGCTTGCAACTGGGGTGGGGAAGGTTAAACCTTTGGAGCTCTGGGCATGATCATTGCCCCCTCCTTTGACATCCCCCCCACCTCCGCAGGAAAAGAAAGTAATTCGGGTTGATGTCTCCATTAAAAAGCTGCAGCAGTAAAGTGGTTGTTTGTGCTGAGAGGGGAATGCCCACAGGTAATTTATCTTGACATTTATAGAAAGCATAAGGGTTTACTCATTCATAAAATGAAGGAACAGGGTGTTTTGCTGCGTTGGCTGGGCTCTGGAGCTGCTCGAACATTATTGTAGCTGATCGTAATCGTTTCCGGACATGCCCCAATATGCCTACGGGGGGTTGCATGGGAACAGTAACAATGTGGGACAGGAGAGCAAACCTGTTGGACAGGAACGGGCCCGACTGGCGCTAACAAATCCTCTTCCTCCCCGGGCTTTTCTGAATGGCAGGCGAGGGCGAGAGCCGAAGGGAGGACCTGCGGGCGGCTGGCACCCGGGAGCTGGCGGGCGCTGGGCTCTCGGCTTGTTTTAACTGGAGGGAGTCCTCGTGCTGGGGCTCTCCGTGCTCTGTAGCTCTGAGGAACAGCAAGGAACGCTGTATTTTCAGAACAAACTGTGTTTTGAAAATTATTTTTTTGTTGTTGAAGCACAGAAGGAAAGCTGCTCCGTGCAGGATGGAGCAGAAGTGGAGGGTCCGGCTCCAGCCTTGGAGCAGGGAGAGCAATTTGATGCATCTCAGTTTCTTCCTGTGCTAGTATTTATCTGTTTGGGGAGGTCTGTAGCTTCCCTTGAGCTGACCTGCCTGCTGTGTGGACAGCAAACCTCTGTGTGTGGCTGGACTGTGTAGGAGCACCCAGGCTGGCTCTGTCGGCGCTTCGGAGAGGTGCGGGGTTTTGTGTGCAAAGGCGCTGGCTTGCCCAGCTTTTCCCTTCCCCACAGTGCATCCACCGACTGCCCTTGGCAAACCTTATGGAGCACATCAGAAGATTGTGGAGGTGCTCTGGCCCATCTGTCTTTGCCGTTGAGATGCTCATATCTCTTCTTGGCAGAGAACCAGGTATGTTAGGTTATCATAAAGTCCGTGGTGATATTCTGGCTTTTTACGGCTGACCTCGTGGCACTGGGCTGCTGAACAGCCACGGTATCAGAAGTGTTATCATCGTTAACCCCCCTGTAATCCAGCTTGCTAACAAGCTCAGTCTCCCTCTTGCTAAATTAGCAATTGTGGCAAAACCATCTGTGAGGGATCAGTGGGTGAGCTGCACCGGAGAAGACCTGTAGGTCTTTGGAGAGCAGGGTCGCTTGAGTTCCCAGGCTCTGATCCTCAGGGGCTGGAGCCAGCCCTTGCGTGACCATCCCGAGGACGTAAAGCCGTGGGCTGCGACAGGGAGAGCAAGATCTTCCCTGAAGAGACCTCCCGGTGTTTCTCAAGGCCACAGGATATTAAACAAATACACTGCCCTGCGGTAACCGTGACTTGTCTCAGCTGACAGGGAGATGCTGAGGACTCTGCAGCTCAGGGCACTGGCTGCCTGGCTCCCCAAACGGTATTCTTGGCTGTAAATGGGTTTTTCCCTCTCTGTTTGCTGCGTGCAACCAGTAAGTGCCCAACTTAGGACTGATTCTTAATGTTGGGCATCTGGTGCTTATCAATCCGTGATAGCCACGAGCCTGGAAATGGTAGGGCTTGGGAAAGCGTGGTAACGCTCTCCTTGAACAAGAAGCTGAGGGAGCAGGACAGCCGTGTTTCAGCCGGGTCCCGCTGGCAGTTCACAGCTGGGGAGGACAAAACCCATCACCCAAACCCCCCCTGTGAACCAGAGGAGAGCGGACTCGCCTGTGCTTTGCTGGCTGGGCACAGCTGGCCTGCATGGGTGTTTGATAAACAGTGGGACTAAGGAGGAGAAACCTGCCGGAATTGTCTTAAGGTGATAAAATTCCTGCGCTGCTTCAGTGTGCCAATTAGTGCGGCTTTATGTGAGATGAGGCTGGGTTTGGCTCTGGGTCTCTCCCGCCCCTCGGCGTGTCTCCTCGGAGCACCCCAGCAGCTTTCTGGCTGTGTACCCCATCTGCCTTCATTGCCATCGGGATGCCATGTGGGAGACGGCTCCAAGTGCCACCTTTCTGTCCCCTCAGGGTGGGTGAAGGGGCTGGGTGGTGTGAGCGGGGCCAGCTTGGCCCCCCTGCACCCGTCCTCTGCGCCCGGCCGGGTTTTCCTCCTGTCTCTTGGGAGCGGCCAAGCCGCAGTTTTGGCAACAGCGTCTCGCAGGGGAATGACGTGCTCGAGTGTTTGAGCAGGTGAGCCCGAGCGAGGCGCGGGCCGTGACTCAGATGCACCCGGCTGCTGCCGGCACCGTGCCAGGGCCACCCAGGGCTGGGGGGGATGCTCCTGGGCTGGGGGGATGCGATGGGGTCCTGAGCCTGGTGTGGGGTACGGTGCCTCTCATTGCGTGGGTTTCTGGGAGCTCGGGTTAATCTGAATCTTTACTGAAGAAAGTGCTTCATCACTGGCTTCCTTTGAGGTGGGTGAGTCACCCGTTGAGTCACGCTGTTCCCATGCCAGGTTGGGGACCGGAGAGGGGACACTGCCTGTGCTCGGATGTGACTGAGCTGCACGACCCAGAGCTCTCCTGAGGCTGCTCTTGTGCTGATCACCATGCTGGTGCGCTCCTCACGCCGACATCCGCGCTGACTGGCAATGCCATCTCCGCCCCCTCCCTCCTCTTTCCCCCTTGATCCCCTTTTCCGGCAGTGACTTCGCTAGGGATAGATCGAGCCCCGAAGCCTTGGTGCAGACCCTGCCTGCAGCTCACCCCCTCGCTGGGACTTTCCCTGTGTGATGCTTTTACAGAGTTGCAGCTTGTGAACTCGCTGTGGTGTCTGAGCGTGTCGGCTTGTGGCGGGGGCCCAGCCCTGGGGGTTGGTCAGGGATGCTCGACACCTCAAGCCCAGCTTGGGGTAAAATCGCGAACAGGGGGAAAAAAAAAATAAAAATCAAGATTTGGCACTAAATCCCCTCCCAAAATCTGGAGATGCTGAAGCTCCTTTGCCGCCGGCCCTCCGGCTGAGTTAAGGGGGACGCAACGGCGCGGTGGGGGGGGGTTTGCCCCCCTTTCTGCTGGGCGAGCGCGGGGCTGAGAGACCCCCTCCGCGGGCTGGCCCACGGCCCGGCCCGGGTGGGCGCCATCCCCGCGGGTGCCATCCCCGCGGGTGCCCCGGGCCCAGGGTGTCGGCGGGGGTCCCTCCCCGGCGGGGTCACCCCGCGCTCCCCACCGCGCTCCGTGGGGCCGGGGGCGAGGCCGTGACATCACCGCCGCCGCTGCCCGTTGGCTGCCCCGCTGGTGACGTCATCGCCGCCCCTGCTTTATTGACCGCCCATCCCTTTCTCCGCCGCCCCGCCGGGATGCGGCGTTGCCACGGCAACGCGATGCGCGCTCCTGCCCACGGCCACGCGTCCCGCGCGGCGCGGCGGGGCGGAGGCT
The DNA here is from genome assembly GCF_030936135.1 of Gavia stellata. Lineage (NCBI taxonomy): Eukaryota > Metazoa > Chordata > Aves > Gaviiformes > Gaviidae > Gavia > Gavia stellata. Next base: position 12,724,569 of record NC_082615.1, on the reverse strand, counting down.
GAACGCCTCTTTCCCTCTCTAACCCCGGCTGGAATAAGTGGCGCGTGATGAATTACGGCACGTAAGAGAGTTCACGTATTTTTAATGAAAATAAAGCCTGGGTGCCGCGCTGACGCCCAGCGCGGGACTGTGGCTTGGGGAGTCAAGGAAAGCTGCGTTCCTCCCGTTTAGCACGGCTTAATCTTTCTCCGGCCCAGAGACAATACTCGGTAAGGACCTGGCTGCTGTCGTGCCGGAAGGAGAAAGTTAAAAAGAAACTTTAAAACGTCACAAAAGCAACATTTAAAAAGAGAAAACGTAGTCCAGAGGTTTCAAGGGTGAGGTGGTTGGAAATGTCTGTTGAAAAGTGAGGGAAAAGCAGCTGGTTCCTCCGAAGCGGCGCTGGGGGAGCGGGGGCTGCGCTGCTGCCCTCCTCCAGCCCACGGTCACCGTCCCGCTGTCGTCCGCTGCTGGCCGCACACTATTTCCAAGGACAAAACAAAGCCCTTTACCCCAGAGTTCAACTTTGACCTTGCTGTGGCAGGATTAAAATCTCATGAAGATGGACAACGCGATTGCAAAGAGTTAATGCCCCCCCTCCCTTCTCCTCCTCCCCTCTGTTTTTTACTCCCTTTCTTTCCAACTGGCCTGGTTTGCTGCTGAGAAATGGGGAAAACAAACAGAAAATAGACCTTGGCCTTGTGGGTGCCGCTGTCTGGAGGATGACGCAGGCGACCCAGCGCCGCTGCAGCCCAGGGATGGGTGCACGATCGGGGCTGTATCTGCTCCCTCTTACGTCTATGGCTCCGTGCTTTGCTGTCGGGGTTTGTTTCCTAGTTTTGGAGCATCCCTCGAGAGTTGCAGGGAGCCCCACGGGCTGCAGAGGGGCTGTGTGCCAGGGCAGAGATGAAATGCATTGCTGGTGCGGGCGGTAAATCCCGTGGCTAGCTGGCATCACCAGCCGGTGGCACCGAACCCTAATTTTGCCCATGTGCCGGGGTGCCTGGCTGTGTGCTGACAAGGGCTGCACCTCCGGCACTGGCTGCTTCACCGGGGGCACCTCCCCATGCCTGCCCTGGCTGAGTTTCCACCTCCTGATCGCAACTGCTGCTTGTTTCTCGTAGCAGGAGAGGGGTTTTACAGATGTGTGGGCAGAGGATACTGGGGTGTGGGGGTCCCCATCCTGCTGCCAGTTGCCGGGACTGTTGCAGAAGCACCATTAATGCTCATTTTCTCAGGGGAAAGAGGTTTTTCCCTAATATCTAAAAAAAAAAAGTTTGTCCTCTTACTATCTTTTGTACTCAAATCTGGGTTTGGAAACAGTTTTGGTGAAAAGCTGAGTTTTGCAAGAGTTAGGCTTGCTTTCTCTTTTTTTAACAAAAAAAAACCACCTCCCAAAATTTAAAGCGGCTTTAATGGTAGCTTTGTATGCATCCGCTGGTCTCTTTTTCAAACTAAAACTTTCTTCACAGTTTCCTCAGCTAATTTCCAGCCGAGCGCTGGTGCAGCTTGTAGAGTCGGGGTACCGCTGACGTGCTAATGTCCTGGTGGGCTCGGACTGCTGCTCTCTATTGTAGCGGCGCCCGGTTCTGCTGCAGCTGCCCGCTGCGTTGCTGCTGGGACCCGCGGAGGGAGGAAGGTCGGTACGGAGGATGCTGTGAACACCTTTGCAAAGAAGCTGAGTGCCGGCCGGCTGTGGGGAGAAAGATGTCTCCTTACCCTAGGCAAAGTAACACATAGTCAAATTTTTAAATGGAGTTTTAAGAGGCTGAAATAAGTGAAAGCCTGCTTTGATCTCCTAAAATCTTGTCTGTGCTCTGAGGCAGCCACCTGTTAGCTAATAGATGGGGGGGGAAAAATGTACCTTTGCTGCTGGGGTGGTCTCAGCCTTCGTGAGAAGCTGAGGGTGCAGCTTTGCTTCTCGCGAGCCCTGGCTGCTGGCAGTACCCTCTTTTGCCACCCAGGCAAATGCATTTTTCATTTATTATATAATGGCTGAGCGTGACTGACACAGCTAGTCAGGAGTCGGAGCAAATCTTTAACCAAAAGGCTCCTCCAAGCTCCCCGAGAGGGAGGGCGATGCGGCTGAACAGCTTCCCATCTCTTTGCCAAACTCGGGCTGGTCCCTGCCAAGAAGCAGCGACGCGGGGGCTCGGAGGAGCGGGCGGGTGGCGGCGGGCGCCCGGGATGCCGTTTGCAGGGCTCGGGCGTAAGTGAAAGCAGATGTGTGCGATCGCCAGGCAGGCCGGGAGCATCACCGGAGCCGCTCAGACTGGGCGTCTCGGAGGACGCTGTGAAGTTGGGGCCAGATGTACTTAGGCGCCTAACTCCTATTGAAGTCAGCGGGATCTGGGCTTTGGAAGCAGGGGCTGTGCCAGACCGTGGACTGAAAGGCTCCTGACCCGTTTAAGGCCAAGCTGAGGATTATTGTTCGCCTACAAGTAGGCTGCCAGGAGCTGTGTCGGACGCGGCGCCTGTGCTAGCCCTCTCCTCGCGGGTGCTGCTGGGAGCCCACGGCGCGGAGGGGCCTCTCGTTCGTGGTACCCGGGCCAAGAGTATCGATGTGTCCTTCTGGGCTCCGAGCGCTGCTGAAACCACCCCTGAGATTTAAGTAGGGCAGGCAGAGGGAGTGTTTCACTTGCTGTTTGTACCACTGGGAAAGCAAGGCTTGTGCAAACCTGTGTTCGCTGATGGCTGCGCCGGAGCGGTGCATCGCGGTGCAGTGCCCTCGGTGACCCTCTCCCCCCTGTTTTTTTGCCTTCTTGCAAGGAGTGTGGAAGATGCTCAGGGACACAGGGGGATGGCCCCAGCGCTTCCATCTTGTGCTCTTCTTTTGTCTTCCCACCCGGTCCGATGCCCCAGCTCGTCCTCCCTGATGCAACGTGGAGGATGCTCAGAGAAGGAGCTGCTTCATGGGAAGGGGAAGAGTTGAGCCCTGGTGCTGTTTCACGGCTGGCACGTTTCAGAGCACGTGGCTTTCAGGGGAAGAGTAACCGCTGGGTGCCAGTGTGGGTGTGGAGGGTGTCGAGATGGTGCAGCTGACCCCGGGGAAACCGGAGGTTGTGGAAATAGAGGCAGCAAGGGCAGAGAGAGCCCAGGGATTTCCCGTAGGCATCGCTCCTGTGGCTGGGCAGGGAGGTGGGCACGGGGCGAAGCTGCCTCCAGCCCATGGGTGAGTGAGGGCAGACCTGCAGGCAGGGTCCGGAGCGGTACCCTGGGGCAGCCCTTGCCTTGGCAGGGGACGTGGAGCCTGGATTGCGGGCCCTCAGCATCAGGAGCTTTCGGGAGCATCTCCAAGAGCAAGGGGAGACGGGCAGAGCCGGCTCCTGGGGAGGGATGGGGAGAGCATCTCCGCCGCACGCAAATCTGAATCATCAGGAGCAAAACTCCACTTGAGGCAGGAGTAGTTGCGGTGTAGATCGGCTCTGCCCTGCCTTTGGATTTCAACAGCCTTTTTAATTTTTTTAATAAACCCCGTGCGATCCTCCGAGGACTGGGGAGGGCAAAGGGGGAGGACGAACCTCCTGGTTTTCAGCCCGGTATTACTAAGCAACCGTGTCCTGAAATTCACAGCCCAATGGAGAGAACTTTGTTTACCAGGAAGAAAACACTTGAAAAGGGGAATCTTTGGCGGAAGCATGACGGGATTAACGCTGGGGTTTCTTTAGGCAGTTTTGTTGTTTTTCAGGGCCTGACCTTAGTGCTCTGATTCACTTTTGCCAAGCGACTCTTTCCCTGCCTAATTTAGAGCGCGGTATTGTGCTGGGGCGGGAAAGGGGAGGCGGGAGAGCCAGGTTTGGCAGCGCAAATAGGAGCCTGAGATTATCCAGTTTAGAGATGAGGGAGTCGATCATTAGATGCCGTGCTTCTGAAAATCCCGCTGTAATTAATTTTCTCCTGAATTAATTAGAGGAATTGTGAAGGGAGGCTGGGCCGGGAAGGTGTGGGGGAAGTTTTTCAGTGTGGTACATAGGTTGCAGGAATTAAATTGCCTTTCTCTCCCCTCCTTGGCTGCTTTCTAGAGCTGCTCTCAGCCGTAACCAGTGTGTGGGCAAGGGTGCGAGGTGCTGCATGCAATGTGTCACCGGTGAAACCGTCCCGAGTGCCGATTCAGGGCATTTACCCCTTTTTTGGGTTTTTTTTTGTGTGTATGCGCCACTGACACAACCATCATTGAAGTCAGATGAACTCTTTGGGGCTGGCGTGGTGAGGCTGGGCTGTGTGAGGGACCGTCGTCCCCAGGTGCTGCCCAGGATGTGCTCCTCACCAAAGGGGCCAAATGTGGAAGATGAAATTCAGTCTCAATTTCTGGCTCCAGCAGAGGAGAGGGTTTAGATGTTGGTTTGTTCTTGGCTTTGCTGCGTAACATGATGGAATTGCTGTCTCAACTCCGCTCAAACAGGGGAGTGGTTAGCGATGCCATGAGCCTTTAGTGCACGACGGCTTGCACAGGAGAGGATGTCGGAATGGGGGGGCTGCGTTTTGGGGTCCCTGTGCTCAGCAGAAAGGTCTCCAGCACCGTCCCCAGCTTGGTTTCCTGCATCTGACACTCCGCTGGTGTCAAGCAGCAGAAATTCCTGGGCTAGTGGGTGTGCATCATCCTCCGGAGCTCACCTGCTCGTGCCGAGCCGGGGTGAAGACCCTGCCTGCCCCGTGGCCCCCAGCTCGGGCCGCTTTGCGGTCAGCGGCGGCTAATCCTTCCTTCCCCGCTCGGGCTGGCGGAGGCGGGTGGGAGGGGAGGGCAGGCGGACGAGCATGGGAATCTGGAAAGCTATTCAGTGGTAATTATCGGCCTCAATACTGAGCGAGGGGGAAGGAGGGGGGGAGCTGGGAGAGAGGGGGAGACCCATGGGGAAAGGCAGAGTGGGGAGGAGACTCCCCCCCTCCATCGCCACGGAAAGGGAGCGGGCTGGGGGCAAGGGGAGGGATGGAAGAGGTGACATCTTCAGGCAAATCCTCCCTCCCCGTGCTGAGGATGAGGCGGGTGCCGTGTCTCTGCTCACTGTCTCCTGCAAGTGCCGTGCTGGTCCCCGGGACGCAAGCCCCGAGCCTGTGTCTCAGTGTCAGGCCCCCCCAGCCTGCTCCTGACAAGCTGGTGGTCCTGGCGTGGTGCAATGTGCTATTGCACCTGTTTAATTAACCCCAATTAGTCCAAGTGCTGTTGCCTCTCTAGGCAGCGGTACCTGCTGGGGGCACAGGCTGAAGGGAGGTGGGGTGGAGATGTTGCCAGCAGCTGGTGGGACCTGGGCAGGGAGCTCCTGAAGGCTCCTGTGGTGGCATTTCCAATGTGCCCCATTTGAAAATGGGTTTGGCATATCCAAACCTGCAGCTGGAAGTGGGGTTGGGGTGTGTAAATTTGCAAGGCGCCTTGTATCTCTGTATCAGCCAAGCACGCAGACCTCGGAGGTCCTGTGAGACACGAACTAGAAGAAATCAGACAGTGATCTGCAGGTCCTTCAACCCATTTGGGAACACCGGCCCTGAGGGGGTTGTTTAACACTGCCTTTTCCAGTTCAGGATCCTTTTGAAGCAGGCACTAAGGATGCTGGATCCGGTGTCTTGTGTGAGGAATGATCTGTGGTGCTGGAAATGGAGACTGCGATGCTGTTTGCTCCATGAGCTCTCTGCTTATCACCTGGCAAAGGGCTTGCTCTCCTAGCCTAGTTTCACCTTCCCAAATGACTATCAAATGCCTCTTCCCCTTAAGTTTCAGCAGAGCTTTTATTTATCAGCGTTGGGTATATCCTTCCTGCCAGATTACCCGTCGAAGGTATGCTTCAAGGTTTAATCCCATCTCTAACAAGCTGTGGCACATTGTTTGGCTCTGGCATTATCCTTCACGGCATCCAAAGTTGGTTGCCACTACCGGGATCAGAGCTGGTTTCTCCAGCAGTTTCCACCGTGCACAGACCAGGTCTGACAGCACCCCGCCTGCACTCGGGGATCCCTGCTCCCTGCACTCGGGGATCCCTGCTCCCTGCACTCGGGGATCCCTGCTCCCTGCACTCGGGGATCCCTGCTCCCCTCCTTTTTTTTGCCCCAAATCTGGGAGACTTGCAAGTGCTGCGTTGAGCAGGGGCTCAGGTTGCGCTTCCCAGGGCCGGGCTGCCACCGAGCCTCCGCTCTCCAGCGGTCCCGGTGGCATCGCCGTGCCGTCCCGCCGCAGGTGCGCTGCCCTCGGCATCGCCGGGAAAGCAGGACCCGCTTCTCTCCCTGCCTCTGCGTCTTTGGGGCTACAATGCTGAGGGTAATAAAACCCCTGAGGTCCCTCTGCCCTGCTCTGAATGGGAGCTTTGTCTCTGCAAAGAAACGACTTGAAACCGATCTGGGGAAAAGCGATTGTTATCTGAAGGCTCCTGAACTGTTTGGATCCTGACTTTGTTAGAGATCTTGTAATTTAAACTTCAACCTGCTTATTAGAAATTTGAGATAATAGTTTAATAATAAAAAGCAGATTTTTTTTTTTTCCCTTGGTTCCTGTGTTCCTATCCTCCTCTTTCTCTCAGCTGCTGTGGATATTTAATCGTCTGATATGCCCCCCCCCCCCCTTTGCTTTTATTTTTTTAAATAGTGGGATACAATGGCGAGATGTTTCTCTTTGAGGTCTGCCAAGGAAAGATCCCGCAGGCCTGTCCCTGCGCTCCCTGTGCGTGCATTTTAGAGCGTGCCCACGGAGAGCTGAAAAGAGCTGGAGGCAACGCCAGCTTGCGAGTTGTCCTCAGTTTGTGTGGGTCCCCCCACCGCGAGGGCCTGCAGGTCCCTCCAGGTGAAGGGGGTCCCTGTCCCCTCCGAGGAGTGCCCTGGACCCCCCCGGCTGCTCGGTGCCGGTGCTCAGCACGCTGCCCTGCCCCGCGGGGGCGGTGGGGTGGGATTTGGGAGCTCTTCCCGAGAATGGTCCTCATCCAAATTCCCCCAGCCGGGCAGCAGCTCCTGGCCCCGAAAGCGCCCAGAGGAAACGTGTTCGGACATGTGCGGGGTGTATTAGCATTCCTGCCGCCATCCCCCTCTCCCTCCCCACACTGGGGGTGGCCATTTGCCATGGGGCTGGAGGTGTCGATCCGGAGCCCCCGCTGGGTCCGGGATCGGGGCTGGGGTGCTGTCGGGAGAGGCTGGCATCCCTCGGGGCTTGTGGGTGGGCAGGAGCCGTGGCTGTTCAGCGACAGGCGGTTACGCTCTGTCCCGGTTCCCTGCCGCTCGCCCCGATTAACGGATTTCGTAGCGCAGGCAGGGCTCGCTGCTGGGAGCGCAGTGCCAGAGCCTGTGTCTGGCCGTGTCAGAGCGGCTCCCGGGGCGCAGGAATGCGGAGGGCCGGGTGGGAGCACCGCGTGGGTGACCCCAGTGGGTGTGGGACTGGCCGCGGCGGAAGCCACCCCAGCGGACCCACGTTGCTGTCTGCGCTCGGGTACCTTCGGTTCATCCCCTCGGCTGCTCCCAGCAGCGAGGAGCGTGGTTTTTGCTTCTGTGGCTGCCTCCTGTGGGAGTAAAAGCTAACTGAGCTGAGTGGCCCTGGGCGAGATGCTACGGCTTTGTCATGGTTTGGAGGTGGCCACCAGGCAGGTACTCACCCACGTGTGGCTCGAACCCCTTCTGCCACCCCCTGCTCAGGTGCTGCCGTGTCGTGGTGCTCATTCACTTGCTTGAATCAGAGGGTTTAGCTGGGGCTTCGTGTTCAGAAATCAGAGGGGTGGGCTGAGGCGCAAGACAGGGCTGTGGGTGTCGGATGCCTGCTGCTGCCTGGGTTGCATTTTGACTCTGCTCGCTGCTGAGTGCCCCGGGCTGTGAGGATGCTCTTAATGGCCCTCATGGGGAGCGAGGAGCCTCCCAAGGGCATCCTGGGGGTCTCGCCACTGTTGCAGCACAACCCCCTGCCAGTTGTGCATGGTGTGGAGAACATGTCATTACAGCCAGGCGGGGTTTGACAGTCCCAACTGGAGCAAAAGGCTGGGACTCGGCCAGATTCCTCCTGGCCATTTCAGCTTTTACAGAGGCTGTTGGGTACCGATGGTTCCCATGGCTGTCGCTGGCTAAGAGGAATTAAAGGGAGACAGAGCTCAGCCGGAGCCATGACTAGTTTGCAGATTTGGCAGACTTGCTGTTTAATGACTGTAGTTGGGCTCGTTTGAAGGCAAAGTACCAAACTCACAAAGTTACCTGCATCCAGTTGTGTTTGTGAGCTCGACTTGCTCAGGCACTGGGACGGTGGCACTTCAGCCCTGGGCTTCTCCCCAGGGTGGGCGAGGGGACGTGTTCCCCCTGTGCTGGTGATGGGCAGCCCTGGGGGAGAAGGGGAGTTGTATTTGATGGGGCTGTCGGTGCTCCTGAGCGATTTTCTGCTGGGCCCAGGTTACGTTGGTTCATATTGGCTCCTGCTCTGGATGCCACTTCCATGACATCATTTGGCTCTTGAAGAGTGGAGGAGGTGAGACACTTCTGAGCGATTATCTAGTGCAAATAGCCCATGGTAAATAGACCCAGCGAAGTATTGACACTGAGACTGTTTCTCTTCCTAATTTCCTGCTCTCAGTGAGTTTGCCCAGTAGCCAAAAATAGGGGAGGGGAACCCAAACCCTTCAATCCCAACCTCAAACCAAATTTCAAGTTGGGGCATATAGCTACTGTCATCCAGGTAATTGTATTAACAGTTAATGACATAACTTCCACTGGGATCTTGGCCTGGGACTAATTTTAGGAAATGAGTCTCTATTTAGTTTGTTTGTATTAGCTGGGGATCTTCCTCCTGGACCGGTGCTCTGATGTTCTCACCATTACACTGCCAAACTGGTGGTCCCTGCCCTGACTGGAGCTAACTTTCCTGGAACTCAAATAGTCCTAAAGAGATGTTGAAATTAGCGCCCGTTGACGTGCCCTGCGGTTGCCGCCTCCCCGAATGGCACCCAGGATGGATGCGTTTCCAAGGCGAGGAGGGATGAATGCAATCCTTCAGGGCTGATGCACCTGAACTGCGATAACCAGCAATTCTCCCATCGCAAGAGCACCACGTACACTCCCTGTCCCCTGCCCAACCTTTCCAGCCCCGGAGCAGGCGCTGCTGGCAGCTTTGCCTTGCTCTGCTCCCGCAGCACCCTCCTCGCTGGCCATGCACGGGGCGAGACCCGGCTGGACGCGGGGGCTCCGGCTGCGTCCTGGGGCACAGCAGATACTCCGCGCTCTCGGGCTGGCAAACTTTAACTAACAGCGCCCGTTTTTTATTAACCTGCATTTCCTTCTGGTTCCAGTATTACCTCTGCAGAAAAGAATCTGACCCCTTGCTCTCAGCATCACCTTCACTCTTTCCCCCCCGCCCCTCCCTGCTGTTGCTTTGTGGTTTGAGTGAAACTCTGCAAAACCCTTCTGAGGCTCCCTGTGCCGGCCAAGCGATCCCTTGGCTGTGTCACCGTTCCCTCCTGCCTTTGTGCAAGACCGCTGAGAGCGCTTTCGGGCTGGCACAGCAGCGGCATTAAGCCCGTCATAGGTCCCTCTTAATTAAATTTGAAAACGGCTTGGATAAGAGGGCTTTCTGAACGAGTCAGGTGCTGGGCCATGGGCCTGAACGACTGCCACAGACTAGCACTACCACCCACAGTCCTGATCCCCATGACATGTGTACAGATTACGGAGAAATCCCTCAGCAATGAGGCTGCTTTAACTCTTTCATGCTCTGGGGCTTTTGCACGGAGTTCCCAGCTGTCTGCGGTGCCTGGTCCCGGCCGGGGGGATGTGCTGGTGTCCCGGTGCCACCTTCCCAGGGGCTGGATCAGCCAACGGTGTTGGTAGCGGTGGCACAGACAATACCTCCATCCCCCAGAGCCGGCGTGGAGGTGTGCTGCAGACCCTGCTGGGTATGTGCAACCTCTCCGGGGAAAGTGCCATCTAAATATTTTCTTTGGATGTGGCACGTAACGAAAGGAGGAACATCACCCAGGCTGCAGCTCCGTGGCCAGCAATGAAAGAGGGAGGCTTAGGGTCACTGTTTTGCCAAGAAGGGGTGAGTGAAGGGGTGGAAGTGGACAGAATCCCATGGGGAAAGCTCGGTGCAATGCGATGGGATGACCTGCTTTCTTCTGGGAAATGCCACGCTTGCTTCATCCTAGCCCACCTGGGTCCAGCTTCCCAGGGAATTGTGCCTACCCAGCCTGCAAAACAGGGCCATGCTCCCTGGTAAATACAAAATAAATAAAAAAGGAGGCCAGAGCTGTGCTTTAATCCACTTTCTTGAATCAGACCCAGTTCCTGCCAGCTCTGAGACGTGTTTTACGTCACAGCTTTGAGGTCTCTTGAGTACCCTCTCGCGCACCCACCTGCAGTAGGCATCTTACTTGTTGCCATGTATATCCAGCGTGGAGCTGACCACGCCATCGCTGGAGGCCTTGGGGTTTCTTAAAAAAGCAAAAACTTTTTTCATTGCCACTTGGAGGAAAAAAAACAACCCAAACTCAAGCAACCCAGTCCCTGTCCTTTGGGCACCACGATTCCGCCTGGGAGGTTTTATAGGGAGGTTTTGCCAAATGGGCGTTCAGTGGTGTTGAAGCTGTACCCTGCCCCTGTTCCCGAGGTTTTCCCTGCGTGTGTACGCTGTTTTCCAAAACTCAGTGCTTGTCTGGGATGGGTGAGAGCTGGAAAAAGCCAGGCAAGGCTGTGCACACACAGGGTGATGCGTGACTTTGCTAGCAGCAGCAATGGCTTCGCCTTTTATCGCAGCTCCCACTTCTTGACTAGTGCTTTGGTCTAACGGCAGCGGGTGTTCGAAGCAGGAGGGAGAGGTGGTTGAGGAGGAATATTAAAAAGCAATAATGCAGCTTGTTGAAGTATATCGAAGCCTCCTTCCAGCCTGGAGTTTTGCTGGAGTCAGGGTTTTTTGTCTCCTATTAAATCACACGTTCCCAAGGAGTCTTTGAGCCTGGCGCACCGGGCACGTTTCAGAGCCGGGCCAAAACCAACAATTATCTCCAGTTTCAGGAAATTTGAAGCTGTGGTTAACAGTGTCTTCTTGAGGACTGACAGATGACACAGGTGGCTTAGCGTGCAGCCAACGCTAACCCTGCGTGTCGATGGCATTAATCATTTCGACAGGTTGCGGTGTGGCAAATTGCTCAAGGTGGGTCTCCCGGTTGGGAGGTCAGGGGTTCAGGTCTTGGAGGAGGTTTGTGTGAGCGCGGGCTTGCAGCCGGCCCCGCTCACGGATGAACTTGACGCGTTGGATCGACGTGACCCACGGTACTCTGTTTCCTAGCGTGGCTCGCTCTTGTTATTTCCCCAGGCGGTGGGTGCCTGGCAGAAATCGCTCTATTGCTCCCTGCAAAGAAATGGAGGTAGAAATTTTTATAGGCTGTTACTAGGCCTTTACCATTAAGCAAGGGCTGAGGGAATACTTTCTTTGCTGAAAAGTAGACTTCCACGTTTTCTGCAATTATTCCGATCAAATGCGTTGACAACTCGGGGCTCGGGATGCCCCTCTGGAGGCAGTCCTGTGTCTGTCCCCCCTCGCTCTGACCCCAGCTCCTCTTTTATTCAAGCTCTGATGCTTTTTGGTTCACAAGGAGAAAAGGGAATTGTCTCAACTCGTTGAGCGAGCCAAAAGCCAACGATTTTCCAAGTCCTGTTGGTAAGTCCTGGGATCTGCCAGCCCGAGGGGGTGTTCGGCATCTCTGCGTGACTGGAAAATCCCAGTCTCTCTTCTTGCAGGGGAATGGGGATCACAAGCTCGCAGGAGCTCCTACTCAAATGCCTGCAGTAGGGAGGAAGGATATGTTTTATCAAAGTGAGTCCCTGCTGTTTGAGTTCCTGGTTAGGAGCTTGATATCATCTAAAAACCAACACGGGGAAGTAAACAATGACTCTGGTTTTATTTTAGTCCTCTTTTTCTTTCTCCCATTATTTAACCTTTTAATTACTTCAAGAGTAGCTGAAACCATAAGTCCCACAGATGTAATGATGTGTTTGGGGAGCCTCTGCTGCCGGTCCCTTCCTGAAACCATGTAAAAGCCAAAAAGAGAAAGAACTATTTTTCTAAGGCAGCTGAAATGAGTCCTCCTTTGGCTGTTCACTGTAATAATACTAGGTGTGAAAAACCCTCTGGTATTTATGAGCAGATGTGATTCAGGAATAATAAAGACCTGAGAACCTGTCATAAGATTGCGTGGATCAATGAATCATCTGCCAGATATGGCAATTCTGCGTATCAAGCTACGTACCTGAGACTGATGTTATTTTTATGGTGTTGTCTGGTGCCAGTGGGACTTATGGTCACTGAGCAAGTCCAAAGTGTTCCCAAAAGGGAGAGAGACCTGGCTGCTTTAGAGGAACTTCACCAGGAAAGAAACTCGAGTCAACAGGAGCCACCACTTAGTGCTGTCTGCAGCTTTGATGAGGAAATTTATATTTCTGTTGAGCCGTGCAGAGAAAACAAATATCGCCCCCATCAGCTGCCTTCAAAGGAAAAAGCTTCCTACCCCTCGGTTTTTGCCACCCGCCGAGCGGTTAACGTGGCACCCACGTGCCTGCGGGCTGCGACGGCGTGGGGAGAGCCCGGGGAAAACGTGCTCTTTGCAGAGGTCCACAGGAGGGACCTGGAGGAGGACGGTGACGTGCAATCGTCTCGGGGATAAATAAATGTTATTCCTTGAATAAGTCCAAAGGAGTAATTTCGTGGAACAACTTCAGGAGATTTCACATGGAGGCTTCTAAAAATCCTTATACCTAGCATTACGGTTGGACTCGACGATCTTAAAGGTCTTTTCCAACCTAAATGATTCTATGGTTCTATAATACCCGACAGCGACCGCGAGCAGAGCCACCCTGGGCCAGCACCCCTGGGTCTCTTGGGCTGCAAATTATCAAGATCAAGGGATTTGTATTCCTTAACCGGTACTCATAGAGAGCCGCTGAAACGCTGCTACCTGGTCTATCTTCATTTTACATCAGCTAATGGCTGACCAGGGGCTTGAAAAGTCTGCTGTTGCTTTTACAAAAGCCTTTCCTTGCTGCTTGTCTTCCTATCTGCGGTTTTCCTCCTGTGCTTTCTCCCCTTCCCTCTTCCGCTCTCCCTTGCTTGAGGTTCAGGGAAAATATGCACAGCCTTCCCAAGAGAACATTTTGGCATCGTCATAACTTGTTAAATAGTGTAATTAAAATATTTTTCTCATTAACTTGGAAATAATGTTTCTTCCTAAATTATACCAGAGGATTTTTTTTTTTTTTTTTGCTAATTAAGTTGCCAGTTTCAGCAAAACTGCTTCAGACAATCCTGGGGTGGTGAGGCTGCCCTTGCTGGGTCCCTCGCTCTGCTTCCTGCAGTGTCATCTGCAAAACGGGGGGCACTTGGCAAAGGTGGTTTTTAAAAAGGGTCTGCTCTGGTTGGGTGGTGGGGCACAGCTCGGGGGTTCACTGTGAGTAGATGTACCAGGTTGTGTTTGCTCTAGCAATGTCTTCTAGTGTTGCCTGGGTTTCTCAAAGTGATGTGAATCCCTTGAGGGTCTTGGTCTGGTTTTGTCTTGGCAGCAAACTCGCAAGTCTTAGCTTCCCATCGGGGTGCTGCTGGAGCCCTCATCCTCGTGGGCTGCGCAGGCTGATGGTGGGAACTGGCACAGCAGGCAGACACCCTTTCTGCAGGGGACTCGCTCCGTGCCCCGTCCCCCGCGGACTGCATGGCATTTTCTCCCCTGAATCAAGCTAAAGCAGCAGCAGGACCCATGTGTTTGCAGCCACTGGGACTTGTATGCGAAACAAGGAGCAGTTTCCAGTGCCCTTGGTGATTTTCTGCGTGTTTACAGATTCCCCCCCCCAGGGATGCAGAGTGCCGAGGAGGAGGTTACCCATAGGACTCCTGTAAAGGGCTACGGGAGCCGAATCCTGGAAGTGTCATTTTCTGCAAGAATGCTATCGAGGCATTTTTTTGCATTAAGCGTAGTCCTGGTCTGGTTGTGTCTTGGTGGCTTTCCAAGCCTGTTGCTTTAGCCTTCTTGTCCTTGCTCAGGTGCCGAGGTGTAAGAAGGCTTGTGCACGGGTCCAGGGAGCTCGGCATGGTGGAGCACGCAGGCTGCGTTACTGCTGTTAACTTGAGCATCTTCTGAACTTGGCTGTGGTCCTCGAGGCTGTCTATTGAGCATTGCCCCAAATTCATCCCATTCACGTGATAAAGGGTCCGTTGCTCCTTTAGCAGCTGGTGGGGGCTTGTTCTTTGTGGGTGTAATTCCACCCCACAAATTTCTCTTCTAGCGGAGGGCTCAGAGTCCCACCTCTCACTTGCTGGAGTTAGGATCCCTGCCGTAATGCTTTGGGGGAGCTGTTGGGGAGATTCCTCACCTCCGAAAAGAGTTTGTTGTTTGGTGTGATTTCATGTTTTAAGAAAATCCCCTTTTAAAAAATAAATTTCTTCCCTGCACTTGCACATTCCCGCTCACGCCTAGTGCCTCTTGTCTCCTCCCAAACGTGGCTGGGTTTGGGTCTGTGCAAAGCCGGGTGGTGCCAGCCCGGCTGTCCCACAGGCTCTTTCTTCCCGTGGTTTTCAGCATCCCCCGTGGGACGGGGGGAACGGGAGCCATCGGGTGCTCCGAGGGCTCCCCGCAGCCGGCGGGATCTCTCAGGTTACAACCCCAACCAAACGCCTCGTTCTGCTCCTCCGACAATTACCTGTCCGCGGATCCCAGTTGGGTGTTTTCTGTCAAGCTGGTGATTGCGGTTCAGAGCAAGGACAGACTTATGTACACATCACCCTGGCAACGTTTAGGTAAAAGCCTCCGAGAAGCACTGGGGTGCATATTATGGGCTATTGCCTTTTTCTGCTTGTGTGCATGCGGGTTTTTTTCCTGACACTAGCCCGAGGTGCAGGGAACACCCGAGCTGGTTTAATTACCTTCCCTGCCTTGTGCTTTTGAAAATCTCTGCCTTGTGTGTTTTGGTTTTTTTTTTTCTTTTTCTTTTTTTTTTTTTTTTTTCTTTTTTGACTTATGTCTGTTCCAAACCCCGTTGCAGATTTGTGCCCAAGAGTCTGGCAGGGACAGAGCGCAGCACCGTGAGCCAACCCCAGGGTTGCAGGGTGCGAGCACAGCGGCCCTGGCTTGGGCTGGCTGATGAAAACTGCCCAAGGGCTTCGTAACAAGAACGGGTGGCCCTTGGGTTTGCTGAGTCTGTCACCAAGGTTAATGCAGCAGCGTCTGGAAAGCCTTCTGCATGAGGCTGCTTGAAAGTAACTCGGGCAAAACTTGTCACAACTAATTTAGTCATCTAGAAACGAAGAGGCTGGTCTAACTGGATAAGTCAACCCACCAGCCTCGGACCTTTGTTTTAGGATGGGATGTAGGCTCCCAGCTCTCTCCTTTGACTCCCAAGGGAAGCAAGGCGGTAGCTGGAGGGGGTGACTCCCCTGCCTGGGGAGAGATGCTCCTCTCCAAGGAGCCGATGGTATTTGGGACACTGGGGTGAAGGGGTTGCATTTATTTCTCTGCTTGTATGCTCATTTTTGATGAGGGCTTTCTGAATATTCAGGGTTTTTTTGAAGAGCAAAGAGGATGGTATCAAACCTAGTAAATGTTGGGTGTAGTAAGATTGAGCTTATGGGTCACTTCAGCTGGGCTGGAGAGGGTGTTTTACTGACCTGCTGTTATTTGAGAATTCTCAAATAATCTCCTTAACCCTTAATCTGAGTGTGCCGATGGGACCATTAACTTCAAGGATGTCCTTGTGTGCTTCTTTCTGAAGCTAATCTAAGTTTTGAAACATTCTTGGGCTTCTGTCTTAAAAATATGATGCTGTGCTAGACTTTAGCAGTGCACCGGAATGCAGAGACTCCCGATTTTTGCTTTTTTACTGGTGGTCTTCAGAAACCCTGGGCTGATCAGTTCATCTGTCTGTATACCTGTTTCCCCTTGTGCAGAACGGGAATAGTGCCTCCCTCCTGCCAGCACAGGTTGCAAAATATGTTTAATATTACTTCGCCCCTTGGGAAATGAGTAAACCCTTCTGTGCGTTTGCGTTATTGTTGTCTTGGGCAGTTTCAATAAAGGCATTCTCCAAAGAAGTGCTTTTCAGAGTCCTAACGCGTCGCGAAGAGGAAACAACGTGCTCGGTCTTGTCTCGCGCACGGCATTTGCTCGCTGCAACCAGCTCACGGGAGAGAGCGTACCCAGTGCCACCGGGCACCCGGAGGGCTTTGGCCAGGGCACGTGAAGGTGCTTGAGACTGAGCATGGACCAAACAGTGCTTGCTTGTGCCTTGCAATTCATGGTGAGATCCCCGCCTCTCAAGGGGCGGATTGCATTAAAATCGGTGTTTGGTTTTCCTCACCACAAAGATGTGGAATTTTGGAGAATATCAGTTAAATCGGCTCCCCCCCCCCGCCACTGATGCTGCATCTTGGGGTTTGTACATCTGTATCCATGAGCAATACGTTCTGTGGGTGGCAACGTCAGATTAGCTGATGGAATTTATTAGCTCTGGTGGAACCATTTTTAGGCAAGATGTTTTTGCAAACAGTATTTCATCATAAAACACTGCTGTCAATCACCTGTAGGCGAATGACTCTCAAAAACCCAACCCTAGATTGAAGGAAATGATAAGTAGTTCTGCTTGTCCTAAAAGCTGCTTATTTTTTTTGTCTCTTTATTTAATATATTGCTGGGTAAATAATTATTGGCCTCCTGTACTGCAGAATGGGTGTGGAGGGTCAGCAAGTGTCTTGAAAATGGTTTCAGCTCTGCATTTGATAGCAAAGCCAGACCTTTCCATGAGCAAACAGGACCGACCGCGCTGCATTCCTCCAGCCTGGTTGGTGGGTGGCTTGTCAAAGGCAAAAATGCCCCTGAGCTGCTGTGGGAGCTCTCCCCTGGCTGGAGGGGTGAGCTGGTGGAGGGAGAGCCCTGGCCATGGCTGGGCCAACCCCTCGGCGCTGCAGCGATGGTGATGGACGGACCTCAGCTGGGGCTGCCGTCCTTCAGGGCCAGATCAAAATGTAGAAAGCTGGGATTTCCCTGTGGCTGCACGCAGGGAGTAGGTCTGATTTTCAGTGGGAATTGTTGAAACAAGGTGGCTTTCTCGGTAGCAGGGACCAACGTGAACTGTAGTCTGGGAACGGCTCCTCCTTGGCAGCGTTGTCTTGGCTGCGCAGCTGGAGATTAAGTCTTTAATTGGGTACAAGGCATCAGAACTGAAATACTAATTTACATACCTGACATATTGATGGCAAATATTTTAAGGGTTGACTCAGTATAGAAGCAGCACCAAAACGGGGTGAGTGGTAAGAGATGAGGTGATGCATCTTTCCAAGAAGGCGCTTGGTAGACGAACACTCCCAACGGCAGGAAGCACAGCGAAACACCCAGGGCTGGAAACAGCCATCAGCCAATTCCACGCTGGAAAACAGAGTGTGTGGGGTTTTCTTATTTGGAGTTTAATGAAATGCTGGATCAGCTTGTGAGGAGGGGGAGAGTAAATTCTCCATCCCTTGGAGATGGAGCAATGAGAGCAAGCGGCTTTCTGAAAGACCCACTGTCATTGCAGCGCGAGCTGCTGATCCACGCACAGGAGCTCACCGTGTGAGCGCCCAGCCTTTGCTGCTGAGCCCAGCCCTCCTGCCCATAGCAGCTCTTGGAAAACCATCTCCCAGGGAGGCTGCGGGTCCGTCCCGGGGGCCAAATCACGCCCCCGTGCCCGCAGCAGGGCTGCAGCGACCGTGTGATGGACCGTTAGCCAGGGCTGCTGTTCTCCAGGAGCAGGGCTGGTTATGGCACACAGCCCTTCCCAGCCTCCTGACAGCATCTCCTCATCTCCAGCTACTTTCACCACCTCCGTTGTTTAACCGCACTGTCACTTTTCTCGCCTGCTTGTTTTCAGTGTTTTCTCTGACAGTTGCTTTTTATAATGGTAAATTTTTTTCCCCCCCTCCCTGTTGCTACCTGTTCTAGCCCTGAGGCGCTGAGCTCGGAAATGCATTCGCTGGGGTTTGCCCTGGCCTGTCGCATACATCATCCCGCGGAGGATGGTGTGCATCTGTTTGGCATGTATTAATCGTTGCAGCTTGACAGAATTTCTTCTGCCTCTCGCGTTTTCTTTTCCAAAATTATCCACTTAAAATAACAGAGCAGCAACGAGGGGGGCGGGATGATGTTCTTCGTGCCCTTGTGTGGGTTTCGTGGGTGCACGTACTAAACACGTTCTTTGAAAACTTTGTCTTCAGAAATTCGCAGGGATGCAGGCGGTGCCCACCCCCTGCCCCCCTCCCGCGAAACAAGAAGGGGATGGGCTGCGCGTAGGATTCGTATGATGATGTCTTTTTGTCTTTGCTTATCAGTTGAAAATGAAGTTAAGATTAATAGGGGCCAAGACTTGTTACTGCTTAATAGCGCCATATGCATACTACCCTTCCCTGTTACTATTAAAAGAAAATCAGCTTTTGCCACTGGCTGCCTTCGGGTGACCATTTGGGACACTCCAGTGCCTAATTTGTGAAGCTTTAGAGAACGTGATGCTCCGATCTGACCCAGCTCCACTCCCCGGGGCTGGCATGCCGGAGGACCACAGGTTTACTTCCAAAAGCCCTCGGCTTGTCTCTGCTGACCTCCCCGAGCCCTGCCTGCCTGTCACGGCGAGAGCGTAGATGCAAACAGTGGAGTCTCAAAGGTCTCCTGGTTCGGGTGGTACTCTACCTGTGATGGGTTTGATACCAGCTCTCTCTTCCAAAGGTAGGAGTGTTGCACAACAGCACGCTCAATGTTTAAAAGGAGACTTCCCACCTTTCCTCTTCTCTGGAAACGTTTAGTTATCAGCCAGCTAAAGGCAGAAGGAACTTGTTTCCAGTACGATGGGGTTTTTTTCCATCTACACGTAATAACATCTTTAGCTGTGTGTAATTAACTCAGAAGCGATAGGCTTGTAATTACCCAGCAGAAGCCTGTGAAAAGGATTGCGTTAGTCTTTATCTCGGTAACTTTATTAACAAAGATGTTCTGGGCCGTTTCGGGATATGGCGAAATGTCTGGAGCGGTGCTCGAGCCGTGCAGAGCCCTGGGTGCAGGCAAAGGCTGGTGGAGGGCTCTGGCTCGGCCCCGGCGTGGCCGCAGCAGCAGGACTTGCAGCAGATGGCTGGTTTGCTGATGTCCTCTGTTTTGGAGGTTCGTCTGGGACGACAGCAGTCTACCCTTCTGGTCTTTGCTCAAAACTGTTGGTTTCCTTTGTTTCGGTCTGTTCGTGGGTGTCACTGGAGGGGTGGGGGGGAGGAAGCCTGTGGTTAACTTGTGGAGACTATGCCGTGTAGCAAAGACTCATAAAATAACCACATGATGTGAAATGACTGTATAGCTCTGGAAATTAATACTTAAGGCTCCTCCTGTTTGAATGTGATGAAACCATCGCAGACTCAGTATATGCGTATTGTGCGTATTGTACATACTGCAGGAACGCTATTAAAGAAATGTGGGTTTTAGCTCATGGTTCCCTCAATGGGGGAATAAGCTTAGCGGCTCTAATTTTTTGTGGTGTGCAACTGGCATCAGTTTGTCTTCGTTATCACTCTGACTGAGAAACACTAGTTGAGTTGGTCAAATGGAGATGACTCAGAGCTGAAATCATATGTTGGAGCCATCCTCAGAAGTTTTGAGACAAATCATACAGCATGCCCCTAGGGATTAGACCCTAAATTGACATGAGGTTGATGTTATTTGAGGGAAATCTGCCCTGATTTTGCTCTCTGCAGCCTGTAATTTGTGAGCGGGCAGTGTTTCCCCTTGAGTTTGTAGCCCCTGCAAGATGGACATAACGCTGGGAGGTGAGGCACACCCTGGATGCTGCGATGTTACTCGTGAGCAACACCCTGCAGCGGAGAAACGGGATTATTTAATTTTGCATCTTGGCTGCTTGGGATTTGCTAGGGGTAGCTCTTGGTCATCCTCTAGAATTGTTCTTGTGGCTTGAACTCCTAAGTCTTGGGTGTTTCATGGACATTGTGTTTCACACCACATCCTTGCCTGCCTTTGAGTCCGTGACTGGCTGGAGACTTCTTGGTGCTCCACCACCACCAACTGCTCTGCAGGCCTCATCGGCATGGCGTGCTGCCTGCTCCAGGATACAGGGGTAGGATGAGATGAGAATTGCCTTGTAGGTCCACCCAATGACCCACGTGCCCGATGTGTGACAGTGTTGGTGACTTCAGTTATTTTCGCCCCTGTCATTTGAAGCATTAATAGAGGAATAATTGGCAATATCAGACGAATTGGAGGGTAATATGCCTAAAAAAATAAGGAAGGAAATAATGCAAGCCAGCCAAAAGACTTAAGAAAAAAATTAAGAAAAGAGGAATCAATAGTTCATTGATTAGGGCACTGGTCTACTCCTTTGGAAAAGGAGTTTGTGTTGTTCCCTGCCATGACTGTCTTGTGTAATACAAATATGGGCAAGTCACTTCATCTCTTTATGTTCCTTGTATTTTGAGTCTTAATTGTAATAAATTCGGTAACTTCTGTATCTCATGGGGGAAAAAAATATGTTGTTACACTCAAAGCTGAATGCTGTTCATATTAAGAGTCAATATATAGCAGGAGTTGTGCTAAGTACAGTGAAAAGGTTCAGTTTAATTAGGTGTTTTGAATAATAATACTTAAGATGCTTCAAGCATATATTAACTAATTTGTATGATGCTCCTGTGCAGGCGGCGTGGGGACAGGCAGCATTGTTTTCTGTTCGCAATAGAGAAAGTGAACGCAAGGTATCTCTTGCTATCACAAACGATCGTAATGAGCATTAATAGCTCTAATTTATAAA
This sequence comes from Gavia stellata, assembly GCF_030936135.1. Classification (NCBI taxonomy): domain Eukaryota; kingdom Metazoa; phylum Chordata; class Aves; order Gaviiformes; family Gaviidae; genus Gavia; species Gavia stellata. The sequence goes on along the minus strand of NC_082615.1, from coordinate 12,703,842 downwards.
CAGACATAACAAGTTCAACACATGCTTTTACCAGGATGATTATCCTTTGGAATGGGCTCTTCATCTCTTCCATTTCTTCATGTCTCCCAAATCAAGCCTGGGACTGTCTTGCTCTATGTCGTTCAGTCCTAGTTGTTGGGCTTGGGGCAGGCGTTGCAGGATGCTGGCACGTGAAGAAATTAGAAGAGAGCCTGAGACAGGACAGACGTACTCCCTGGTTGAGGGAACACCACGTTAAAAGGAAATTCGTACCATTGAAGCCATAGGACTCATCTAATGGTTTGGTGTCCATGGCCACAATAGTCTCCTGTAAGGCTCCAGACCTTTCCAAACACCGGGACTCTCTGCATCCTCACAAACTGGCCATATGCTGCAGGGTACCGAGGGGCTTCTGGCTCAGCCGGAGCCGTGCAGGCAGCCACGGCCCTGGAGCTGAGAGGGGAAAATGCAATTCTGAACCGCGAGGAAAATTAAGTCCTTTAGGATAAAATTCTAGCAGGACACTTCTTGATATTTTTACTCCCTTTGTTGCGCGGGTTGGGTAAAATTCTTTGCTTCTGCACCCTTTAATTTTAGCCTGTCTGGTTCTTTATTTTAGGTCCTGGAATCGTGAGAACTTCCAATGACTTGGCAAATCTCTCTGAATCACTGACGTTTTGCTGCCACCTCCACCCATGCCTGTCCCTTGCCTGCTCCCTCGACGGGTGTCAGTTCTCCAGCCTACGTGCTGAGAAGAAAAGTTAAAAAGGTAAAAGTCTGTAATCTGATTCCGCAGTGACCTGTCTAATCCTGTTCCCTGGTACAGTGAGAGCTGAAATACTTGTACTGCAAAACAATGACTTGAGGAGACTAGAGAAGGAAGATGAGAATCTGCAGGGATTTATTTTTTTTTTTTTCGGACCGAAAGCTGTCAGCTGGAAAGCAGGGGTGGCAAGGGGCGCTCGGGACTGGGTGCATGGGTAGCGGTGCATTGGGTCCCTCTCTATGGGAGAGCAGGGGTATGGTTCCAGGCACCCCAGATGAAATCTGCGTGGCAGAGGCTGCGCTGAGTTGTCCCAGAGGTGAAGGGCTCAAATGGGTAAAGCACTGCAGCTCCTCAAAGAGCTGCTGGCTATGTTGTGCTCCTACCTGTGGAGCTGCCAACAACTCCAAAATGTTTCCAGATTGGGCTGAAAATGAGGTTTTTGATACGTGGTTGGACTGTGCTGAGCGTTGCTGAGCTTTCCGGGCTCCTCTGGGACCTTTGCTCTGACCTTGTCTGCCTCACAGCTGGAGTCCCAGGCTGCTGCTCTTGTAAGACCAGGGCTGGTCTGACGGTGTCTCCTTCCCCTTGACCTTGGGCTGGGTTGAGATGCTGAGCCTGGGCTTCCAGGTCCGGGGCAAGGGCTGCGGCCACGGGGTTTTCCCGTTGTTCCTTGTGCTGTGTGTGTATGTTTGGGCAAAATCCTTCACGGACATTTTTGGGCATATGGGCTTTTTTTCCTTTAGCTTGTTGTTGAGAAAAAAATTCCCTGTACCGAGCCCTGATGCAGGTTCCACTGAGCCTACCTGCCTCTGCAAAAGGGTGTTTTGGAAAAGCAGCCTCTTCAGATGAGAAACAGACTGGTTTCAATGGGCTCTGCTCTCTCGAGAATACAACACCTTGCGTGAGCTGTGCGAGGTCTGGATTACAGAGGTTATGGTTTGACTTTCTGTTGTATCAGAGAGGTGTTCTCATAGCCACTTTGCCCTCTCTCCTGGAGAGTTTCCTCCTGTTGGGGCTCCGGTTTTCCCTTTACCAAAAGCTCTGGTTTTCAATTGGGAACCTGAGCACACGGTTCCTCGAACTTTGTTTTTTCTTAAGTCTTTTGGCTGGGTTGCATTATTTCCTTCCTTATTTTTTTAGGCATAGTACCCTCCAATCCATCTGATATTGCCAACACTGTGGATGCAAGTGCCATAGTGCTGTAGAAAAGGAATGCTTGGAGAGGGATGAAATTCGTCCAAGGTCAACTACAGCAGTGCTGGCAGTGCGTGCATCGAGGCGACTCGGGGTGTTATCCTGCAGAAGGAGCCCCTCTGCAGAAGGCTGTTATGGTTTGGAGGGGTGGTTTGGGGTTAGAAAGCTTAGGCTGGAGCGTGGCTGACTTCCGTCAAAGCTGCATCCAGCAGAAAACACTTCTCATGGAATTCATGCAACCAGGGCTCTGTAATGGAAAATCTGCCACACCTTAAATGCTATCGTATTACTCATGAACGCAATACTGGTAATTAACTGAGTTAAAACCCAGATTTATTGCATGTCAATTATCACCTAACAAGTTGGCATATCTGAGAGATGCATCAGAGGCCGGATGTGCTGGTTTCCCACCTAAGGTAAGAAAGGTCACCTGCCTTGCCACCAGTGGAGGTTCAATGGGTCTTGCCATGTTTAAATATAATCTTGCTCGTGTACAAGTATGCGTTTAACACCACTGGGCTGTAAGGTTATGAAGTGAAGTCCTCCAGTGTAATGAGATGCAAAATACCTGGTAGTTTCATCACAATTTTTTGTGTCTCTGTGGAACATTCTAGCATCTCCTGATTGCTTCTGACATCAGAAATGTTCTCAGGCTTCACCCCTCCACCCTGATTCAGAACGGCACTGGCTAAACGCTGTGCTGGGTTGGAGCTCTTTGTTGCTAACCTGCGGTGAAGGCTGTGGGAACCGATGTGGTTTGCTGATTCAGCTGCTTTAAAAAGAAATCTAAAGGCACCCTGTGCATGCAAGGTAGCCAGGTAACAGGATTACAACACCTGGGTTTATACTTGCAAATCATCTATAGCTTTGAGTTGCAGTTCAAATCTTATTCTTCATTTTAGTCTTTGCCCTTAAATCTCCTATTCCAGGATGTGTCTGTCTTCCTTCTTGTTTTGGAGGCTGCTGCAGAGCTCTGCGACATCTCATCTATGTTCAAACATTGAAAGAATTCCAAAAGGTGTGGACTTAGTGTGTCTGCAAACTTCACTATTTAAAAAGTAATGAAAACTAAGTATTTGGAATCTAAAAGGGAATAGAGGTTTGATTTTTCTCAGGGCGTACTAGGAAAATTTGGATTTCTAAAGTTCAGGTTTTTCTCGGTACCCACAAGCGGAAAAGTACCAGGGAACATGTGTTTGGTTTTGCATTATCCCATGCCTGTAATAACTCATCTGAGTTTGCTCAGGGTGGCAAAAACTGGACGGAGGCGTGACATCTCCTTAACTAGCCTGACACCTTTTCTCTGAGACCTCCAAATGGCAGAAGACCCCGAGTGCTAGGGAGAAAGCTTAGGAACGTGATGTGGATGGGCTGCTTTTGAGGGTTGAAGACCGTGATGGCTGGAGGGAGCACTGCAGCCTGGACAGCTTCTCCGCCAGTTCTTTGCAAAGGCCAGGGCGTCCCGAGCGGTGGCTGCTCCACGGAAAGTGTGTGATGAGAACAAGTGCCTCGCCTGAACTCCAGTCTTGCCTTTTGAATAATTAGTGGGCTGCTGTGCTGAGCGTTCGCTGGCAATGCGGTGATCTCCGGAGGCTTGTCCATCGTACTTAGAGGTGACTTTAGCTCGCGGGTGACGTTTGTGCTGGGAGGCACTGGGAATGAGCAGGCACTGAGCTCAGAGGGAATCAGAAGTTCAGCTGGTTGCTGGCCTCACCTTTCTGACCAAGAAGTCTACAAGATAATCCCCCGATTGCACAGACCTGGCAAGGAGGTGTGCCAGCGGAGGTGGGACAGGCCAGTGTTTGAGCCAGCCCAGCCTCTGCTCTGGTGTCTCTTAAGCTGCTTTTCTGTTTCACAACTTCATGCTGAGCTGCCCCTATGCCAATCCCAGGCTGAAGGGCCAGCTGGGAAGGGACGTACCTTTGCTTTCTTTCAAGTAGATAATTGGTTGTAAGTTTGGGGTGTGTTTTTCAGTCAGGGCTGTGGTGGATCGTTCCCACATGGAGCATGGATCCCACACCTTTATTTCCCTGCTCCTTAGGAGGGGAGAGCGCAAAGCCTTTGCAGCAGTGTCTCCTGGAAGTTAGCGAGAGGTTTCCCATTGTCTGCAGCGGGAAGGACCGATGCCCTCGGGCCCTGCGGATTCTCCTGTTTCACCCTTCCAGAGCAAGCCTGGAAACCTGGCTGGGAGCTGAGCGAGCGGGGAGCGCTCCTCCCTGCTGCCCACCCGCCCTGCCTGTCCTCGTCCCGCAGCTGGGACCCCCTTTTCCTCCAAGTCACTCCTGTTCCTGTAAGCCAAACTTAAAAGAAAGAGCTCTCTGCCTCTGGCAGCGGCTCGGTTCTTCTCCCTGATGGGACGTTGGCCAGGCAACGCCCTCGGAGAGGCGGCTTGCATCCCGGCGCTGTGCCCTGGCCCCTCTGTGTGATGGGGCTCTGTCAGTAGGGACTGGTCCTAATCTGGCTTTTTCTCGCTTACCTGCTCTGCCAAGGTCCCTAGAATTTACCCTAGGTATTGCCCGCGAGGAAGTGCTTGAGGTCCCCGATGTTCTGGATTTTTTGGGTGTAATACTAAAATACCTTGGTAATACTCAAGAGTCTTTCTGCTTGAAAACACCTGAAAGCTGCTGCAGGCGCCGAGTTGCGGTGATGTACGTTTATGTTGCGTTATCTGAAGCACTGTGACTCTTTGCACCGTGGCGTACGAGCGGACAAAGCTGTCCTTTGAGAAGCGTATGATCCGAGTACCGTGTGTTCTTGGGGCGCAGTGACGAGCGCTTCTTGCAGAAAGAGGCAGAGCCGGCTGCACTTGAGGAGTTTGGTGTTTAGTAGGGCTCAGCTGTGCCGACGCTAAGCCCAAAGCGTTCTCATCTCTTGTTGTAGCAGTTGTTGGCCGCCTTTGCCATGTGCAAAGGGGAAATTGCCATTTCTGTCAGAGATTTACGTGGGGACACTGCCTCATTTCCCTGAATTTTGTACCTAATTAAATTCCAATTCTTGGGCCATCAGATTCCTCCGAAGACACCACCTTCCCCCTTGGCACCTTCCTACCTTCTTTTCTGCTCCCCGGATGTTTGATCTGCTATGTGGCTGCTTTGCCTCATTCTTTCTTTTTTTTTTTTTTTGTTGTTGTCAGACAATAAATCATGTTTTGCTTTCTTCAAACATGTGGGGGAGATCCCAACAAGATTGATGACAGAGAAGGGTAGCTAATATTTCCCTGTACAGAACACAGTTTTGTGCAGTGTAAAGCACTGAAGCGATGCAGCTATTTTCTTGCAGGACAATGTGGGACAGTAAATTAGAGAGCTTGTTCTCATCTCCCCACAACCTGCGAGGCTGCAGCGTGGGCAGGAGGTCACATCTGCCATTGGAGCAGGGTGCTGGAGGAAAGGGAGATGCTGTTGGTGCTGATCCTGATGCTGCCATCAGGGCAGGCGTTCTCCCCAAATCATGCCATCCTCTTGTCACCCACGCCAGGTCCCCTGCGGGTAGCCCAGAGGCTGGGGCAGGGCTTTGGCAGAGCTACAACAAGGTGCTGTTAAGGATGGGGTTGCCAGATGTGTTTTGGGGAGGGGTACACTGTGCTGTGCGGGTTGTTGGCAGATGCTGGTTGCAGGTGGGAGGGCGGGCAGAGGGTGGGTGATGATTTAAAGCGATGCGAAAGAAAAGGGAAATATTGTTGAATTGTTATTTTATTTTTTTACAAGCTGTGTTCGTGTCCATCTCGGTGCCGAGTCTGTGCTCAGCCGGCTGCACCTGGAAGCAGCTGGCGAGGTGTCCTGCCACGCAGGTAGCGCTTGGACCTGTGCTGACACAGAAGTACCAGTTATATCCCATTCCCCTCCGCTGCAGCAGACAAGCGCGGGCAGTTCCCAGCTGCCCGTCCCGTTCCTCAAACGGGCTCTGGTGGTCCCGGCGTGGAAGGAAAGAATAAATTCACGTGAAGCCCGTATTGCTTTTGCTCTCCGGCCAGCGAGCCCGTCCGGCTGGAAGCGGGACAGTAGGCGATTCCCATCCCCCTGGCCCTGCCGCCCCGCTCCCCCTGCTCCCCCGCAGCCCTGCCTTGCCCTTTTGTGGAGATTTATAGAGCCGAGTGGGCTGAGAACAAATGAGCAGACATTAAGGCGATGTGTTCTGCATACTAATGACAAGATACTGCTTCTGCACCTCGGGGCAATACTGGGTCAGGCCAGTTTAGCTGTAAACTTTATTTATGTGCTTATTACATCGCAGCTGCAGTTTGCCGGCCAGGGCTGAGGGTTTAGGGATGTGTCCGGCAATAAATTTTGTTTGTTTATTTGAAATAAGATGCCTCTTCCCCCCAACCCTTCCTCTCTTTCCTTCTTGGGGCGGTGGGTGGTGTGTGGAAATCCCTTCTTTGCCATCACAGATTTGTGAACAGAGTGGGGAAGGTGGGATGAAGAGTGAGGAAGGAGAGCCGATGAACGAGCTTCAGGGGGAGCAGTTGGATTCATTTAAGCCTCGCTGGTGTAAGGAAGATTTTGCCCTCCTCGGCAGGTAGCAGTGGGCAGAGGAGAGAAAGGGTCTTTTCATCAAGGCTTTGGGAGACGAGGAGTCCTTCCCTGGCTCTGCCACTGAACCCTCTGGCCAGGCATGGTCAAATCCCTTTGCCTCCAGCCCCACGTGGTACCCGGGGCTCAGACACCCTTTTTTGCCCATCTCATTTACACCAGGGACAGGTTTTGCTGTGCTGCGCTGGTACAAGCCCTGGGGAGGTGCGTTTGGTTTGGGAGAGGACTTGCTCTGTACTCCCGAGATCGGTGGAGAGACGGGCAGTGATTTATGCCCACAGCAAAGGCATTCTAAACCATCCTATTTTTATGGTATCCCCTCCGGCCTCTAGCCTGTTTCCTCCTCGTGTTACGTCTTGTCTCTCGGGTTTATAAGTGTTCTGGGGGCAGGGATTGTCGTTCTCTCTTGTCCTGGCTCCGAGCTGCTTTCCGCCTTGCTCCATCATTCAAAACCGTAAAACACATGGAGGACACAATGAGTTTGGGGCAGGAGCTTTGCCCACTCCTCCTGCTCTCGCGCAGAGAAGGTAGGAAAGGCCGAGCAGAGCAGAATTAGTTCCTGTGCGTTTTTCAGAGCCTCCTTCGAGATCCCTGGCCTGGCTGAGTCTTGCTGGTGTTGCTGTGATATAAATGAAGGATGCCCTCTCTGGGCTGGTGCTGGGACTTTTAAGTGGCAAGCCCTTGCAAGGATAAGGCGTTATGTCACCCATCAGCGCCGATTCCTGGGGCTGGGCAGGGCTGGATGTGGTTGCCTGGAGCTGGGGAACGGCTGTATCGGGGCTGGAAGTGAACTGGGTCAAGGCACAACTGCTGGCAGGGCTAACTGGAGAGGTGGGGTGGAAGAGGCTTTGTAGACCCCATCACCTCTCTGGTAAATCCACCTCCAACATCTCCATGTTGGTGCCCAACTCCAGGATGTGGCTCTGTGATGTGATCTGCTGTCAGATAAGCCTGGCTGGGCAAAAATTCAGCCCAGCAAGCAGGCAAAGACTCTCTGTACCTCTGCATTGACGGAGATTTCAACAATAACCGTGTTAAGCATCCAGCCCAGCTCATTTCTCTTCCATGAGGGTCACAGAGAGTTTGGGTTGTGGTGGAGCACCATGTGCCTTATAGGGGACCAGCAACTGCTGCCTGAAAAAAAAGAACCCCCCCCCCCAAACCCCAACAACAACAAAAAAAGAGCCACCTAACCACCCCAACCCTTCTCCTTTTTACTCCCTGGACAGAAACCTCCATCCCTACTGAGTCTTCCCTGGGGGAAGCTGTCCCAGCACCGCCGCTCCCCGTTGCCATGCAGTAGACGAGCTGTAATTGGGGTGGACTGGATTTCCCAGGCCCTCTCGCCTGGCAGGGGCTCCAGATGTCCCCGAGGTGATGGACCAGGGCTGGGGCGAGGCAGGACGGAGGCAGCGGGAGGAGGGCCTGGCTGCCGCGGGATGCGTCCGGGGGCCCTGGCAGGAGCGCTGCTGGAGCGGGCTCCTGGCTTGCAGCCTGCTCTCTCAGCCGGAGGTAACAGGCCAGCCACAAATGCCGAAGAGGAGATCAACGGGGAGTGGAGGAGGGATGAAAGAAAACAACCTTCAAAAGAACATGCCCTGTTTTTTTTTTTTCCTTTTTTTTTATTGAGGGGAAAGGTACTGGACTTCTAACGAGCTTTCCTCTGGGAAAGCCCTTCTTTTGTGTTAAGTCCAGAAATACCCTTGTTTGGGATAGATATAGGTACATATATATATGTGTGTGTGGTTGTATGGTGTTACGTATTGCTTCCCCTTCATTGTTCCTGCTCATTCCAACACCAGAAGACTTTGCAACTTGTAGGCATGTTGTGTCTTCCAAGCCGGTCTCCGGAGGGTGGTCTCTCCTCTTCATTCCCAGCTTGCTCCTGTCCACCACTTCTCTAACAGAACAGAATTTCGCAGCTGAAGTCAAGGTTCTAGATACAGAAATAGGAAGGAATCCCTCTGTGCTAAGAGTTTTCTGCATGTGTCATTTTAAGAGGTCACCCATTCTGGAGAGCGTTGTTGCATGTGTTATCCTGTGGCTGGGCCTTGGGAGGGAGAGGAGTTCCTAACGAGGCATCACCCTGCCGGTGCTGGGTCCTGGAGCGAATGTTGGTAGCATGACTATTGACTTAACTCAAAGATGAATGCTTTGCCACTTCTGCCATGAAATCTGAGAGTTGATACCTTTTTGAAATGGGCTGTCAGGTGATTTAATGCATTTTGTCTTGACTGCTTCTCTGCAGTACCTAAAACTAGGAGGTTGGATGTTCAGGGTCACTGTCCTGTGCCCGACTACCTTCTCAAGTACAAAGAGCTCCATTTCTCCTGCAGCCTGTCATTTACAAGTCTTCCCCATTGACTTCAATAGAAATTGGGTAGAATTTGTGTGTAGCAAGCCCTGGATGCGCCCCTTATTTTTATATCCCCTATTTGCTCTTAGATGCCTTATGAATCAGTTACGTCTCTAGATGGTCCCAGAGCTCAGGGTGTTCTGGGAGGTCTCTGGAGAGCTCTCTTACCCCCATGAACTCTAGGCATGGACTCAAGCCCTGTGCAAGAAATGGCCTGGTGGTTTTATCAGCGAGATAGCTCATCCCTATGGTGCCATTGAGACCGGTTGGCTTCCCAGTTAAACACATGGGTGACCCTGCTTATGGGGGAGAGGAATGGAGAAGAGGAGGAGCACAGACAGGGCAGGATTACAGTATGAAGGACCCACGGTGTGCTTCTACCAGCACTTAGCCCAGAGCTTTGGCTCAGAGCCTCCCATCAGCTCATGCTTTGGGCATGAAGCTGTGTTTTCAGGTGAAACCCTACTCCGGAGGAGGCTCTCCTGCTCCCCTCCCTCCTTGGCCAGCCAAAGGTTTGTGCTTTCCGAGCGGATGTAGGAGTTTCCTCCTCATGGCCTTCAGGTAACTTGCCCACCTGCAGCCTCTGAATCAAACTTAAACCTGTTTTTGCAACAGCAGTTGCGGAACGAGGCTGGCTTTGCAGGAACACCGCTTTCCAGCAAATCCGCCCGTTCAAGGAAACCTCCTGGCACCCCCCTCCCCGAGAAGCCCCAGGGGTTGTGCTGCGATGGGGATGACTGAGCACGGATTAACCCTTCCAGCCTTGCCTGTCCAGCAAGTTTAGGCATCCATTTGGGTCCACGTCCAAGATGTCTGGTGCAAGGGTGCTGTGACTGTGCCCGTTACCAGCTCTGCACCCCGTGGTCTTTGGGGTGCAAACCGGGCGGGGGACGTGACACCAGGGTTAACCTATTTTTGGAGAGGGAAGTTTTCTGCTTTGTTGTTGGATACAGTCTCTCAGCCCCGCTGAAGGGAGCTTTTAGCATGCAAATGCACTTTGCCTCATGCTTTTTAATGTTTTACTTCTCGTAATTGCCGAGACCGGTTGTAATTTTTGGACGTGGCCGGGTTTCTGAAAGCAGCTTCCCCTTGAATGTGGTTCCCGTTGCTGGTGAGATTTGATTTCTACCCTCTCCCTTTTTTGGTCTATCAGGTTGAAGGAAGCAAACGAGTCACCCTGGCTAATGTTAGCACTGGAAAGTCCTGAGGTGCAATCATGAAAAATAACACGTGTTAACCTTTGAGTGTTGTTGTATTATATTTTGTTGTTGTGCTTCTAGTACAACTTTGCTGGGAAACAATAAACGTTTTGGGCCAGAACAGATCATGAGCTGCGTAAGCCACTGGAGCAGGTCCAGCGGAGCTGCACGGCTTTGCTCTCGGCAGAGGCTCCTGCCCCTCCAGCCGCCTGGGCGCCCGTTGGACGTGACGCCTCTCCATGACGCTCCTCGTGGAGATGAGCTTTCCAGAACTCCAGCTCTTAACCCTAAGCCTGGATTGCAACACCACAGCTCTCCCCAAACCCAGAAAAATATCGGTGCAAGCTGTCAAGATGTTATCGTGGTTGTTGCACAATACGCTATTCTGTAGAGGGCTTTCCTGGGGAGGCAGGGTTTGACATGTGCTGTCCATCCATCCGTCTGTCTCACCATCAAGAACTTCTAAGTCTGGTCAGCGTCAACAAAATTTGTCGGTGTGTCACAGGTATAAAATACACCCAATTCCAGCAAGTTGCGTGTAGATGGATGAAGGTAGAAGAGAAGATCCTATTTGAACTCTTGCTGAAGGGAAGGGTGCAGCCTTATTTCAGCTCAAGCCTACTGGGCATCAGAGAATCTAAGTGTGATGTGCCATACTGCAGAAAGCCAGTCTTCATGGGTTTCCCTGCTTTCGCTTTCTGCTTTCTCCCTGAAAGCTTTGGCTCCAGAGCATCGAGAATCTCAGCTTTCATAAAAACTCAAGCTCTGACTCTCAAGGTTACAGAGAGAAGCATGAAAATGCGACTCTCTGAGGACTTGAAGCTTGCAAAACTCAGCAACGCTTGCAGGGAATTTGGCTCAAATTTGGTCTCTGGCAGTCAGGCAAGATAGACGTGGTGTCGGAGTTTGTTAGGAAATTTGCACTTGAGTGTTAAGCAGATGGATAATTTGTCTGTCCTTGGTCTATACGAGCTTGTGACAGGACAGGCACTGTGCAAAGCGAGTCGCATCAGGCAAGTGGCTTCTGACAGCGCTGTACAGGGCGGGTGAAATAATCCTCTGTAATTGAAATGTGCCATTTCCCGGTTCTTCTGAGTGGGGTTTCGAGCTCCTGGCAGAGGGGCTGAGGGTCCTCCAGCCCCTTCCCCAAGATGCATTTTGCAAACCGAGAGAAGATGATGGTGCCTGCCCCAAGGAGCACGCGGTCCATGGAGATGGGGAGGGGAAAGAGGCACAGGGAGGTGAAGGGACATGCTCGCCGTCACGGTGCTGCTCCGTGGGAGAACCGGGATGAGAAGTCAGGTCTCCGGGGCTCCAGCTGCTGAGCTCCTCGGGATGCTGTGCTGGCTGGCGAGGGGCCGGGGCTGTAGGTGCCTGTACTCTCGACTGTATTACCAATTTCCTCCTCTTTACAGTTATTGGCTGCGCCATCTCGATGCTGACCTTGTTCTTGTTTAACTTGGCTTTTGCTGCGGCTGCTGCGTGTTCCCGAGTGATGGATTTTTACCTTCGTGCCAGTTGGTTTGGGGGAAAGGACATAGCTTCACTGACTTGTTTGGGTTGTGGGTCTCTCTTTCAAGGCCCTGAGAAAAAATATCCCAGAGTGCTCTCACCTTATAAAATATACCCTGGCTGATATTTTCTGTCCGTATCGTGTTAGTGAGCCAGCACTAAATAAGCTGGGATTCTGCGCAAGGGCAGCGTGGGTCCCGACTTCTCTTAGCGTGAGCATTTAGCTGAGGCACCCAAATGAGTGGTTTTCTTCTGTTTCTGGTGGGCTCTTCCAAGGCAATGCAGTGCTGAGTGGTCTGGGATCCATTTGGAGCTGCTGGTCTCCGAGGGATGACAATTCATCATTTTCATCATCATTCAGTGCCTGAAGCTACGAGGGATGGTAGGGGCTGGTCTTCTAGCAAGGCGAAGGTTCGGAAGACTGTGACCCTATGGGTGTTGGCGCTTGCGTGGCGCTCCTAAAGGAATGGCACCCATCGCATTGACCGCAGTGCCTGGCCTTTGCTGGAAAAACTGCTTGATCCGGAGACACCGCAGCTTGCGTGTGCCCCAGAGCCAGGCATCCTGCCTACACAAGTGCCGATCTGAGCCTGGTCCTTTGATGCAACCTGTGACAGGAGGGGGATGAAGGGAGAATAGCAGCTCTATCTGCTGGGCAAGCTGCTAGGGACGGTGCTGGAGAGGATGAAAGGGGAGAGCTGCCATCGCGGCGGTGTTCACAGGCAGCCCGAGCGGCTGCGTGGGCAGCCGGGTCATGCGGGCAGCGACTCGGACCCGCAGGGCGCTTCCCCCCGCCCCGGTCCCTTTTGAATCTGCAGTTTCCAGCTCAGTGGAAGTGGGGGCAGAGAAAGCCCCGGCGAGGCTGAGCTGGCTGCAGGCAAAGCGCTTAAAAAGAGAAAGGGTGAAAACAGGTTTTTGGTCTCCTGTCGCTTTGTCCAAATTCACCGCGAGTGCGTGGTGGTTGGTGCCCTGTGCACCCTAAATCCCAAATGAAAGGGGATGGGGCATCCTCCCGGCACCTGGGCAGCGGGGATGGTGCTGGCTGGTTGAGTTGCTGGCATTTCAGAGCTTACGGCCACGGAGTTCATTGCGCAGGGAGCAACCACCTAAAACCAGCAGCCCCTCGGCGCAGGCATCGCTCCGTGCCGGAGCGCTCGTGCTTTGCAGGAGGGTCCCTGCAGAGCCCAGGTGCCTCCCCGCCACCTCCGCCCCTCTCCGGGCGTTTTAACTTGTTTCCTTTCGGCGGAGGAAACATGACTTTTCCCATTGATGGAATTCAGCCCTGACAATGCCGAGTGACACAATTTCCCCCTCCGAGCATGCCATCGTGCTGCAGCCCATGCTGGTGCTGGGTAGCCCTTTTCGGAGCCATCTGCATGACAATGCGGTGCTCTGTGCTACCATTAGCTGCCCTTTTGCTATTAGTACCTAATGAAAATGTAACCATATTTAACCCCCCACAGTCCGAGATTAGCGAGAAAGGGGCCTAAGTGGATTTAATTCTTTTGTATGGTGAGCATCAAACTCTCCATTTTGATTGCTCTGTCCCCTCTTCCCCTCTCCAGCGGGAGAGGGAGGCAGGAAAGCTGTGTAAGGCTAACTCTATCCTCTCAGCTGTCCCCGGCACAATGGGCAAAGTATCTTTTGTGGCATTAACGGCTTTGGCTGGGGGCTGGGGGGAGCCGGGGTGGAGAACAATGTGTGAGAAGCTGAGACTGTGGGTTTCCCACACGGCCCAATATGTCTCCCCGCACCCCCCTCTGGGACAAGCAGACCTGCAGCAGCCCAGCCCACAGCTGATCCCGGCTTGATTGGCTTTTTTTTTTTCCCTATTTTTTTTTTCCCCTCCTTCCTTCCCCCCTCATTGTGCTTTCGAGAGATGAAAATCCTTTCCTGGCGTGAAAGGAGAGGCGTGCCTTAAATCCCCTCCCTCGGACGGACCGGGCATGTCATATGACGGCCAAATCCACCGGATTAGTGTGTGTGTGTCTGCGTGCGTGTCCTGCCGGGGGTTGGAGGCGGGGGGCGGGATGCCCGATATCTATATTCCTTCCCTTCCCCCTCTCTCCATATTGATTTCTGCCGGGATATTTATTCATTGCACCTGCTGGCTGCCGGCCTCCCGCTGCCCGCCGGCCTTTCGCTGCGGTTTTGAAGACCCAACCTTGGGGCAGGGGAGCGCAGTAAATTCTCGACCCTTTTCCCGTCTCCTATCCCCCCGTGTTTTCCCAAATCTGAAGCGGGGAGGGGGTAAAGGGGCTGTCGTTTTGGCTCTGTGCAATGGAAGGATCTTTGCGTGAAGAAGACAGGACCTCTCCAAGGAAGGATGGCGTGGCCAGGGTCTGGGTTGATGGCACAGCCTACGGGCAGGCGTGGGCTTTGGGCTGGCTGGCTTGCCCTGCTCTGCCTGGAGGCTCTGGGGGACGAGGAACGCAGCCTGGCCTCAACCCCACCTTGGTGGACACCCCCCGGGTGCCCCAGCCGGTCTCAGCTCCCGACAAGCCGGGTGCGGTGGGAGGATGGTCCCATCGTGTTTGTCATTGTTTGTGGGAACCCTGATGTTAAGGATTTGTGCTTGTGGGAAGTAACCACTGACAAGGTCACCTCCTCCTTCCGCATGGGAAGAAGTGAGGCAGAGAGCTCTTAATCAACAAAGCCAATGTCATGAGCAAAGTCAGATTCGGAGCCAAGAACAGCTACCACTTAATTCCGGCCTCTGTGTTTTTAATGTCCCAAATTCACAACTGTCTTGGTTTCCCTTCAGGTCTTTTGACTTGTGCTGTGTCATTTTGTGCTGGAATTCCTGCTTTTTCCAAGAAAACAGTTTTTACAGACCCCACCAGCCAAACCAACATCTCCTTCCCACCCACAAGCGTGAGAACTTGCGTGCTCATGGCAGAAGTCTGCCTCGGTTGAGATGAGTTTAGCAAGCGGGTCTGCAGCCTCCAATCTGTTTCTGTGTGCACCAAGTCTTGCTTAGTAGGAAAGAAAAACTCTGTGGGGCAAGCACCGGGATGATGGCGCAGGTGATGCTCCGGGTCAGTATAGGGGGGTCCAGAAAGTGTCAGCACCCCTGTAACGAAGGGGCAGTGAATGAGGTGACCCGTCCTTGCAGGTAGTTAGGTCTTGCTGCAGGTGATGTTTGCTATACGTGTGCGGAAGTTTGCTATACATGTGGAAAGCACCTTATTTCTAAAGAAAAATCAGCGTTTGCAGCAGCCAGCCTGCCGGGCCATGCCGACCCTGGCTGGCAGTGCTGGGGCACGGTGTGCCTGGCCGTCCCTGAGGACGGCGAGCCGGCGGAGACGGGCTCGGAGGCAGATGGCTGCAGTGGTCACCACTACCATGGTCAGAGGCCGGTGGGGACAGTGCTCTGGCCATCGGCCGGGGCGGCTGCTCGGGAGGGATGCCAGGAACCAGCGGTCTCTGGGATTGCCTCCTCCGAGGTGGGCACCATGGAGCACAGGGCTGCTAGCTCCTGGGGCGAGAGGTCCCCGCTGAGGACACGCTCCACCTTGGCGACGTAAAAGATGCCCCGACTGGAAGGTGAGCGGGGATGGAGAGCCAGGCCCTGGAGCAGCAGGAGATGTGCCCACCGCCTCCGGAGCGGGGAGGCCGTGGTCCTCAGCGGGACGTCAAGGCTCGGGCGGGAGGAGAAGCGTGCGAGGGGGTGGGGAGGGTGGCGGGGGACGGAGGGGGCCGCTGCTTGTGTGAATGTGCCCCCGCTCATTGTTCTGCGGCTTTCTTCTCCGGGCCTCGATGGGACTGATTTAGAAATCCTAATCAGGGAGCAGTCTCCGCGCCTCCCGAGTGTGACACAACTCGAGCTGCTCCGGGGCGCCTTTGTTCCCTAATGACAGCTGACTTCATGCAGCAGTGGGAACAGTTTGAGCATAACTCCGCACCGCCGGGGCTGGCAGCTGCAGCCTTAACTCTTTCTTGCCCACCTGCACGGCACAGCGGGATGGGGAAGGGTGGGGGTCCTGGGAGCAAGCGTAGCCAAAATGCATGTAGCCTGTGCAAGGATGCTCAGCTTCACCTCTGGCACCTCTCCTGGGAGCGACTGCAGCGAAGGGGGACTGGAGAGAATAAAGCTGCGGGCGCACAATTCTGTTGGAGGCAGTGGGGGGGGGTGGAGAAGCAAAGTCATTTTCCAGGGGCTATCACTGCTGCGTGGCTATTTTGGGTGTCTGCTGCAGGTATGCATCAGGAAACAACTCAAGCCCAACCCAGGGCAACATTTGCTGCTGCCTTGGAGGAGGGAGGCTGAATTTCAGGAACTACATGTCTAGTTTTGTTGAGGCTTTGAGCGTTGGAGAATGTCTGCAGCCCTGGGTGAGCGTGGAGTGTTTCCACGCTGGCCGCGGGGCATTTACATCGCTTGCATTGAAAGTAAAAGGCATTGAGTCACTCCAAGATGTTCCCGGAAGAGATTTCTGGCTCTGCCAGCAAAGAGCTTGAGAGCGAGCATCATTCTCCCTCTCTTGGCCTCGGTTTCTTCCCTGGCAAAGCGGGGCTCGTCATACAATGTCCGGCACAGAGCTGTATTATTTAGCATTGGAAATGTGCTTGGTGATGCTTGCTGGGCCAGTGCTAGCAATGGTTAAACCCTTCTGCCCCTCTCTGTTTGTTGTCAAACCACTGCTCTGACCTGGGAAAATACTTCTGGAAAATTACCGGTATTAAAGGGGGACGACCCGGGAGAGCTGGCTTGGCCCCATGGCTTGCAGTCCTCTCTCCTGCACCGAGGCTCGGTGCTCACGCAGGCTGGGTGAGCCCAGGGCGGCTCTGCCCGCCTCAGCTCCGGCGGGTTCAATTAGCAGATGGGTCCATACTGGTTTCCCAGCACCTGTGTCCCCTCTGCGGTCCCCGAATCGCGGCTGCCCATGCTTGGCCAGGGTCTCCCTGGCGACAGGGCCACGGGATGCTGTGCAGTCCATTTGTCACCAATTGTCACTGTTTTGTTCTGCCTTGTATGCGCACTCGGTTGTGTCACGGGGGAGGCGAGGAGGAGCAATCAGGCCTTGTCTAATGGGCTGCCGTCTCCCGCTGCGGGGAAAAACCGAGGGTCTGCCTGTGGAGGGAAGGGGAAAGGGAAAGGCAGGCGCTGCGGCAGCCGGGAGCATCCCAGGGGAGCATCCCAGGTACCGACGGGATGCCTTCTGGCACAGGGCAGGCACTGGCCAAGCAAAGATCCTTGCATCGATTAGGCGAGAATTTAGGTCAAGGATGAATTTGGCTCTTTGCAGTGTGGCTGTATCCCTGCAAAGCGGGGGGGTGGAGGGGGTGTCAGCTCTCCTTCTTGCAGTGCTGGCAGGGCAGCCCGATGCCCCCATCGTCTTCCACAGTGACGTTCACCCCCTGCCACGCCTGTGGATGGGGTTTGTTCTCGCTGGGTCTCCCCTCATCCGAAGGGAGGTGGGTTTCCTGCAGGACAAGCCCACCCCAGGGAACCCCTGACCGCTAAGGCTTGGGAGCTGCAATGCCCCCGGGGGGGTCCGCTTCCCAGGTGAGACTGCGGTAGGCTTGGGGCTGAAGATGGATTAACACCTCATTCAGACCCCAGCTTCTGAGCAATTCTTATTTCCCCCAAGTGTGTTGCTGAAAGGGATTTGATGTATTATGGATTTTGGTACGCCTCTGTTAGCATATGTCAGTTTTTGGCTGAAGATGTGACCGCGTGCTAAACTATATATTTTTTTAATTTTTTTTTTTTCCTCTGCCCCATCATCCCCAACTTACCCAAAGTGGGATGATTCATCTCTCCCTGCTTGGCTCCGTCAGCCCCCTTCTTTTCTTTTTAGTCTTCCAACTTCAAGAGCCACCAGGACTTGCTCAAAGTAGAGCCGTGGCCAGCTCCGAGCCTCAGCACCCACACTCAGGTTTTTCTGTAAACCCTTAATTCAGACCAGGCTGGCCAAAACGTTTACGGGAATTCAGGGAAGCTGTTCAGCATAGCTGCGAGGAGGTTGGGAAAACTTGAGCAGTCAACCCCAAACCAGGCAAGCTGAGGCGGTTCCAGTTTGGCTTCCAGACCTGGAGCTCGGCGTGAAATACCGCAGAGGGAAGGGGAAAGAGGGTGTCCTTGGCAAAGCGTCAGTCGAGGCAACTGAAACCACCGAGCTTTTCCAGCACGTGGTATTTGGCAGGTTTCTTTCCTTACTCCCTGGTGGCCATCGCTCCACATCTCCAAACCACCGCGTGGTTCACCTCACTTGGCTGCGTGGGTCGGGGGAGACTCGGAGGATGGCTGTACGATGGTACCGTGGATCCCTGGGTTGCTTTTTGGTGGGTTTTTTTGGGTGTTGTGCCAGTCGCCCACCCAGACTTCGCCATCTCTGAGCCTGGCGGGAAGCTGCTGCTTGAACGGGCCCTTTGTGGTGGTTGGATCCAGCTGAAACATGGCCAGGAGAGCAGGTTCTGGCCTGGAAAATTGATGCTAGCGCTGTTGACGGAGGAGATATGCAGGGAAGAGTGGGAGGCTAAGGTGAGGTCGGCTGAAGGACGGGGGGGAGGCTTGTGAGATTTTCGGTGATCCCTCTAACCTCACCATCCACCACCACGTTACCTCCTGGTGAAGACCAGGCAGTGTTTTGAGAGACCACCATGGGGCAGCCCCTCATCCGCAGAGCTGGTGGGGTCCCCGTGCCGGGGAAGGGCGCAAAGGTCCAGGAGCTTCTGCAGAAAATGAGTATTTTCTCTTTCATTTTGTAACTGTGCAACACAACAGAGCAAGTAAGGGAAGGACTTCCAAGCAGGGAGCATTAAAGAGTGTCCCAAGCAACTGTATTTCTTCAGTCTTGGGCTTTTCCCTAAAGGAACAGGGATGAAATTGCTCCCCAGCCATGCTGCGGAGCAGCATCTGCTCGGCACTTATTTCTTGCAGGGGAGGGCACAGGGATCTGCTCCCTTCAACCTCGCGGCTGCTCGCGGTGGTGGAAGGAGAAAGAGCACGTAACCGCTCTGCCCTGGGGGGAGTTTTATCTCCCTTTTGGTCTGGGGTGAGCAAGGTGTGGGGCAGGAGAAAACCAGACTCCATCACTCCTCGGTATCTAAGTCATCGCTGAATGGGAGCAACTCTGAAAGTAGACAGTTGAGCTGAAAGGTGTAAATTGTCGTTAAGTGCATCGGTGTCTCCAGGGTATCCAAAAGGTAACCACATTGCCGAGTTACACCATGTGTGTTGTATTAATCGCACGCTTTAGGGTGTCCTCTGGTTGCTCAGGATGGAAGGACTTTCTCCTCCCCACTGCTTTGTCCTGTGGCATATTGCAAATGTGACTTAGAGCCTTTTTCCTTAATGTTTTGGATGGTTTGGGGACCCTGCGGATTGGAGGCACATCCATTGCGTGTGCCTGGTCCCCGTGGGGCTGGCTCAGGGGATCGCGGTGCGGAGGGTGGTTGTGGGGCTGGGGGGACTTGCAGGCGTGTGAGCGTGCAATGGGAGAAGGGAAAAGGGAGTTTGGCTATGATTAAGTTCAAAAGGGAGGACATAGGATTTATATGGGCTGGTTTTTGTTTTTTTTTTTATTTCAATAAAGGAAACAATGCTGATGGTGAGCAGTGCCAGCCTGGCAACCCAGGCTGAAATTTATAGCAGGCAGCTCTTCTTTCTCAGCCCTGTTTTCCACCAGGTGCAGTACTGGGAAACTTGCTTTCTACCCGAGCCAAGTTACTCCCATCCCACTGCTGCCAACCCTGGTGCGGGCTGCCTGGGCTCACCGCCGCTTTTCAGGATCTCCGAAAGCCCTGGGTGATACCTGCCCCGTTGCCGTGATGGTTCTCCGTCCCTTTGGGCTTTCTGTTTCTGCCAAAGATGGCTGTTTCTCAAATTCCTCCTCAATCCATGGGCGGATCCGTTCTCGCAACACCGCGTCTGCAAGAGGAAGTGTCAGAGATGATGCAAATAGTTTTTGTCAAAATATTTTTGGAGGGAATAAAAATAGCTCTTGGAACAAAATCTATTCCTGTTCCCGGGAAGGAGTGCGTGTTACGACTGTTTTCTACAGGTGCTGTCAGAGCAGGGCTGGAAACTGGAAATGGCTCGGTTACGCGTGCTTTTCGGATGAAAATCAGTTGGTTTCCCACAACGGTAGAAAAAGTGTCTGGTTTCTCTCTGCTAATGTGGCTCCCTTGGATGCGGCTGAGTCTCTGCCTCAGCTTCTAGCCAACCTCCTCCTCCATCCCAGGGCGGAAAACTTAAACTGGGTTGTTTTCAAAATCGCTTTTGCAGAGATAATGGAAAAACATCCACCTGTAATTGTCCTAATCATGCAGACAGAGGAGAAGTATGTGCAGGCAGGGTGTCTGTGCTGGCCAAGCAGCGGCTGCCCAGCCCCACGGCCGAGGATGCTCGTCCTGTGCCGCAGGGCTGGTCCTGCCAACCTGGAGACTGAAAGTGCCTCCTGGTGCGAAGCCCTGGAGCTGGTGGTAGAAATGCATTTCCGTGGGGTCTTTTTAGCCTTTTTTTCATTTGGTTTTGCCAACATTTCATCTTTTTTTTTTTTTTTTTTTTCTTTTGAGGGGCGGGTTATTTTTTATTCTGGCTCAGCGGTGTGCTCCCACAGGCAGGCACCACATGCCTCCCCCAGCTCCCTTGTTGGGAGCAGAGGGGCAGCGGCTCCCAGCCCGGCTTGCTGGGACTGTGTGTACAGGGGCGGTCACGTCCTTCTGGGATAGGCAGCAGGATATTGTCCTTGGGGGACATCAGGAGCCTTCCTGGCAGCCACCTGCACATCAGTCTTTGTGATCACCCTTCGAGGGCCATACCTGTCCATGCGGATGTACAGGCAGACTGAGGGCAAAGACCCTAACTCCAAAGAGCTGTCTGCATCTGAGGCTTCCCAATCCCAACTGGACATGAGCATGCCCCCCGGCCCCTTGCTTTTTATTCTGTCTGGGAATTTTGCTGTGCATCCTTAGCAGGCTCACAGAAAGGGTTCTCAGTGTGGGCTGATTCAGGGGAAGTTGAAGATCTGCATGACCGTCGTCCCAGCTCTGCGACGTCTCGGGATGGGCACTTGTCTGGTGGAGGCAAACAGGCTGCGATGTCTATTTGGGAGAGCTGGACAAGTGGCTTCCAGTGCACTGGAGAAATGACGGGCAATGCCTGGCTTGGCCAGAGGTCTGAGGATGACTTTTATGCTACCGAGAGTATTACCCTGAAATATATTTCTCTTTGGGACAGAATGCAAATGTTTTCTGCCCATTACAGAGCACCTTTGGATACAAAGTCAAGGAGGAGGTAATATTTGGGTTTGGGCAGCTCACAACAGATTGAAGCTTAAGTTACCCTGAGTTACAAGAGCTAGTATTTCCATTGATGCCATGAGGGTTTGCAGCTGGGGCGGAGGGAGGCTGTGGGGGTTTGATGCTGGAGGAGCTGGATTTGCATTTCCAGCTGTGGGAGCGCAAGCCCAGCTGATGGGTTTATGTGTAAGTGAGAGCCCAGCTCCTGAGCACATGGACGCTGCCGGGAGAGCCTTCTGCGCACGTGGCCTATGGGGATGACGGCAAAGAGGGGGTCCCGAAGGACGTGGGCTGCCAGCTTTGTGCAGCTGCTCTCCCGAGAGCCGGCTCCAGGAATCTGTGTTTGCTTTGGCTGCACGCTTCGTGCAGAAATGGTAGTAATACAATGCTCCGGGAGGAAGGAGGGAAGAGAGGGGAGAGGTCTTGCTTGTTTCCAAACACGATAATGTGCCTCATCCACGTGGAGCCGGGGCTTTCGGGCCGCCCTCCCGTAGGGCGCAGCTTGGGTGCGTGACTGGGGACGTGGACCTTGGGGATCATCCCCGAGCAAAAGGCTCGCAGGTTATTTTAATCGGCCTGGTTGGAATTTTTCAACTAAAGCTTGATCCTCTCTTTGCCGAAACCTAACCACTTTTTGTGGAGAAGAGTTTGGATTTGGATTTTGCGATTTTCAGCTGTGAAATTGGTTTCTCCTTCATCCTTCCCCCTTCCCTGTGGTTTCCCTTTTACTACTTCCTTTCTTTTTCTCCTTCTGTTGTCTCAGTAAAGGAAAAAGGGGAAAAACAATCCCAAGAACTGAAAAAGCAAAAATCAAGAAGCTGAAAAGGTTTGAAAATTTTAATTTGCTTTCTTATTGAAAATGAGAAATATTCCTTCATTTGAAGAGCTGGCAGAGTTTGATTCCTGTCCAGAAGAACAACGCTGATCTGTTGCTGCTTCTGGTTTTGCTCAACAGTCTTGAATACTGAGCAGGGTTAAGTCATCCCTTTTAATGGGGATGGCTGGAGGTAGTCTTGGAAAAAAAGCAGTTCTTGTAAGCGGCTGTGTCTGCTGTTTCAGCCCCCCTGGAGACCTCTGGGGAGAAAAGCATGCGATGGGGAGAAACCCACCAGGATCAGGCCCTCCACACCCCTCAGTCGTGCTGACCTCTCTCCACTGATGATTCAGGGAAAGTGGGTGCAGCTAGGCTGAAACAACACAAGCCGGGGATAAGTCTGCTCCGGGCAGTCTGTGCATTGCAAAAGTCTTAAAACTGGGAATTGAACCCAGTTTGTCGTCTTGATTTCCAATCTCCTGACTCCTCCATGGCGTCATTCTTCCCTTGGAGACCCCTTGGGCTTAGGCGGTTGCTGACCACTCCAGCCACTTTCCTTGTTCAGTGCCAGTCTCCAGGAGCAAGAAAGGAGCAGAAACGGTAAATGAAAAAGGGAAAGCTTTTACTCCTCATTTTTCAATGGTATTTTTATGTCTGGCGCCCTGTATGAGCAAAGAAAACGGTGGCCCATCTGTTTCTAGCACCATTAAAGGCATTTGACTGCATGTGGCCCTCAAAAATAAAATAAAAATAGGACCCTTTGGTCTGAAAATGTCAAACGCTCTTTCATCTTAGCCGGCCCCCAACCGGCACCATATCCTCCTAAAGTTGAGAAGCAGGAGTGGGTTCCCACCAGTGTTCATCCTGGCAAAGGCATCTGCCCCCTTCCCCTCCCCATTTTTTTTTTTTTTTGCAAAAGAAGGAAGTTAGACACTTGAGGTTCACGCTGGCTGGTGACCTCTGAGTGCAGCTCCCCTGGACCTCTTCTCCGGCTTCTTTCCTCCGACTCAGCAGACTTCTTCTGGACTCAGGAGTGAAGAGGTTAAAGCCTCTTTAACAAGTGTTCGGAGGAGGGAAGTGTGTTTGACATGCTTTAGGACCAGACTGCGAGAGGGCTGCGCCAGCAGGATACAATTAATGACTGGGAAGAGAAGATTGCTACAATATGGGCCTGCTTTCTCCTCATCCCTGTCTTTCTCACCACTTGAAGCCATAGTCGGCATTACATCCTGCTGGGAGCCTGTGTAGACTTACGGAGACTCACCTCCTCTAGGATGTACTGTAAAAAATTGGCATGGTGTTACCTCGGCTAATTTGGCAACAATGCACCTACATGAAGAAAGTTTGGGTGTAACTTCAGGCTTTGGAAACTTCTGCTAATTAAAAGAACATTTTAAAGGTTGCTCGAGATACCTATGTAAATACATAGCCTTTTCGACATGAAAGCTCTTTCTATTTATCAGACTCAGGGATAGTATAAGTCCTGCTGTGTTGGAAAAGGGAAGAAAAGGACTTTAATTTAGGAGAAAAGGCTCGTTATTTCCTTCGTAAAATCTTTGAAGTTTTTTGTACGTTCTTTCGCCATTACACGAGGGTTAACGTTGATACGAGGTACTTCGGCGCATGCTGTCTTCATAGCGAGCGCAGGGCTGGATCGTTGTGCGGTGTCTGTGCAACTGCGCTGGCATCTGGGAAAGAAACGGGGCCAGATGTGCAAACCTGCCCGAGTCCCGAAGGACGAGCAGGGGCAATGACGTGCGGACAGGCTTCCCCGGCCAGGTGAGGCAGCTCCAGCCTTTCTCCCCAGATCACCTGAGGAGCAGAGGAAGGTGTCAGGCATGACTGTGTTAGTGGAAGTGCTTGCGAGAGTGTGTTTCAAGTGTCTCTGCGTCTGATCCGCAGAGGATGTGAGTCTCTTCCCTAAACCCAGGGCAGAGCCATTTGGTAGCTCACTGTATTCATTCTGGGGGTATTCAGTCCATTATTTGGTTTATTGACCAAGGTGACAACTATGACATTACCGTGACGTGATGCTCTTGCAGGAAAGTGGGGATACTTGTTGTCGTGCTATCCTCTCTTGCCACAATGGAAAACTGTAAATCCAGAGGCCCATTTCTGATTCTTTTCCTGTCCAAAAAGGTGTAGATCTGTTGGGTGAAATGGTGCCTGGGACCAGCAATGGCTGGTGGGCCTGTGGGGCATGAAGACCCTTGGAAGGCAGGTATGTAGGCAGCTGTGTTTCTCCAACCTAATTTTTAAGTAGGAAGGACATGTCAACTGCTTCAAGTATAAGAAAAATCGTTATAATTGAGATCTTCCCCTCCATATTTGAAACAGCACGTTTTAAGGGCTCATGAAGTTCAAAGGAGCTTTGCCTGTCCCTTCATACAACTTGTGTGTGTGTTTCCCTGCTGCTGGGTCCCTTCCAGGTCTCAGATGAGTCAAACCAGCTTTTGGACTACGGGGCTGGTTTCAGCTGAGGACTCGTGCAGGATGCACATGCGGTCCAAGTGCCTGTGCTGCTGTTCCCGGGCTGTTGGGCTCCTTACCTCATTCCTTGATTTAGCCCCAATGGCTTTCTGCACCGCTGAATGGATGGGTCCGGGAAGTGTGACCGCAGCTGGGGAGGCACAGGCAGCCGCTCCTCCTGGATGCTGGTTTTTATTGGAAACAGCCCTTTGAGCTGGGGAAGTGCCTTCTCCTGCTTTGGGCACTCAGACCTTGGAAATTCAGATCCAGCTAAGCCATGGCCACGCTTAGGGCACCGGGTGACTTCTTTAGCTACTCTGTGCTGCACCTCCCAGCCTGGGGAGGACAGTCCTTCCTCCTCCTCCTCGCTCTTTGCCCAGCAGCTTGCATTCCTGTGGGGTTGGGTGGCTCTCCTTCCTCCATGTGGGGCTGGTATGCCGGGGGCCTGATCTTGGTAAGAATCCCTTGGTGCTACTGGTGGTGTATAAATAAGTGGAAAAACCACTTGGTCTCCCTGGAGATGTGCTTAGGGTAGGGTATTATTTTTTTTTTTTTCTGGCTAACCGGGCCTACACAACAGCTGTTGAGCAATCGTTCGTCCTCTAAAAACAAATAAGGAGCAAGTCTGG
Organism: Gavia stellata; assembly: GCF_030936135.1. Classification (NCBI taxonomy): domain Eukaryota; kingdom Metazoa; phylum Chordata; class Aves; order Gaviiformes; family Gaviidae; genus Gavia; species Gavia stellata. Next base: position 12,679,143 of record NC_082615.1, on the reverse strand, counting down.
TGGCCAAATGTTGCAGGCACATTGTAATGACTGTTAGCAAATTGCATTTGCGGTGTGGGGCTGCTTAACAAAACAGCTGCTAGGTTTGCTTCTCCTTCTCCTGCGTAACGTCAGTTGGTCACTGGTGTGGCTGAGCGGGGAGAGGGGGACTATTGCGGAGCAGGCTGGAGTCCCCGCAGGATGACACTTGAGGTACAAAGACATTGTATTGGCCATAGTGTTCTTTAGTATTAAAGGTTTCAGGTTTTGTATCCCATGAGCGGAAGCTGCTTTTCTCCCACCTCGTCTTTGCACAGCTTGATGGCTCCTGGGGTTTCTGCATCTGGCTGGAAGAGGGATGTGGTGAGTGGCAGCGAAGCGGCAGCATCCCGTCCCAGTCCTCGTGCTGGAGATGGCACAGGGACAGCATGCAATGCATCTCATCTGCTCCTCCTCCTCCTCTCCCACCTGTGCATGGCTCTGAGCTTCAGCTCCCGGCTCACCTAAAGTGCTTCCCGGGTGAAAATTAGCCAAAGATTGAGTATTGCTTAGCACTGCTATGAAACAATCCTATATTTGCTGGTTCATTCAAAAACAAACAAACAAACAAACCCAAAACAAAACAAAACCAAAAAAACCCCTGAAAATTTAGCCTGGGTCTGGTAAGGATTCTTGATGTAACACCTGACATCTGGGTTGAGATGGAAAGTCTTTCCCAAGACAACTCTGCTGCATATAGTTATGAAAAAGTCCTTAGCCGTTCTCCCCTGATTACTTTCATTATTGTTATTATTTACTGGCATTTTTTCAGCCTGGATAATGGAAAAAAGCTGAGCTGATTTCACTGTTGTGATTTCTAGCCCACTGTGCTGCTTCGGTCCAGTGTACTAGCAAGATGCTTCATGGCCTTGCAGATCTGCAGGAGATACGAGATTGGCAGTGAAAGCAGTTTCTGCTGTTTAGATCTGCTGGAAGCATTTCTCGGTTGTGAAAACTACTCAGTTACAGTGTTGTTATTGCTTTTCAGTAAAAAAAAAAAGGAAATAAATGCAAGAGCCCCATGGGCAAGGTTGGGCTCCAAAAGCGCGTTCCTCAGGAATGGACTTGTGTGTCCCAGCAGCATTGCTTCCAGATCTCAGCACCTTCAGCTGCTGTAGTCCCTGTTCTTCCCTGGGGTGAGCAGACGGTTTGCAGTGCCCCCATGTAGGGTTTGTAACGATATTTGATTTGGTGCTTGCAAGGAGATCGATTAGGATTGCAGTCGGATTCGCCTTTGTGTAGGAATGGTTCCCGGTGGCCGGTGAAGTGGTGTGTGAAGGGGTTCGGGATCAAACTGAGCTGGGATCCAGAAATCCAGCTTTCAGTCCCCACTCAGCGGCTGGGGTAAATCCCTTAAGCTCCCTAAGTCTGCGTTCCCCGCCTCTCGCATTTTCTCACACCCTTTATCCATTTTGCTTATTTAGACTGGAAAATATTTAAGTTAAAAGCTGTTTGTTGCCTCCCGTTTGTGCCTCCACTACCCTGCAGAGGAGAGCCCAGACTTCAGCCTGCTCATGCTGAATGTGCTGCTCATTAGCAGCACCCATCAGCAGCAGAGGCTACGTGCAAAATGCCCACAGATCCCATTAGTTTGGGTCCATCAAGCCGTTCCCTCTGCCGGGGCAGTGGAGCTTGTTGCACTGTCCTTCCTTGGCACTGCGGCCAAGCTGCCAGATCGAGGACTCGAGGTCTTAGCTCTGCACTGGGCTTGGCTGAAAACTGATTGTCTTTTCTTTGCGCTTTCTTGCACCACACCGTCCCAAAAACACACGCAGGACCTGACCCAAAGCTTGATGAAAAAACTGTATGGTGGCTGAGCAGAATTTTTATTTTTTCCCTTCCTTTGTGGTAGTTCTTGACGCAAATTCAGGCTAAAACTTTAGAGGAACTGATCAACAAACTCCACTCCAGCTCTGGGGATATGTGGAAACAGTGTAAGTCTGTGGGAGGGGATTTTTATTATAGTATTAATACTGATTACTTGCCTCAAAGCCTTGAGCGGAGATGGGACCCACAGAGACAGCATGGGGAGGGTGCCCGTCTGTCCCTGCACGTGGCCAAGAGCACACCACCACATGTGGTGTGGGGTGATGGGGCCATCCTTCTCCTGGCCTGCTCCAGAGACCATGGGAATCTGTGTAAACGTCACTAAAATAACTCAAACCCTTCACGCCACTAAAAAGAGTCTCCAGCCCTGTATCTGAAAGATGATAATCTGATGTTCAGCAAGTTCTCTCCCTCACCTCCTGGGCTGGTCTTTCTCCAGCGCTGTGACACTCGGACACCGCTGAACCTCCCTGCGCCTCTAGGAAGAGCAGTGTCCTGAGGAACCAGCCTTGGTCTCCTGGTAGATATTCCTCTCCTGGATGGCAGCTAATTTCCCTCATAATAATGCTTTGCATGAGCTGCCCATGTGATGCTAATTAGTGCCAAGCCTGTCTCCGTATAAGCAGCATTATAGGTAATGATGATTGCAGCCGCTCGCTCTCCCAGCATAATTATTCAGCTCCCAGCAGCAATCCATTTTGGAGCGATTTGCAGCCAGGACCTTGTGCAGGTGCAAGCTGTCTCACTTGTGAGAGGAGAGCAACTGTAAAAGCATGGTTTGATGTTGGGCGTTGGACTTGAGCGGTGGCTGGTCACCTCCAGAGACCACGTGGAAGTGACTCCACTTTGCAGTCACCCCGTTACCCCATGGGGGTAATGGTGTTGCTGGTGGTACCCAGTGCCCAGGGCTTGCTGGAGGAGAGGGTGGTGGCTCTTCGGTCCCAACCTGGGCGCTGGGTACCTGGAACGGGACATCCGCTGCTCAGAGGCGTTGTCCTGAGCTTGAGTCCGTCCACTCAGACGTTTCCCTTCGAGTCTTGTGGCCTGTGTTCAAACAACTGATGCAGTCGTGTGTTTACACTGTCAAACAACACATCTCTGTCTCCAAACACTCCCCTTACGCAATCCGCGCTCTCTGCGTTTCCGCCCCGAGCAGGAGCAGCTCTGCCAAGCTGTGACCTAATTGCACCGGGTCCTGGCAGTGGGGGAGCCGAAGCCCGTCCCGTGAAGTGGAGCTGGGGCTGTTTAACGCCTTCCGTGCTGCTGCCACCTGGGCAGGGGTCCCGCGGCACGGGGCCACGGCGTGGAGCTGCTGGAGACGTGCCGCTCGCCGGCTGCCTTGCTCTGCAGGGGTGGGTTGGAGGTGCAAGGTTTCGTTGCCGCAGCCTTGCAGTTAAGGAGAGTATCACAGTGGCACGCATTTAGGGTTTTGCTACTAATCTTGAGCGGTTTGGGGTTTTTCTCCTTTAAAATATTCCTCTGACTCTTGCTTGGTTTCTTGCAAGCGATGATATTAAAAGCCCAGAGTTGTCCTGTTGTTGGTTGTCCAACTTTCGGCAAGCCTTCAGCATGCTGTGATGAGAAGACCCTTAGCCAGGTGCCCATCATTTCTGGGCTGGTACAGTTTTATTTTTTTTTTTTAAGCTCAACGTGAGGCTTGCATAAGGCTCTTAAAATTAGTGTTGCCTTTCAAGCCAAAGGGCCGGAATAAGGTTTACAAGCCATAAAAGCCTCTTATCAACGTTGATTTCCTCCAACGCACCTTTCATCTTTTATAGTATTTACTTTTCAAATCCTTGAACTTAAAAGGATTAAACAGGTTAAAAGAAAAAAAAGGAGGGGGAAAGAGAAAACAAATAAGAAGGAAGATGGATTGAGTATGGATTATGAGAGGCCCGTATAAAATATGAATTAGGAGAAAGTCTAAACAAAGCGTTGTCGTTTTCTGAACTGCTGAAAGTTAAAGTGTGCTGGAGGTTTAACTTTAGGGAATATTTAATTTCTCTAGGTTATTTTTTCACTTTCCAAAATGAATGGAGAAGGCGGCAGCTGACTAGGGGGATATGAGGAATTTGTGGTGTTCTACTCTATCTTCCAACGTCTTTCTGTCCTGGGGTGGGGCGACCGTGTGTGATCTGCCCCGGTGAGCTCTTGTCCTGCTGCAAAACCATCTCCCATGCAAGAGACCTTGCAGGAGGAAAAGCAAAGATCTCGTGGGCAAAGAGCTGCTAAAATGATAAGAGTTGTGAAAGGGATCGGTGATCTCTTCTCCTGCCAGGGAGCTGGAAAAGCGTCCTGGTGAACTGGAGACATTTCCAGGACACTTCCCCAGCCACCCCCTCCCCTGCAGCAGTGGTCTGGTGAAGGGGATCCGCGGGAGCAGGTATGGACAGCAAACCTGGGTTTGCTCTGCTGCTGGCTCGCCTACCGTGGCTGTCCCCGCAGAGGTGTGACCCGAGCCCCCTGCGTGGCCTTGTCTCGCTCCGTCGTTGCTCCGTGCCTCTTCCCCAGCGGTTGGCAATGCCCTCGTCCACCCCCCCAGGGGCTGGGCTGCCTCCTTGGCTGAATTCATGCCTGGAAAACACCCTGAGATTTGCACCAGGGCACTGTGCCCTGCTGCCCTCCGCTCTGCCGATCCTCGCCGGCTTTGCAGGAGGCTCTTGTCGACCAAACCATCCAGTGCTGGAGAGGAAGCGCTGCTGGCGGCTCCTCTTGGCATGTTCCCCATCCCGGAGGAGCGCATTAAACCTGCTGCCCCCTCCAGAAGGTTGCAATCAGGGGCTTGGCCAGGCTGGTTATGGGTCACCGGCTGGGTCAGCCCCGGCTGCCGGCTCTGCCTGCCTTGCTGCGGCAGGGTCTGGGGGCAGGCAAAGCAAACACACCGGGGAGCTCCAGCCAGGAGCGATGCCTGACCTCCCCGGCCCTGAGCATCCGCAGAGGTGGGGGTTTTCCTGCGGCCCGCCGGCGTGGTGGGCATTTCGGTGGCTGTCTGCGTGTGGCGAGTGGAGCTCAAAGTCCCTGGAGATGGCTGAACAAAACAATGCCACCTTCAATGTGGATCCATCTCATTTTTTTTGGTGTCTTGTGGCTGAAGCGGTCTCCGCTCTGCTGCTCTAGCACCGTGTCCAATGCGTGCGCCCACCAGGCAGCTCCACCGTCAGTCACGGCATCCAACAGTCAGTTGGTATTAGGCTGGTCATAGTGTACCCATGACCGAGCTCTCATTGTTTTAGGGTGGGTGGGAGCAGGAGAGGACGCGGGGAGGGACACGCGGGTGTTTGTAGCACCCTTGGCTCCTTCACTGCAATTTTTTCCTCTATTCCCCTGCGGGGAAGGGTCACGCAGGGGGAGGTTACATGGGCACACACAGCCCTGTGGGACTGTTAATGAGTACCAGATCCTTTAATGACCCGCTGATGTACAGGGTGGCCCTCAGATGTATTTTTGGCTGAAGTCACTAGTTTTGTGACCAGCGCAGCTCTGCGGGGTTGGCCAGCCACGGAGGCGTGGGGTGTTGGCATCCTCCGGGAATGCGGTCGGGAGACATCCCTGTCCTCCTCCCGCTGACTCACGCCTGCTCGCTTCTGCAGCCGCATTTTAAATGCTGCTGCTTGGGGCTCTGCTTTGAGGGAGGGTGAGTTCCCAGGGTGAAACCAAAAAACGGAGCTCAGAGGTTAATGGTTAAACCCAGGGCACCCCAGATACCTCCCCTGGACCATAACTGCTGTGAGTCAACCTGCTGCTGTGGGATCCTGAGTCAGGGCGATGCCTGTGGTCTGAAGGGTCATTGGCATCACGAGGAAAGCTCTGGGATGCTCAGGTGGAGCGAGGTCCTGTCTACTGTGCGTTGGGAAGCCTCCTGTGGTGTATGATGCTTGCAACCCTGTCCTTCGCTGAGCAGGAATTAGTGTGAGGGAGGGCAAAGAACGGGAAAAATAATAACCAGAAGTAGTTGTCCTTCCCCGCAGCCCCCATTTCCCACAGGTTTTCTCTCAAATTTCTGTATCAAAAGCGTTCTTGTTACTGTTACAGAAAATGTTGGCAGAGCACGTCAAGGGATGTGAAAAGACATTGAGACCCTGGTGCCAAAATCCACGTCAGCTGGTGGAGGAGCAGAGGAGCTGGCGTTCGGGGAGGAAAGCGCTTGCAGGGTGCTGCTTCAAGGAAGGATTAGACCTGCCAGGCGTGTTAATCTCTGACCTTCCCAGAAGCGTCCCAAATCGTTTCAACACATTTCAATTACCCGACTGCGCTGCCCAGAACCCCTCTGAACTCAGCTGCTTCTTCACCTTTTGGTGGCTCTTGTTGGGGGCTTTTTATTAGATGTCAAGGAAGGAGAAGGAAACCCAATCTGAGATGTATTTACCTGCCTCTGCCTCCGATCAGCCCCTGCTGCAACACCGTCCCCCCGCGCAGCCCCGCTGCGAGCTGCAGTGCTCGCTGGAGGTATGGCAGCGCTCCAGGACAAATTACCGATGCTTCAGGAGTGGCTGCAGAGGCAGGATTTTGGGTTTGCTTTGTGCCGTTCAATGGGTCTGGAGGAGCTCCTCTGCCACTTCCGTGGCTGTTGATCTCGCAGGGATGTGTGGTTTGGGACCCCGGGCAGCGAGCTGGCAGGAGAGAGGCCGCTTCCCTGCCCGTGCTGCTGTTTGAGGAGGGGTTGGCTGCGTTTTGCAACAGATGTGCATGAGGTACCTGCCAAAACCGTGCTGGGGGAGGCAGGAACGATGCAGGTGCTGCTTGACGCAGGCAGAGCGAGGTTGCCTGCGCCTTTGCTTACCGAGGTGCAGCAGCATGGGGGATAAGGGCAGAGCTCAGCAAAGCAGGGTGCCGTCCCGGGCAGGCGAGGCACGAGGGGTACCTGGCTGGCGTCGCCTGTGCTGGGCTCCATTGGCCTCGCTGCCTGTGCCAAGCTCGTTGCAGGCAGCGTGGAGCAGGGCTGGCTCCGCTGTCCAAGGGGGTCCTGGTGCCGCTCGGCCATGGGGCAAAGCCCCCCTCCAGCCAAAAGCAAACCTGGAGGTGGTGACAGTTACAAACCCAGCGGCCACAGGCAGCTGGGGTTTGCCTGCAAAGTGCTGGAAAGCAACCCTTTGCAGCCAGGTGCGGGGCAGGAGGGAGCAGACGTGGCGTGTTTTTGCAGCGAACGTTTTGGGAGGGTGATAAAATGGTTCTAAGTGTTCTCCCTTGGAGCAAAATCTTCCAACTGGAGGCTTTTAAACTCTTTGCAAAAGTGACTGCTGCACATGATGTGCAAATCCCACTGCAAGTGAATGGGACTTTGCCCGTTAGGAAGTTAAATCCCTTCTGAAGAGAGGGCTTGGGTATTTCTTAGAGCCTACTTACAATTTTACCTTTATTTTCCCTTTATGAGCTGATCTTTTGCTCTGCCGTACGGCGAATGTGGCAGTTCTCAGTGGGGTAGGTAGATAGGGATGTTTTCCCCTTGCTCTGCTGAAGGTGTTTGAGAATCTGCTCCTCCTAATTTATAGCATTTCTGGCCCTTGGGAAAATGTGGCTCCTCTGTCCTTGTGCCTTTTACATGCGCCCACCAGCTTACCTCTGCTGCCCGAGAGGTGGCAGCTGAGAAGGGGAAGGTTCCAGGGTGGGTTTGGCTGAGGAGGGCTCGGCATCGAGCCTCCCTTCTCCGTGGAGTCGTCCTGGGCCAGCTCACCCATCTTTCCCCCAACGCCCATTACACTGCGTGAACTCTCCCGAGGGCCACCACCAGTATCCAGCTAGAGCAAGCCAGACCCATGGAGCCAGAAGACAACCCCTGAAGCGGTTGACATGGGAGCAGAAGAAGCTTTTTGAGTCTTTGGCTGCATGCGAGCTGTGAGGGAGAGCAGTGAGGACAGAGCCCATCAGAGAGACGTTGCTGCGATGGAGACACTGAGTGAGCCCTGTCGTCCCTTGTGGCCGGTGGGAAATGATTCTGTGGCTGCCTGGGGTGGGGTTTTTGATTTATTTTAATGAGCTAAAAGTATTGCACAGAAATATGAAGGCTGTGGTTGGATGGGTGCAGGGGAGCCCGAGGGTGGCTGGGGCGCTTTCCTTGTGCGGCCGCGGGGCTGCGAAGGGAGCCCAGCACCCATCGATTAATTAAAATCTCAAACCCGTGCGCAGTCCAGTTTGCCTTGGCTAAAACCAGTGTGAGAAACTTCCTCGCAGCATTTCTGCGTCGTCCAGGCTGAAGTGTTGTCATCCGAGGCTGCTTTGCATGACAATGCCTTGGGCTCTAATTATGCGCAAGGATGCTAATAGGCACAGCGCGGGCTGGATCTCCATGGGAAAACTATCTGTTTGCGAGGGGCGGGGGGAGAAAAGAAAAAGAAAATCCACCCAAACGAAATAAACCATGACAGTTTGGGACGGGAGGAGGACAGGGGGCGAGGAAAGGGGACGGGAGGCAGCAGAGGGGTTGAGGAAGGCAAGTATGAAGCTAATAAGGCTCAATTTTGGCTTTTTATTGGGGTCTTTTCTTGGTGAGAGACATGCTTGTGCTGGGCCTCAGCGGCTCCTGCTGCATGCAGGACTAAGGCGACTGAAATCAGTTCTGCAGCGCCGATATCTGCAATGATCTTGTGCAAAATCGCGTCTCTCTGATTTCCAAGTGTCAAATGAGAGTTGTTCTTGCAATGCTGTGCAGTTGGAGCTCGGGTGGGCAAGTGGGAGAAACTGATGCACGGAAGAGCTCAGATTTGCCTGGATACCAGACGTGTACATGGGAAGGCTTGGGGGACCCAGTCTTGCTTTTCTTGTGTTCCCAGTGCTTTTTGCTCCAGCACTCACTTGTCCTCCTTTTTTTATTGCTCTAGCGTAGCTACAAGGAGCAATCGCTATTTCACAGCTGAAGAAAAGGCAGGTGGAAATGAAGGTTTTCGCCCACAGCTGCAGTCAGAGGCTGATCTTCCCAAGGGCAGTTGGGTTCTTTTCCAGGATTCCCTGTTGGCTTTTCCTTCCTATGTTTGCTAAAAGCATTTTGCAAAGAGTAGGGTATGGGAGCAAGACAGCATCATCCACTGTGTCCTCCCGAGTCTTCTGGGCATCGTTTTCCCTTTTTCTCTCCTACTTTGAGAAGGTTGAGGTGACTCTGGAATGGGGAATGTTTGAAACTGGTCATGGATGGAGCTGTCTGAGCTTGGGTTTCCAGGTCCGTAAAGCCACAGAGATGGCGACTGTGGGAATGTCAACCCATCCAAGGAGGGGAGTGGGACCTAGAAACCCCACATGTTACACCAGGGTCTGTCACAGGCTCGTGGGAGGACAAACTGGGTCTTGAGGCCTTAGGTTTGGTACCTTCAGAAAAGCAGACAGAATTCCTGGCGCTCTCTGAAGAGCTGCAGAAGGTGCCCGATGACCACGCACCTGACACCTGCTCTGGGTTGTGAGAAAATATATGACAAGCGCATGGGTGGAGGCTGCTAAGTGTGTAGCGTTGTTATTAGCCCTCACTGAAATGCACTCTCACTTCGTGAAAACAAAGAGCATTAAAGGGCCAGGTGCAAGAGTCTAAGGAGCTTAAAGCTTTCACTCTCTGTTGGTGTTGATGTAGTCATCTGGCTTTAATGATATTGGCATTACCCGCTCTGTCGGTGTTTAAAACGGGGATGTATTTTTAATGTCCAGCTTACAGGGATTACTTCTGCGTTGTTTCTTTCTAACCTCCTTGTGTACCGCGCAAGTCCTGGGGGAGGACAGTCCCCACCCAGCCACCACCAGCAGCTGCCACCAAAGAAAACACAGCTGAGAACACCTTGGCTGCTTTTTCCCCCATCAGACCCTGGGCTAAGCAACCTTCTGCTGAGGGTGGCAGGGATGAGCCACGTTACTCTGCCAGGGTAGGACTCCTTGGGCGTTTCTGCATGCAAAAGGGCTCGTCATGCTGATGGCTAAGGCAAGCTGGGGACCAGAACAAGCGCTGGATCTGGAGACTTTCCCCTGCTTTGATGTGCAGGTATCCCGCCCTGTTTCAGACACGTGGGGTTTGTCTTCCCTGTCCTTCAGCGTGAAGCGTGGTCTCCAAACGCTGTTGACGCTTGTTCCCGTGAGGCATCTCATCGGGGAAGGGCTGGAGCGATGGGGTTGCCCAGGTGCTGGGGCAAGTAGCTCCCATGGGGATGCTATACATCTGCCCACCCTCACCCAGTTGAGACCAGTAGGACTTGCTGGGCTGGGAGTGACTCTGGGCCCTTGAGTCTTCCCCGTGCCGTCATAGGGATGCTGGGCTGAGAGGAGGCACCTGCTTCCTCGAAATCACCCTCCCGCTATCTCAGTACCAGTGCATAATCCTTCCCCCTCATGGCGTGCATGCCAGCCCAATGCTAATGAGCTTGATTGCATCCCAGAGCGGAAAATCTGAGCCCGGTTTGCTCCAAATCATTGGGCTTTGGGGGTGGGAGAGGAGGAGGTAAACATCCAGGGTGGAAAAATAATCATCTGCGAATGAAAAACTCTGGGTTTTACCCTGAGAAAAGGGGGATAGACAGACTGACAGACCTGATGACAGACCGAGCTCGAAAGCACCCTGGCCCCACAGTGCGGAGAGATGCCTTATTGTTTGATCTGGCTGTGAGACAGATTAGCAGCCCCAGGTGGAAAGTCATAATCTGCATTTAAATGGGCCGGTTATAAAAGGTAGGGAGCCCAGGAGCCCGCAGCATTATGCTGTGTCTTTAGGACTCCGTAATCTCTCTTTATTTTCTCCGCAGTCTGACCTGGGGGCACAGTTTCTAATTACCAGGTCACCCTGCTAATATTGTCATTTCCAGCCAGTGGGTGTGAAACCATAGCAACGCCACATTTGCTTCCAAGTTTCGAGAGGAATAAAATTTGCCTTTTAATCACAGAAAATGACTGGGTGTCTCCCCCCCCCCCCCCCCCTTACTCCTCACTAATGCAATTCACTATTGGGCTTTTTTAAAGGTATTTCAAATGGGACCTTTTTGAAGCTTCACCTTGTGGCTGTGGCTGAAGGCAGGGGAGCGAAGTCTCCGTCTGTGAGGTTGTAGGCTCCAAGTAGGTTGGTTTGAATGCCAGACCTTCACTAAATGCACGTGCCGTCCACCAAAGAAACTCCGTACTTTCTTCGCAGTATGCTTTTTGTCTTTAAAAAGTTGTAAGTGAGCTGGTAAAAGAGGGAGAGGAGGGTATCGGACACAACTGAGTTATTGGGATGTAACCTGTCATCGGACCGTAGGGATGACCATGTGTACCTGGTTAGCTCGGCTCAGTTGGGAAGTGACCAGTGGGATGGTGGGCTCCAACTCATGGATTTCACCTCCCGGTTTGGACAGCTTGGAAAAAGCCCATGGAGAGTCAGGAGGCAACTGGGCTGGTGTGCTGGGCATGTCCTATGCTCCGTGGCACGATGGCATTGGGTTATCTTCCGCTATGCATCTCTGGTAGCTTGGGGCTTCAAAATTTACATCATCTTCTCCCTCACCTGCATTGCAAGTGCTAAATCAAAGGTGTGTTGAGCCAGGTTTTTCTCCCCTTGGAGCAGATGATAAAAACTTGACTGAGATGAGTCCAAAGAGCTCGAAACCTTGGGGAGGCTGGTTTCCAGCTCCCAAGGGCTGTGCTGGCAGCTCTGCGGGATGCCTGGCAAAATTCTGCCCCAGCATCAGGAGAAGGTCAGGTCAGGTCTGGGCCCCTCGGGCCTTCCTCCTGGCTCTGCACGATGCATTTACTGGGTTTCAAAAGCAGTTTCTAACTCAAAGTGAGTCAGACGTGAACTGGAATCACATTGTAAGGTGATTTTCCAGCTGACAGGAGTAGGTTAATTGTAAACTGTCTACTGAAGCTTTAAAACTCCTGTCCAGCCTTATTATTAGCAGTTTAAAATTTATGGAGTGAGACTTTGCTTGGTGATAGTTGGTTTGTGCCCAGACAACGTGTGTAATTAATCCCCACATTGGGGAAGGAAAATCAAATGTAAGGCTTCCCCCCCCGCCTTTCCCTCTGACACATCTCGGGGCGTGCAGGGGAGCTGGGGGGGCTGCTGGGCAGAAACGCTGCCCTCCCTGCGCTGAGCTGGAGGACGGCATCCGAGTTGTCACCTCGAGCACCGAGGGTTCAATCCTTTCCAGGAGTGAGAAACTTCACTTTGTGTTGAAGGAAACGCCAGGCTGGGGACTAAAACAGTCCCCTGAAACGCTGGGAAATTAGGCTGTGGATCGGGACTCTGTGGGCTGGAGATCCTGATGGGATTTTTAAGGAGGACGATGGAGGTGATGCCAGATCTAGGGGTTGGAGCTGACCTGCTGCAGGGCAGGGGACGGGGCCAGGCTGCCACCTTGCCGGTTGCTCACACCGGTACCTCTGCAGCTCTGACGCCGGGTGAGTGTTTTCTGCACGTGGCTGTCTCAGGACGGCCACACGTTATTCAGCCTGTGGGTTTCCTCAAGTCGGAGCTACGACCTTGTTAAAATTTTACTTATTTCCAGGCTGAATAGCTGCATCTGTCTGGCTTGGGCAGCCCTTGGACCCGGTTACGCCTCTCTCTGTCGGGCTGAAGAGCTGTGTTATTGCGTCTCCGCTCCCGGAGCGCTGCGGTTACAGCGCTCATAAGCTGCACAGACCGAGCTCTCAGACTTTCTCCCTGTAAAATGTTTCAGTCACTGAAAACTGAGAGCAGCTCCCAGGCAGGTAATTAATTAGAAATGTGAATTTGGAGGCTTGTTTCCCTTCCCTCCGTATAGTTGCTGTTATTTCTTATTTCAAACGATTTTTATTGAGCCTCTTATAAACATGACTCTGTTTTAATGGAGAAATAGCTCCCCTCCCCACCCCAGCTCTACAAACAACACGTCTCAAAGCTCAAGCTACTCGCCATTGATGGTCTCAGCCTCTATGTGCACGCATGTACACACACACGGAAGCACGCACACACATGCAGAATTAAACTGGAATTTCACAGCCGCAGGGTTGGCTGAGCAGCTCTGATCCAGCTCCCCGCGCGTGGGCCAAGCTCCCGTTGACTTCAATAGAGTCCTGCCCGGTTTATGAGCCTTCGGAGCGCAGCCCTGAGCAGGGGCTGCTTGTATAACGGCTATTGCATGATTAGTATTTGTATTACAATAGCACTTCAGGACCCCAATTGCGGCTCAGCGCCCCATTAGAGTAGTCCTTGTACAAACACGTGGTAAAGAGGTGGGCTCTGACCCAAGGAGCTAACAATTGAGGTCTTTACGGCTCCCGAGGCACCTGAGGATCAATTATTTATATTACAGTAGCACTTACGGCATGTCTGTGCCCACGCTGGTGTGAGCGGCTGTGGTGTCTGTGGCCCTTTCCTGGGAATTTTGGGGTCTGCAGGACGGGTGGGTGACGCTGGGCTTTGCTGCTTGAGCCGTGAACGGCCACTCGACAATGACCCACTCCTGCTCCGGAGGGGTTAATTCTGCAACGGAGGTGGCTTTGCCTTCCCCTCCACAGAGGCAGATTGCTGGGGGAGCAGGAGGGGGCTGCGGGAGCCTTCTCCTCCCCTCCCTCTCACCTTGTTAGCGTGGTCCCGGGTGCAGTGGGTACTGCATAACCACTTGCTCTGGCCACATCCAGCCGTCTGCCCTCGCACCCTTGGAGCTGGTGCTGCAAACCCAGGGCCCGTGGGCGCAGCTCCTGGGCGAGGGTGAGCAGCCTGGCTGGGGGCGGCGGAGGGGACAGCGGTGGCTCGGTGGCCTGCAGCATTGCACGGCGCATCCTCGGCACCCGCTTCCCAAGCAGCGAGCTGCTCCCATCCCACCTGCGCTGCTGTTCGCACCTACGGCCCCGGCCACCACCGCTCTGATCGTGCGAGAGCTTGAAGGGCAGGAGGCTTGTGCTAGAGAGATGTTTAAGGCTTTTTTTCAGTATCCTCTCCAATTCCTTGGACCCGTTTGTGCCTTGCGTCCCTAAAGCTCTCCTCTCTCCGTACCTTTTCCAGATGGGTTTATCTTTACAGCATCGAATCCAAGCAGCTTAGTTGAATTTTGCTGGTGTCAACAGAGACAGGGGGGCTTGCATTTGTCCCCCCTTCCTAAGACACCTCTCCTGGGGAGGCAGCAACTCCCTGCCGGGGCTGGGGCGTCCCAGCTGCCGAGCGTGGTCCGGGAGGGAGCCTAACGCTGAGGTCGGGGGGGAAACCCAGCTTGCTCTTTTCACTTTGACATATAAATCTCCATCTCATTTAACCACCTGACTTCTGGAACTGGGCCCTGAAAAAGGAAAAGAGAAACCCTAGCAAATCTCGCTGGACTCGCAGCGAGCCCCGCTCCGCTGTGATATATCGCTATTACATGTCCCAAACGCTACAGCTGGGCAGGAGCCGCAGCCGATCCCAGGATCCCGGCACACAGCTGGCTGTGATCTTGCCTTCTCTCTCTCGGAGAAAGCCCTGGCTTTAATACGATGTCAACATGAACAGCTGGCTGAGGAAATGCAAATTGAAGCTACATTTCTGAGCAGCTGACACCGCTGCAGGCGGCCGGCACGCAGAGCTGTGTGTGGCTGTAGCCGGCCGGGCGTAGAGCCCGGCACAACGGGGCATTACAGGGAGCCGAGTAGAAGAAGGGGTGTGCCACTGGCTCCCCAGGGTGGCTTTGAAGCTTTCTCCCCATTCTTTAAAAAAAAAAGAAAATATTCTTTAAAAAAAAAAAAAGAAAATAAAAATTTGCTTTTTTTTTGGTGAACTGATGAAAAAAGCAAACTCCTGGCTAAGCCAAAAAACGGCACTGCGAAAGGGAAAGCAGCCAGCCGCACGGCTCAGCCTCGCTCTGCCCACCGCTGCCCCGGCCCTGCGGCTTTCTGCAGGAGCTGGGGGGCTCCGCCGGTGTCCCCCGCCCTGTCCCGCCCGCAGCGCTGCCGGCGCTCCCCGACCCGCCGCGCAGCATTGCAGCGGCCCCGGTGCACATCTGTCCCTGCGCCCACTCTTATCTGCTGCGGCTCAAACCTGCCCTGCAGCATTGTAAGAGTTCCCTTTAATTCATTTTTTTTTTCCCCCACCCCTCCTGTTCTGCTTTCTAGCTCAAAGTGCCCTGAAGCTTTGCAGCTTTTCCAGCATTTTTCTCTCGCTTGGAGTCCCCTCGGCCCCCCATGCGGAGCGCAGCCCCCCGGAGTGGGGCAGAGCCCCAGCGGTGGGTGGGCAGGAAGCTCAGCGCTGCCCGGGGACCCGCGTCCAGCTTGGCTTTCCCGAACGGAGGCCAAGAGCATTAAAGCCCACACCATAAGTAAACAGTGCAGAAATTACAGGTCCAGGGTTGGGTCATGAGCTTTGCTCTCTTGGTTTCTTGCAAGGAAGATATCCCCGGGATGCTTCCGGCTGGAAGGTGGAGCCGGCTCACGGAGGGGGAGCGAGAGGGGAGCCGAGCGCGGCTGTGTCGGGACAGAAATGCCACCGCAGACCCCGAGAGCAGCTGGGGCTGAGCCGCGGCTCCCTGCAGCGCTGCCTGCTCGGGATCGTCCCGGCTCTGCCCCGCTCCCACCCTCCGGTTCTCGCTGCGCCCAGTGCAAACTGGGGGGGTGTGCGGAGGGTCCCTCCCGGCCCAGACCCCCGAGAGGCCGGCAGGCAAAGGCTGTCCCGTTTTTGGGACGTTTTCCAGCTTGTTGCTGGGTAACAGCCCAACCCACCCACACGAGCATCAGAAAGACATTAACTGGTTTATTGAATTGTTTGTCTGCAGCCGGCTGCCGCTCTCGGCAGCGCCGTGCCGGCCATGGGCCTGCCAAGCTCTCGCCGGCGCTTCCTCGCCATAACGCCGGTAGCTGCGTTTGTTCTTCTTTCCAAAGGAGCAGCAAAGCCAAAACTTGCAGTGGGCAAAGTCTGATCGGGGTAGGGGAAACCCGCCACGTGCTGCGGAAAAATGGCTGGGACCAGAGCGTTCCCACCAGCCGCGGTGGCTGATTGCACAGGTAAATAGTGACACTGACCCTAACTAATGCACAAAGTAAATGAATCCCTTTCAGTTAATTGGCTTAAGTGTTACTTGTAGTGAGGGTAAATATTTTACAATGGTGCGGAGGTTTTGCATTGCAGTCGTGAGCTCTTTCTGCGCTGCACTGGGGCTGCAGCAGCGGTGTCCCTGCCCCGAGGCGCCCGCGGTGAGCCCGGCTGCTCCGGGGAGCAGGTCTTGCTGCTGGGCTCAGGGGTGGGCTTTTCGGCAGGGGATGGAGTCTGGAGAGAATAAACTGTTGGCAAAGTAATGGTTGATCAGATCGCTCTGATAGGGTTTGTGAACGTAGCTGCCGCTCTGGGCCGTGCCCTGCGGGGTCACCCCGAGCTGTCCCGCGATGCTCCCGGCTTGTCTTCCACGCAGAGTCTGGGTCAAGTTACCGTCTTTTTGCAGAAGTTTTTGTAAGTGACTAACTGTGCCCTTGGAGGGAATGGAGGGGAGGGCACCCACGCAGACTCGAGCCGTCACCAGTGACCTCTGCAGTGATGCCAGCAGCGGGTGCACACTTCTCAGTGCTGGAAACCAGTGGGGCAGAGAACTTGTGAAGCTCAGTGCAGCTGTGCCCCAGGGCAGGGGGTTGGCAAGCGGTGCTGCAGGTTGAGGTGGGAAAGCCATGGGCTGGATTGCGCGGAGCACCGTGAGCTGCTCCCGAGGAGCAGTGGGGTTAGAGACCACGCGAGTTTGGAGCAGTGATTTATCCGGGGTGGCTTTGATAGGAAAAGCAATGCCGGGCCGGGGGGTCTCTCCTTGCCAGGCTGCTTGCGCTGCGTCTCTGGGGCTGCGGGAGAGCAGGGCTCAGGGGCGAGCAGTGACGGGGCTCTTTGGGGATGGTATGTGTCCCGCTCAGCCGTACAGGAGACTTCAGCTCTTTTGGGAGAATTTCAGTGGTTTGGGGAGAAGGACCTGAAAGCCCAAACACCCATGGCAGCTCCTGTCCCCCCCGGCTCAGCATCCTCCCAAACCGGGGCAGCTCGGAGCAGACGACCCGCCGGTGACAGCGGTCAGAGCCAGCATGGCTTGGGGACGGCCAGAGCCCGTTTGTCACCTTTGGCGTTCGCGTCCTGAATTGTCGCCCTGGCCGAGCCCGCTTTTGGCCCTCTCTGAATCCCGTTGCGTCCCTCGCGTCCCGCCGAGGCTGCCCTCGCTCCGGCTTCTCTTTGACGGCCGGGCTCAGGATAAAAGAGGGGGACGCCCCAAGCCCTGTCAGTGAAGCCAAACCCATCCTGGGGCTTCAGCGGGGCCCCGGCTTTGCTTAAAGGCTGATAATAAATCAGACACGGGTGGGGTGTTTTAACTTTTAATACAATGTATATTTATTGCAAACAATAATATACAAAAAAAAGGTAAGTTTCACAAAGAGAAGGATCTTGCAAACAAACCAAACCAAACTTACCTAAAGACAAAATATGATTTAAATGACAGGTCTTTTAAGTTACAGAAATACTTTAAAAAGATCTGCTTTTATACAGAAATAGAAAGATGCCATATTATAAGAGTGCTTTAAGATTTTTTTCTTCTACTGAATCCCTAAAAAAAAGTTAACAAATATATCATTTTTTTAAATAAAAAAAAGTTTGCTGTCTTTTTTAAAAAGCAATCCTTAACTGTTCAGCCACAGCTTCACCAAAGTCAGTGTCCCCACCTCAAACCAGTTTTGGGGGTGGAAGGCTAAAACGGTGCCGCCCCCGCGGCACGGCCGGGGCGTTGGGTCTCGTCCTCGCACGAGCTCGTGTGTCCCAGAGAGCTGAGGCAGAAAACAAGGCAAATGATTCAGTGATACGCTACATTTGCAATCTTTAGTTTGTACAATTTTTTTTTTCCAGTTTATCCTTAAGACAAAAGAAAAAAAAAGGAAGAGCACAAGTTTGTACAAACCCAGGACACAGATTCCAAACAGAATAATAATAATAATAATAAAAAAGAATTAAAGAGATAAATAAAGGACTGGTTACAGTTTAGACCATAATTTAACAGGCACGGTTACCTTCCAAATAATGCTCCGACAAATGCAATCGCTTTTGAAAGGACTTAGAAGGGAGATTTAAAAAAAAAAAAAAAAAGAAAATCGTGATTAAAAACTGCTCTTCTCACAAAATAAATAACTTAAAGTATCTGTGATGTCCCGCAAGCAGAGGGGAGCCCCTGGACGGGTTTTGCATCAGGCCTGGGGTGGACGGGGGGGTTGCCCGGAGGGGTCGAGCTCAGCCCCCCAGCCCCAGGGACGGCAGAGCTGGGGACAAGTGATTATCACAGGGCTGCGTTTAAGGCTTCTCAACAACATGTTCTGCTGGGGTTTGTTTTTTTTCAAAAGTCTTTCTGGTTTTCTTTCTTAAGGCTCAAGGTTATTAAAAAATAAAGTTAAAATCTCCTG
Source organism: Gavia stellata (assembly GCF_030936135.1). NCBI lineage: Eukaryota > Metazoa > Chordata > Aves > Gaviiformes > Gaviidae > Gavia > Gavia stellata. Next base: position 12,660,999 of record NC_082615.1, on the reverse strand, counting down.
CTGGCTGGTTTCGCTATTAGTTAGAAAAATAAAGCCTCTCCCGTGCTCGTCCCCGCACAATCTCAGCTCGCGTCTCCCGCGCTGCAGAGCTGACCATCGCTGAGCCTGACGCTGGCCACTTAACAGAGCTTTGTTCCGAGTTAAAAGCACGCCCTTTTGCTTTTTTATTTTTATTTTTAGAGAGAAAGACACTTATCTATACAAAAATACCTCTGACTGCAAGAAAACCTAGGACTGCTCCACTAAGTGTCATTTTTTAGCTGTTGGAAAAATAAGAGCATTTTTTAAAAAATCTCTAAAAAATATGTATAAATCCCCCTCAAATTGGTAACGAATCATACACAGTACATACTAAAAAATATTTAAAATAGAGAATATTCCTCACAGAGGACTCTGAGTTTTCTCTTTTTTTCCCCCCCAATTTTTTTTTTCATTTTTTTAATTACTGCTAAAAAAAGAATCAATACAAAAGTCCAGAGAACAGACAGCTGAGCTGGTTGGTTAGAAATCTCATCTCCACGCCGCGCCCTGGAAGCAGAGTTAAAGTCCAGTCCTTGGAAAGTCTGTACTGAGTTTTGCTGGTTCTCAGAGCGGTCTGGCCACTTCTGGAGGATGCTGTAGTGCAGAAGGCTCGAGGCGCTCTCTCCTCCCCGCCAGCTTTCACTTTAGCGTCTCTTTTTAATTATTATTTTAATTTCAAAGAAGGAAAAAGTCTGAGGAAGTTCTCCGTGCTGCTGCTTCTTGCTTCTTTCGTGCTGTTTTGATTTTTTTTTTTTCAATTTCTTTTTTTCTTTCTTTTTTAAATGGCTTTAGGGTCTGGTGAGCTGTGTGTAGACGGGCTGTTCCCAGTGCTGCGGGCTGTGGGTCTGGGGGATGGAGGGGACCCCAGAAGTGTCTGCAATGGGGGTGTACATGGGGCGCTGTGTGGGGTTCATGTAGGTGAAGGTGGAGTAGAGGCTGCTGCTCTGGCCGGCGGCGTGGCTGTAGTAGGAGCTGGAGTTCTGGTGGTCGGTGTAGTCGTACTGGGAGCGGGTGATGGTGGGGTAGGAGGAGCTGTAGTGCTGGAGGTTGAAGGAGCTGTAGTTGATCTGCTGCGGGGAGTGCTGCTGCTGCTCGCTGTAGTGGCTGGGGCTGAGCTGCTCCGTCTTGATGTGCGTCCTCTGCTGCGCCTGGCCCTGCTCGCCGCTCAGCGCCGGCAGCCCATGCTGCGGCTGGGGCTGTGGTGGGGGCTGCGGCGGCGGCTGCGGCTGCTGCTTGGACATCCAGACGTGGCCGGCCCCGGCTTGCGAGCCCGACGTGCTGCTGATGCCGTAGCTGCCCGTGTAGGTGACCTGGCCGGGCTGCCCGTGGGTGGCCGGGACCCCCGGGTGGCCGTTGGGGGGGAGATACTGATCGAACTCGTTGACGTCAAAGGTCTCGATGTTGGAGATGACGTCGCTGCTGAGCTCGCCGATGTCCACATCTCGGAAGTCGATGTGGGGCGGCTGCCGGCCGCCTTCTTGCAGAGGGCGGCCCTCCCGCTTCAGGTCCTGCTTGCCCGGCTGCGCATCCGTCTTTGGGGTGGTGGGGGGCGTGGGGGGGCCCTGCGATTGCCCTGCGGAAGGAAAGAAAGGGCACGGCCGTGAAGGGCGTGTCACTCCCGTGATGACCGGGCACCCCTGTGCCCGCGGGCTCCCCGAGGCGGGAGGTGCTGCCGGCCGCGATAACGCCGTTAATAGTTAACCCGCGGTCCGTGGGGCGGCCGGATAGCAGCGCGTTGCTTCTGAAAGCAGTTGTGTAGGGTAACACAAACAGCTCCAGGTGTGAGGAGCACAGACGCGAGCCCTATCAGCGCTGATCTATCGCGCCGGCTAAAATTATCGAGCCTTCAGATGTGAGCCGCGAGAGCGGGGCCATCTTTTGGTTCATTTTTTTTAAAAAGCACGGGTTCACGTTTCTCATGGGCAGAGGGGGTGGAAGTGGCCGCAGGGGCTGGCACATGAGGGCGAGCACTTGTGTGCCCGTGCTACGGGCCAGGCTCATGGGCAGCTCTGCCCCTCTCCTGGTGCAGCCATCCCCTTCTCACTCCATTTCCGAGTCTCTCGCCTTTCCCCTCCCCGAATCTCAATTTCGGCCTGGTTTGGGATGCAACTTTTCTTAGGTAGCCGTGAGCTACCCCCCCCAAAACCCCTTGTGAGTACCTACCCGAGTGCTCCCCGGGGGAGTGCACCTCGCTGATGCTGGAGGATGACTGCGGGGAGTCGGCCTGCAGCGCCTTGAAGATGGCGTTGGGGGAGATGTGGGTTTGCTCGGAGCCCTCCTCCTGCTCCGACTGCCCGTTCTTCACCGACTTTCTCCGCCGCGGCTGGTACTTGTAGTCGGGATGGTCCTTCTTGTGCTGCACCCGCAGCCGCTCGGCCTCCTCCACGAAGGGACGCTTCTCGCTCTCGTTCAGCAGCCTGGGGGGGACGTGGGGGATGAGGGGTTGCAGCTCAGGGGGGCATTAGCAGCTCCCCCCACTATAGCATTAACACCAGCCCAAACCTCTCCCCTGGATCTCCTCGCTTGGCAATGCAAAGCCCCCCCAGTGTTGAACCCCCTGTCTGGGACACAGGCGGGTTGTCACCCACCTCTTGCCCCCCCCTCGATTGCTTTGGTGGCCGAACAAGAGGTGCAAGAGTCATGGCAGGGTCCGGCCCTCGTGTCCCCCCCAGCCACCCCTGCGAGGGTGCTCGCCCCGTCCCTGGGGTGCTTTTGGTGGCGGCCCGGTCGCTGCGGGCCGGGGCCAGGTTTGCTCCCCGCTTTCTCCTCCTGCCGCAAGAGCAGCCGCAAATTTAGGATCCCCCCCCCCGCCCCTTCTGCAGTCACAGAGGAAGAGGCGGCCAGGTGACTCACTTTCCTTCTGTTTTTCTCCCCTCCCTGCCTTATTTTGGAAGTCGGAGGGCACCCAGCCATGCACCACTCATCGCACCCACCCACCCACCCGGGGCTTGGCACCGCACCGCTCGCCCTGCGCCCGGCTTCTGCCCCCCCCCCCCCCCCCCCGCCCCGCATCGCTTCTCCTCCCGGGCCAAGCTGATGCAATCCAGAAAACCATCATTTCCTCCGGAGAAGAGCACAAACAAACAGCCGCGGGGGAGGCCCGCGGGGTGGGGGCTCTGCCAGCCCCCCGCCCGCCCGGCGGGGCCGCTTCCACCGGGGCGTTGCTGAAGGGAGAGGAACCGCTTGCAAAACCAGAGAGCGGCCGCAGGGAACTACTTTCCCTACTTTTCCCCTACTATTCTGGCTTCTCCCACGCCAAACAAGTTTGCCAGCACACGCCAAAGTTTGCAGCGAGTTTTCCAGGCTGGAAACCATCCCCCCCCCCCCCCCCCCCCGGGCGGCCCAGGCTGGAGCAGACTCTGCGGGCTGCAGCCTCCCCCCGCACTCACCGCCAGAGCTTGCCCAGGGTCTTGCTGAGCTCCGCGTTGTGCAGATGCGGGTACTGGTCAGCCAGCTTCCTGCGGGCCGCCTGTGCCCACACCATGAAGGCGTTCATGGGTCTCTTCACGTGGGGCTTGTTTTTGCTGGATCCGTTCACCCGCACCGGCATGGGGACCAGGGTCCAGTCGTAGCCCTTCAGCACTTGGCTCACCGCCTCCCGGATGCACACCGGGAACTTGTCCTCGTCGCTCTCCTTCTTCAGGTCGGGGTCACCCTTGGGGAAGGTGTTTTCTTGGGGTCTGGTGTTCTCCGTGTCCGAGCCGGATCCAGAGGGGCAGGGAGACCCGGCGGAGTCATCCGACATGGTGGGGCTGGGGGCGTCGGAGATACATTTGTCCTGTTCTTCTGTCATTTTCATGAAGGGGTCTAGGAGATTCATGCGAGAAAGTGGCAGAGGGGGGACAGGGGATGAAAAAATTTAAAAAAAAAAAAAATCAGGTGGCTAAGGGGCAGGGAAGGGTTAAAAAAGTAAAACTAGGAGAGGTGAAGTCTCCACCAGCGTGAAGCCCGGCTGGGGAGAGGGGGGAGAAAGCTGGAAAAAGTTTGCAAAAGTTTTTTTATTATTTTTCCCTACCGCTCTAAGTCAGGGGAAAAAAAAAAAAAAAAACAACAAACCACCAAGGGCGGGGGGGAGAAACCTTTGCGAGTTGCAGGAGAGAAAGGACGGGACGAGGGGGGAAAAAATAACCCCGGAGCGGCGGTGGCGGGAGGCCGGGGCCGGCTGGGCAGCGCGGGGCCGGGGCGGGCAGCGCGGGGCCGGGGCGGCCGTCGGTGGGCAGCGTGGGGCCGGGCGCGCCCCGCCGGTCTCCAGCGCGGCTCTGCGGCCCGCGCCGCGGCGCGGGAATAAATACTCTCCGCGGCGATTTCGGCTCGGGAGCGCTCCGCCAATGGGCGGGCGGCCCCCGGGGGCTGGCGCGCACGCCATTGGCTGCGCCGCCGCCGCGGGGAGGGGCCGGCGGGCGCGCAGCGCCGCTCAGCGCCGCGCAGGGGGCGGCTGCGGGAGGCCGGACGGGGCGGCCGCGGGCGGGGCGCGGAGCAGCGAGCCCCTTGCGCGGGTGCGGAGCGGTGGGGCGGCGGAGGACGACCCCGCGCCGCTCTGCCCGCCGCGGCGTTTTCTGCCTTCCCGGGAGCTGCGGAATGAGCGCTGCGAGCGCGGGGAGACATTCCCCCCCCCCCCCCCCCCCCCCGCGGCTTTCCCGCGGGACGGGCGGTCCCCCGCGGGCGCGAAGCGGCGATGGAGGAGCGCGGCGGCGCCCGGGGCCCCGCGGACCGAAGCGCGGGGCGGCGGGACCCGCGGGCGGTGCGCGGCGCCGTCCAGAGGGGGCGCCAAAGGCCCAGGAACGGCGCGGCGGGGGCGGGGAGCGCTGCGCGCCCGCGGGGGGGGGGGGGGGGGGGGGCTGTCCGCGCCCGCTGCGCCCCCCGCCCCTCCGCGGCGCCGCCCCTGCTGGGGCTGTGCGTGGGGGCAGACCCGGGGGGGGGCGTGTGCGTGAAACCTGGAATACCCCCACCCGCTTTTTTTTTTTTTTTTTGGGGGGGGGGGTGTTGTGTGTGTGTGCGCGCTCCGGCGCGTCCCCCCCGCGCCCATCCCCGCCGCGCCGTGGCCGCGGGCCCCGCCGAGCGCTGCCTCCCCGCCGCGCTCCCTCGCGCGTGTCCCTCGGGCGCTCTCCGCTCCGCCGCGCTCCGCTTTTCCAAGCGCCTTCCCGCGTGCAGCGCTCTGCGCGGGCGGTGCGCACCCCCCGGCCCCCCCTTCCCCTCCTTCCCACCTCCCTCTCCAGCCCGGTGGCCCCTTCCCGGGCGGAGGGGACCGGGCTCTGCCCCGCGGCTCGGTGGAGCCGGGGCTGGAGCTGTGCGAGGGGAAGGAGGTCGCCTCCCCCTCCCTTCCCCCCCCCCCCCCCCCCAAAAAAAAAAAAGTTTTTCCCAGTTGACCAACTCTTGTCATCGACACAGAATGACAAAAAGCGCCCAAGCGCTGGAGCTTTCCAGGGTTCCCTCCAGATAAATGCAAATCGCTCCCTTTATCACAATTCATATGGTATTGGTGGTTTTCGTACAAAACTGCTTTTCCGCGCTCATAAGAATTGAGCGTCCATGGTGCCGGTGGGGGAGAAGTCGTTATCTAAACAGAGAATAAAGCAGATTTCATCTTTTAGGGTTTAAAGGAGAGGGGAAAGCGAATTTCAGCGCGGACGCAAGCTGCCCTCCTTCCCCCGCGTCCCTCCCCTGCGCGCTGGGCTCCACGAGCGCGTTTCGGGGGGCGAGACCCCCTGCCACTTCTCCCTTGACAAAGTACGCGCGACACAGTTTTTCATTTCGACTCCAGCGTTAAAGTTGGTGTTTCGTGGAAGCTGCTTTCGTTCGCAGCCTTCGTCCCGTTGGACGGTCCTGGGGGCAGCGGCCGGCTCGGTGGCCGTGCCCTGGTGCGGATCCCTTAGCACGAGCGTCACCGTTAGGTGCATAAGCGAGTTTTAAAGGTATTGGAAATGGCACGTGAAAAAAAGTAAAAAAAGAAAAAGGCAGCGGGGAAGGAGCTCTGAATAAATGCTCTGAATAAACGCGTTGGAAAGCAATCTCCCTGGTAGACCCTGCTTGTCTTTTGCTATCTTTCCCTGAGATTTTTTTCTTTTTTTGCTTGCAAACTTTTGGGAAGTAGTTTTCTTTGGGTGAGTGTCAAGGTAAGTGTCGGTCCTGTTTCCAGAGCCTTTGTCTGAACGAACAGGGGGACCGAGAGCAGAGGGTGATTTTTCTTCATGAGCATTTGGGGTTTCTTATGCCTGCAACACCGAAGACGGTTTTCACAGCGTTACGTATCCTTACTTTGCTAAATACGCCGTAGCCCAAGAGAAGATATGCTGCGTTTTGTATCGTTATTTGCAGTGAAAAAGGTAAACTTCCAGTAAATGTTAGAGGAGATAATTTTGAAATATTTTCCCTTGGCAATTTCAGCTCTAGGCTAGTGCGTGAGCGGAATTTAGCTCAACAAATCTCTTTTAATATATGTATTTGTTGCAGGAACATCAAAGAAAACTCAGGCAGTCGATTGTTCTTATCTCAGCTGGAGCTGCTGTAGCAAAAATCTGAACAAATGTACCTGGAGGAGAAAAATATGGTGACAACAGATTGTTCCATGGCTTTACTGCCGATTGGCAGAGATAAACACAAAAACAATTTGGGAGGATAATTGATTTAATGAAAAGTGTAATAATTAGAACATTTTTCATTCTGAAAGTCCATCTGCTGAAAGGGACTCTGCCTTTTCATTACAAAAGAATCTGTTTTAACAAAAGAAAGTGGTTTGACAAGTTTGAACAATAAACAAAAGGGAAATGGAAAAGAGCTTTCCAGTTATGTTATCGTGTATAATTTTACAGTTTCTGAATTATTATTTTTAATTCCTGTTCTATGGGCTATTTAGACACTATGGACAAGTTGATTAATCCCAGTTGTTTTGCAAGGTTAGAAGTTTCCTTTAAAGTGACAAGCTGTTGCTGCTCTTACGTCAGGATGGAAGTTTTCTCTTCTTTTTAAAGAATTAACGTTGTTTTATCCTAAGCGGCACGCGCAGATATCGGGACAGATTTTTAGCAAGCAGCACGTGGAATAGCCCTTGTTTGGTGGGTTTTTTTGCCTTGTGCTAAATCAAATCACCGGTTTTTAGGAAAAAAGCTTCTGAGCAGAGCGTGAAGGAGGCAGGAGTTTCAGTAGCGAAGGGAACAGCACCCGTCTGGGGTGTTTGGGGAGATTTTTCGCTCAAACCTTGCAATACGATACTGACGCGCATCAGGGCCGGCGTGCTGAAATCGGTTGTATTTTACTGATGTTTTGTGGGAGATGGGGGGGGGTGATCCAGAGCCTGATGAGGTTGGCTCCTTCCTAAAGCCTGTGTGCCTCTCCTCCCCGCCGCAGGCGGTCCGACCCCCCGGCCAAGGGGCGGCTGTTGGACGGGCGCTCGCTTCACCAGGGAGGCTGTGATGTCACCCCGTCCCCTCTGACCTCACGCCGGGCCAGCGGCACCTCCGTGCTCCGGCACAACTCGGTCTCTCCCGGTCGGCGAGAAACCCGAGGAGAAGCTGGCGCTGCCTCCCCGTTCCGAGACCCGCTTTCCCGGCTTGCGTTTGCCACGGTGCAAAATGGGGGCGAACCCGCGAGATTGGGGTTATAGTGGAATTCTCTAAAAACAAAGGTGTTCCCGCACCAGGTCTTTTCATTTTCACATCAAAACTGTATCATCGATCATTGATGGATGGCACAAAACCTGAATGCCTTTGAGTTTATCCGGGACCGCCTGCTCCGGTGGTTTTGGATGGCGGCTTTCGGTAGGCAAGTCCTGGGGGTGGTGCAGCGCGGTTAATTGCAGTGTAATTATCACTCCCTCCTATAAAAATCACTCCCTCCTAAACAATGACATTTTATTAAAAATGGGAGTTGTGCTGCATCCCACCAAGCACAAAATAATTCCAGCAGCCGAACAGGCTTTGCGCGCTCCGGGTTTTTCCTCGCTGAGGAACAGGAGCTGCGAGCCGGGCAGGGTCAGCCGCCCCCTCGGTCGCCGCCGAATGTTTTTGTGGGCAGCGCAAGATGTTAGCCTTTTAGTTAATTTTTCTCCATCCCCTTTTTTCAGTCATGGTTGGGTCTCCGGGGCAGGCATCCTACATCTTTCCGATTTGGGTGTTATTGCGTCAAGCGACGCGTATTTCTTCCCCATCTCAGAAGCGTGACTGATGCGGGAATGGAGCCTGCGCCTTGGTTTGTGGGTTGACCTGCCCAAGAGCCCTGGGACCAGCCGCGGTCCCCGGGACTTGAGGTCGGTGTTGAGCCCCTTCCGAGGTGGCCCATGATGCCGCGGCGGATTCGAGCCGGTCCGGAGGTGACCTCGCGCCGGGACTGTTGGACACGTCCGCCACGGCCTCCCGGGCAGGGTTTGCAGCCTCTGCCTTGCGCAGAGCTGTGGTCCTGTCCCCTTTTGTACTGTATCTATTTATTTTTCAAAAGCCCCAGCGTTTCTCAGGCACATTCTGACGTGTCCTTATGGGAAGGTCATCCTACAGTTGGAAAAAAAAAGAAAGAAAGAAAGATTGGTAGCTCAGTGGTGATGTACTGCGGGCAGCATTGTCATTCATTCCGTAAACTGAGCTAAGAATTCCTTGATATGGTGTAGTTACATCATTGTATTAATTTCTAAAAATCTGTCTTTTTCTCTGGCCTGTCGTGATAACGTACCGCCCTCGGAAGCTGCGGTGGGTTGAGCTGGAGACAACAGAGTGTGTTGATTTAAGCTTGGCAAATGCTGACCTGGGAATGGGTGGGAAAGTTGGAGGACGGGCATTTTTTCCCCCCTTTTTTCGGCGTGTAAGGTAATAGGGAGCCTGCAGACTCCAAGGCAAGAGCCTGAAAGATATTTGCTTTTACGGCGTTTTAATTCATGCCTAAAAATACCGTCTTGCCAGACTCGCTATATAGAATAAAGCGAAGGAATTTCAGAAGTTTCGGAAGAATAATCTCGGCGCTGCAGTGAAATTGTTCTGGTTATTTACAAGGGCTGAGCTGGGTGGCAGTGTTAATTTGACCACGTCTGTCTGTTTTAGCTGTTAAATAACTGCACGCTCATTGTGGCCGGTGAAATAGCATCACTTTAAATAGCGTCGAGATTTACCACTTACAACGTAGTCTTGGGAACATGAAGCTGCCGGGGGCCAGATCCTGCGGGGGGTGATCAGGATTAGGCTCAGTCTCAGAGACGGTGGTAAAAGCATTGTGGCCTTTTGGATCAGAGAAAGGCTTTTTCCCCCTGGAAAAGAGTTTTTAAAATGCTAAAAATAGGAGAATCTGAGAAAAGGAGGGGGAAAGGTGGGGGTTTTTACCTTTGCTAATAAGAAATACCGGTGCTGATTGGCGGCTCCCCAGTTTGCTGAGCTGCTCCCCCGCAGGAAAATCCAGCGAGGGATTTATTCCTGCACACGTTTTGGAGTCCGGATCTCGGAGCCGAGCAGCGCCGGAGGAGTTTGAACGCTCCCTGGCTCCGGCGCAGGCTCCGCCATAGTAAATAGACATAACCTCGCCGTTCTTCTCTGCTCTTTCTCCCAGAGTTGGAAACCGCTGCGCTCAACCTTGTGCTTCACAAATGCTCTTTTCTGGAGATTAAAGCGATACCTTTTCGGGTTATTTATTTATTTATTTGCTCACAGCGTTTGGCTCGGAGCTCTGCAAACTTGGGTGAATGGAAAGTTTATCAGGCTCGGTTAAAGTGGAATGGAAATACCCTCCCAAAAGTGCCGGGTTTTCCTCCTAGGAGAAAAAGAGGAGAATTACTATTGCTATTATGATTTTTTTCACCCCTGAGGTGCACCTTTAGCTTGTGTGAATACTTTTGGCCTGCTCAGCGATGTCTGTTGCTCTGCTGCTGGCCGTGGATTTGCCTTGTTTGCCAGCCGCAGCGTCCCCGGCCGTCCCCGCCGAGCGGACGTCAGCCGGAGCGGGAAGCGGTTCTCCATCAGATGCTAAGATAAATCAATCTGGTTCGAATCACTCAGGGCAAGCTGATCAAAGCCAAAAGTAAAGCTCCGGTAATGAGGACAAAAGACGTAGTTTTCATTCATAACAATACTGAGCTCTCCAGAAAAGGAAAAACGCCTTTGAGCGAATGCTGGCGACAAGTGGTCAGCAGCATCTCCTACCTACTTTTTTCCATTTTTTCTTACAAAGCGGTGAGCACCCCGCCGTCGGTACCGCTGCCTGCGCTCACTGGGGCTTCACCGCTCGTGTCCCCGCACGAGCGCGGGGCCGTGCGTGGCATCGCCAAGGCTCGCTCTCTCAGCCGGGTTGAAGAGAAGTAGGATTGCTCCGGAAGGTATCAAACCTGCTTATAAATTAAAAACCGAATCTCTCAACTCAGTTCTACGTCCTGGTGCATTCTAGTTAATAGATATTCTTTTTTTTAAATTTTATTTTGATCCGTTTGTTCCGTACAGCACGCTGCTGTAAGTGGCAGTTCGGGTATAGCGCGGAAGTGAACTAACGTGCTGTGCAAATCGTACATGATATTTCATAGTCACATACAGATAAATAAATGGCCGTAATTTTAAACCGGCCCTATTATGTTTTCCAAGCAATAGTTCAAATTACACAGCCCAGCAACAGCTTACAAGAAATCCATCAGAATTGGAAGGGGGAATAAAACTGCCATTCTCTCTACCTGTTTGTGCAGCTCCTTGCTGATGCAGGGAGAGCCCGACTGTTTATTTGGAGAAGTAAAGTTGTGGAAATATACTTGGAGGGTGTAATGTGGACAGCACGTGTTTCTGGGAGCTACCTGAAGTCTGTGTCCTAATGGCTTGCAGATGTCCCTGGGTCACCGCTTTCCTATGGGCCAACGAACGCGGCAGCGCCCACCCCTCCCGCTCTTCAAATTAAAAAAAGAAATTAAAAAAAAAAAGGGGATGGTGGATATGGGGGGTGTGGGGGGTGTGTGTGTGTGTTCGACTTCTGGAACTTGTAAAATTGTTTGTTTGGGTTGTTTCCAGCCCCCATCCCACCGCTGCTCCTGGGTGATTTGGAAATTCTAGCTGCCAGGTCCATGTTCGGGTGGAACGATGATTTATTTGAAAAATAGAGAAATCTGCTATGGGATCAGTTTTAGTTTGCTCAGGGTGGGGAGTTTATTTACACTGGGATTATTTATGTAAAAAAACTGCAGTTTTCTCTACTGAGTAATAAACAGGGATTTGTTTTAGTTATATATATATATCTCTAAACACAGATTCACGTATGCATGCACTCATATATACTGAAAATATGTATATCTGGGTCTTGCTGTTCCTCTTCTATGCCAAGCGCATAGCTCTGTGCCCGAGCGCTATATAAATATTTTATTTTACATCGAACATAAATCTTAAGATGCGTCTAAGAATTTAGATAAAAAGTTATTTGCATTTTGCCTTGTATTTCTTCCTCGGGAAGTGGGGAAAGCGAAGGGTGGGCTCAGGGCCGCCCTGGTCCCTCGCTGCTCGGTGTCTGGTTCTGTGCAAGTCCCTTCCTACACCCCACGGGCACCCACCGCGGGGGATGCTGAACCGCCACGGTCCTGGTTCGCTCTGCTTAAATTTGGGCACTTTTTTTCCCTGGTGTCTCCGCTGTCGGACGCGGCCCTGCCTCTCCATCAGTTCGGAGCAGAATGTGACCGGGAGCGAGCGCTGGGCGTTTTCCTAGCCCCAAGGATGCTGCTGAGCGTGGGACGTTGTTTTCCTGCTCCCCATGGGTGCTGAGGGTGCTCCGTCCCGGGGAGCAAGGAACATGGCACTCAGCGACTCCCCGGCTCCTTTTCCCGTGGGAAAAGCATTTCAAGGCGTCTTGAAGGTGCCCGTTTTTGACGGTGGCAGCTGGACGGCGTCGCTGGGCACCCGGGGACTCGGGGCTGGCGGGACGTCCCTACCGGACTGCAGCCCTGGGATGTCTGCGGTTGCTTCACCCATTTCCTCCCTGTTTTGCCCCGTGCTGATAATTGAGGGGGTGTCCCGGGGCGGGTGGCCAAAGGGGCCGGGGTGGGGACCGTGAGCCTTGCTCCGAAGGTGTTGAAATTAAAGGCTGGTTTTAAATACCTGCCCCGGGGCTGGACCCAGGTCCAGGTCTCCGTACGGACCCGTCCCGACCTGGAGCCTCCAACGGGCAGGAGAGCCCGGCGGCCGCTCCGGCGCTGGGCAGCTGCGCCACAGGTGCTCTTTAAGTCCTCTCTAAATTGCTATCTGCTCCGTAAACAGAATCGCTTTGTTTTTCTTCTTTTTATTTAACAATGAAACTTTGCAGGGGCATATAATTTATTCCATATTCCTTCTATTTTCATTTGCTTTGTTTATGTACCAAAAAAGAAGGAACGACTGTTGCAGGAACAGCGTCCTTATGGTGAAAAAAACCCCCCAGCATAACGCTCATCGCGTTAAAATTAATATAGCAAAGCAGAGTGCGATAAACGAGAAATCGGGAGGGCAGGGAGTACTGGTTTTTCTGCGTCTGCCTGTCTACTTGCCTCTCCTATCTGTGACAGATTAGAAATATGCGCTGGCCATTTAGCTTGGCAAAAATCATACTTTTTTTGCACGAACATGAGAAAAAAAAATCATCCTGCTGCTAAGTGGGAAAAGCTTATTCTGAGAATAACACCATCCAGCTCCCAGTTTTTTACCTAGAAATGTTTGCTATGTCTTAATAATAACACTGAAAGTCTCAGACTCCATGACAGAATATCATTATATTTTCTGGTTTTAGGAAAAAACCTATTATAAATATGTCTCCGAATGGTGTATATATACCTTGGCTTGCAGTTTAATTTGCTGTCAGTCTGAAACCACTCTTTATCGTAATCCTGGGTTCCTACTCATAACATACAGACGAGTTTTGACTTTGAAGAAAAGGATGAAAACAGGTGCTGCCTTCAGAAAAGACAGACAAAACGCCGCTTTCCCGTAGCCCGGGTGAGAGCGATAGCCCGCAGCTCTCTGGGAAACCCCAGCAAAACCTGACGTCCCCGATTTTATTTTATTTTATTATTTTTTTTTAACATTTAATTCTGAAACCCGCACTTGAGAATTTCGGGCTACAAATTCTACTTGCCGCACTTATCCAAAATAAACTCTGGCTGAAGAATAATATTTTAGTGGAGTAAATGAAACGGCCGCAAAAGAAGCATCGTGAAAACGTACCTTCGTGTGGAGCATGACTGTCGACTTAGTCCCGACTGGCTAAGCGCTGTCTTTTACAGCCACTTACGCTGGAGAGACTTTACTGGGAATTCAGGGGGATCCGGGGAGGGAGATGACTTTTAATGTGGTGTTTTTAAACATAGCCCAGGTGCTCGCAACCGACTGTCGTGATCCCCCACCCAGTCTGTCCTCAGGTGGTTAACATTCACCAAAATATTGATGGCAGTTACCTTTCCTGCCAGCTCTTATCTGAGTGGGCTTGAGTAGGACTTTGGCAGTGCCTGAAAGGAGGTATTGTTACCTTACGAAAAAAAAGGAAAAAAGAGAAAAGAAAAAGGAAGAAAAAAAAAAACAACAGGCAAAGAAAACTCAGAGCCAAGTTGAGAAACAAAGGAGGATTTGGGATCAGCTCTGCCGGGGCAGCACCACTCTGCCAGTCCCGGGACGGGACCGTCCCTGTGCCACCGGCCCCGGGGCCCGGCAGTGGGGAATGTTTGCTCTTTATAAAACAGTTGGTTTTTCTAATTTTTCAATCTGTGCCCCTATTAGTGAGGCTTCGTAGCGTCCCTTGTGTGTGCCTGAACTGACACCAGAGTACGAGTATGTCTATGTCTCCTCCTCCCTCATCAGTGCCCTGCATCCTCCTCTTGAACTCCTGCTCCAATTTCAGCCAAATTTGACAAAGAGGATGTTGAAGATACCAGTTTTTTAGTAATCTGTGAAGATACAGTAAAACACTGCTGGGAAAAAGAACAGCAATGTGAGCTTCCCCTATACTAGACCTTAGAGAATCACCAGATGCTGAGGGCTATCTGTAGGAAGGCGGGCTCCCACCTTCTGCTGCCCATACAACTCCTTATGGGCTTTTTATTTAGTTACTTTCTTGCCCATCACCTTATTATTTGTCCTCAGTTGGCTCAAAGACTGACCTTCACGTCCAGAATCAGAGCCTTTATCTTTTGGGGGCTAACGGTCCAGGTTTGGTGTCCAAACCAAACCATTTCCAAGAGGTCTGTTTGTCTGAAGAACAGTCCCCGAGAAGGTGACAAAAGGTCTCCAAAATTACCTGAAACTCCACAGATAACGCCCACATTTTTTCTGTATTACTGGGGTAGGAGGGATATATTTTGGGATAGGAAAGAAAAAAAATCCCCCGAAGAAAATCAAATCCAGTCTTACTGGTCTGGCAGCATTTGTGAAAGAAAAAGCCAACAGCTGGGCTGACTGTGGAGCATGTCTGTGTGTGAGAGGAGACCTCTCCGGCTGGATAAGGCTCTTAAGGCAAATATCTGAAATTATTGGACTATTTTAGGGGAATCTGGTGGGTTGGGTGGGATTGCCACCCTCGATCGGAGCCCTCCCAGGGGAATCGGTTCTCCCCTCCCATGCAGGCTCAGCCCCGGCAATCAGCAGGATTAGCCTCGGTCGGCAATCAGCCCTTGGAGTTTGACCTTGCAGGATGCTGAGTGCTTGCAGCTGACTCCGTGGTGGGGCTGCGACTGCTCGGGGCTTTATGGGAGCTTTCTTCTGCAGCGGCTCATGGTGGCCCCAGGAAGGCTTTTTAGCAGAGCATTAGGGGTCCTGGCTTCAGCTGAGAAAATGAGGCTGTCTGCTCCCCCCACATGCCATTGCTCCAATCAAGCAGTTCCCTGTCAGCCCCAGATGCTGATTAATTTTCAACATCTTGCGCCTGACTTGCCTGATCTAAGACCGTTGACTCAGAAAACAGGAAAGGTCAGTTTGACTAACATCTAACCCAACGCACCAGGCTTCGCATCCAAAACAAACAGCCGTCGCGCGGGATGCAGCCTCGCTGAAGATGACTCCCATGTGAAGAGAGGGCAGGTCTGTGTGCTTTCTCACCGTGCTGACGTCCAGGGCTGTCCTCCCCTCCGACAGCGGGAATCCCTCACAGGTTGGAAAACCGGGAACATTTTTGCAGAGGGTTTGTTTCAATCAATTAAAAAGGGGAGGGAGAGCAATGATCTGCTGAAATCCAGGAGAAGGAAAGCATCGTTGTTTGTAGTGTAAGATCCTGGTTTCTAATCTCCTTTGCACAAGGTGGGACAACACCCTGTGGCTATGGCTTGGGGAGTGTTTTCTGTCCCGGCACAGCATGCCTGGTGATGGGCTCACAGGTCTGCAGAAAAAAGAGGATGAAATTCTCAGCACAGTATCAACTTTCCACCGTATTTTTCTGGCATGCAAACAAAGAGCTTGGCCAAGGAGATTTACAGTGCTTTGCTAAGTGACCGTGCCCTTGCTGTGCCACGGGATGGCTTGTTTAGTGGAAAAATGTTGTTAGGGATAAGGAAGACTGGAGTGATGGAGGGATGCGGTTTCATCTGTGTAGTCATTCTTGAGAGCTACCTACTCTGCCGAGGTCCCAGCTATGGTGACCTCGGGGGTCTGAGTTTCAGTAAGCCATGGATAGTTCCCTGAGGCCAAATCAACCAGGTGGTGTCTTGCAGTCTCCAACTCATCAAAACAGGACCCCAGCTATTAATATAGCCCATCTACAAGATCCTGCACTTAGAAAATACCCTATACATGAAGCATGGGGTTTGGTTTGTAGAGAATTTTAAAGAGACTGTTTTGTTGTGGGATCTCTGAACATAGTCACAGTAATCCATCACTTTAAATGGTTTTACAAAATCCACAGTCGGTAATCTGTGATAAAGAAGTCTCCAAACTGTAGCGTGTTTTTTTTTCACTTGAGCTTAGAGCTGCATTAGTTGAACAGCCTTGGTCTGGCTACGTTCATGCAGGTAGGATGGGTCTGTGTTACAGCAGTGTAGGGATAGAAAATGGGTATTTGTGTTTTATGGTGTAAGGGAGGCAGAGATACCACACTGAAGTTTTTTTTCCCGGGAAGGATCGCAGTACTGCAAAGACACATTTGACCCGGTGCAGAAAATGGCTGGAGGAAAAACTACATCCATGTTCCTTAACTTGAGAACTTGGCCTTGGGCTGATGAATAAGCAGGTAACCGAGTCACTGCCATAATTGTGCAGTGTTTAGACGTGGAAAGGGATACTGCATTTCCACAGTAATTCCAGTTAGTGCTCCCCTGTCCCTCCCACCACCTCCAGATTATATTTCTAAATGATCTAGGACATTAGAGCAAAATCAGTAGCTGATTAGCCAGCCTGCTTGGCTGCAATCACACCTTTCAATATTAATTATCCACTCCTTGAATCTGATGACGTTGAGCGGCTGCAGCGAGGTCTGCTCGGTGTTCGGTATCGTTGGCCAAAGACAAGGATTTAAAGGGGACAAAGTGCCCGCGCTCGCAGGAAATGAGCCCTCGTTTGCAAATGTGATTGAGGAACATGATCAGCTCTTCCAGTGGTCTTAACCTGAAGGCGGCCAGTCTGATAACACCGACCTGGCTGTGTGCCTCGAAGAAGATCGTGAGGGAGGCTTTGCATTGCAAGGAAAGACAGAGGAGAAGCGCAACTGTCTACTGAGGGGTTGGGGCCAGGTTCTGACCTGGCGGGAGCTGGTGGAGCAGTTGGCGTCAGCAGAAACGCTGCTTGGCTGGGTGTGTTTCTCGGGAACACAGAGGGTTTTGCTGTCTCGGTTTGGCTTGGTGTGAAGATGTTCAGCGGCTTAGGCTGAGCTCTTGGAAATCTGTTGGAAGTCAGGTCAGAAAGAGATGCTCCAGCGGGTCCTCTCCAGGCTCCAGCCCTCCCTCTTTCTTTTGTAGGTTGAAGCAACATCTTTATTTTGCAATTTTGGTTCTTCTGCTACTAAACAAACTCCAAAACCGGGGTGGTACAAGGAGAACTAGGCAACCATATTCACAAAGTTTCTCCCCAAAGCCCAGCGAGATTGCCATAAGCAGACTTGAGCTAGCGTGGGTTGAGCTGAATTGATTGCGTGTCCGACCTTCTGGCTGGTGATACTTCTTCCCTGGCAGAAGACCAAGAGCGAGCCCCGGGCTTGTGGCCACCTCAGGGGTCAAGCCCGGCCAGTGGTGCTCACGGTGAAGGTGCAGGAGGCTGAGCTGCTGCTTTTGTGCAGCCGAGAGGGGGGATTCGAGGTGAACGCCTGCAGCCTGGGGCCGGGGGCTGGCGTGGAGCTCAGGTGGTGCGGAGACCTGCACGTGGCGTGTTCCCATCACGGAGTTCAGGCAGAGTTCGGCCCCGGCGCTGGGAGCCGCTGGAGACAATGCAAATCCCACCTGCTGCTGCCAGCTGCGCGTTTCGCCCCTGGTCTAACCGCTTGTCTGCATATCACAATGAACCTCAAAGCTCCTGCATAAAATAACACTTTATTATTATTAATAATAATAAGTAGAGGTAATTTGTGATTCTTGAAACTGGCCCAAGCCACCAAATTCAGATCGAGATCTGACTTCAGCCTCCTCAGTGTGGGGGTTTGGGCTGGTCCCTGCCTATGCATGGGACCAGTTGTGAAATTTGGAGTTCCGACCCTAAGTCCCTTCCTCCTGCCCCTGAGCTTTCAGAGCTGCGGGCTGGCTCCAGGCCAATGTTTAACCATTACGAAAACCTCTCTATTTAAGGGTGTGCCACCTGTCTCTTTTTTTTTTTTTTATTTTTAATTATGATCTTCAGGAGGGTGAATTGCATTAATGAGATCTGCCGGTAACTGCAGGGTGATCAGTAGGGTTTGCTTGCAGTGGTGGGTTTGCTATGGTGGAGAAAACCGTAGGGGCTGGTGAGTCTGTGTGAACGGCACGGTATGACCTCATTGGTCCTTATGGCTGTTTTTGCATGCTTTTTCTGCTGGAGAGTCCCGGCCTTTGCAGCGGCATCGGCACAGGCTGCAGGAATGTGGTAAACGGCAAGTGTAAGAGGTTACGGCTGGGCTTTTTGGAAGTGCTGGGTGCGGCATGAGACCGTGCTCCGGTGCTGGTGTGCAGCTATGGCACATCTGGCTCAAGAGTGCTAAAACTAAATTGCTCCCATCCTATGAATCTTGTTCCAATGGTGGGGTGGAGTTGGGTGAAACTCTTATTCTGTTATCAGGGCGGATGGCTGAAAGCTTTTCCCATTACTGGGGCGTTCGCAAAAGCTTTCTCTGGGTAAATTCTCTTATGTCAGATGCATCTATGTGACATCTGTCCACAGGGCAGTCCTTTCTCAGTCACGACATCCATAGGCTTCCCTTCCTCTCCCTGACTGTCTTCTGCCATACAGCCCCATCCTTTAGGAGTTCCATCCTTTCCCAAGCACGCTTGAAACTAGCCAAAGGATTGGTTTATCTAAATATCTTTTGAAGTTATCAGACTGACAGATCCACGGACACACAGAGGGAAACTACGTAACTGTCCTTTAGAAAAAGAAGTAAAAATAAGAGAGGCTGAGGTTGCCTTTTTTTTGTGTGTGGCAGCTTTCAGGTTGGGTATCCAGCACAGTTCTTGGCTCATCTTTTTTTAAGATCCAGCAAACAGACTAAGGTGTTACGTGTTCAAGAGCTGCTGGAGAGTGGCCGTGTGTGAGCGGGGAGCGCGGTGCAGAATCTGCCCCGGCCCCATGCGCTTTGTACCCCGTGTGTGTACTGGGGTGTCACTGCCGGCAACACCCAGGAACCAGTTTGGTGGCAACGATGCAGCCACAGAGCGTGAATCTCCCCTGCCCTCAACGGCAGAAGCAAGCTACCACGGGAGAGAGCTCTTGGGGTCATGCAGCAGGTCCGTCCCAGAGGCAGCCCAGAGAGTTCTCTGACCTCCACCCTCACCCAAAACCCAGGCAGACCACGCAGCAGTCCTCTGCAGAAAGCAAACTCCACCGTTTGCAAAACTGACCCGTGGTAGACGAGTTTTTGCAATACAGGAGGGTTTGTGTCATTCAAAACCATATTTAAAAGAAGAAAAAAAAAGAAAGCGCTGACCAACCGATTGGCATTTTTAGTAATAATTTTTCAAAGCTGCAAGCGTACAGCCTCTCCCTTGTTCCAACAAGCCTGGGTGGGAGAGGGTTTGCAGCCCAGCCTGCACGCCTGGGCGCGGAGGTGGGCGAGCGATTGCAGGCTGGCTCTGGCTGAGCGTTGGCTGTGGCACAGCTCTGCTTCCAGGGCTAAGGAGAAGCCAAGCCAGTGGGAACCTTCTCCATCATCGTTTTCTGCCATTCACAGTAATTTTTATTTATATGTTTGCTTTTTCACATGCAGATGGCCAGCATCAATGGCTCAGAGCTGTGGTTTGCATTCCGGAGCCAAGCAAGTCGTCTTGTCCTGGCTCAGCCTTCAAGCGAGCTGGCTTGCCCTTGTCTACCTGGGCTGTTGCTATCTCTGCGAAGTGGGTAGTTTGTTCCACAAGCTTCCAGCAGTAGGTTGCTGGCTGTTTGCATCATAAAATAGTGTTTAAAGTGTGGTTGTGGTCAGAAAAGAGCCAGAGAACAACTGTTAAATTGACATCCTAGTTTTTTTTTAATATTTAGCCCTGGTCAGTGGCTGTCCGTATCGAATTTGCTCCATTTATGAGTCACAGTGAGATTTCTGCCTCCCAAACTCAGCGTGGCAGCTGGAAGCTGCTGTCACTCTTTGCTCTGCATGGGAAAAGGAAAGCATTGGAAGGCAAAAGGATATGCAGCCACCGTTGCTTCAAGTCACGCAGGCTTCCCGGGCATGTGCTGGACCCGGCTTAGACCAATGCATGCTCAACCATGCCTAGTCTCAATTTATGTGGACTGAATGACCGGGAGGACATTGTCTATGTGTGGACTCCCTCTTTGAACAAGCGTGGGTTTGGGCAGCCCTTGAGAGGGCTACAAACTAGGTGGTAGGTGCCCCGAAAGAAGACTTAAACCCACATTGAGCTGGCAGCAGAGGTCTGCCCATCCTGTTTCCAGAGAAAAGTGGCTTTTCCCCAAGAGGAATCCAGCCGGGAGGCTGGTGACCATCCCACAGCAGGGATGGCTCAGACCAAGAGGGCTCTGCTGTGGGAGCTCTGGCTCGGAGCAACGGAGACTTGGACTCCGCTCCACCATCAATGGATTTTATTGTCCTGCGGGGTTTTGCTCCAACACTTAATTCAGCAGCTCCATTCATTTTGATCGGTACGTACATATATACCTTGGCACTTGGCTGCCAGGACAGGCCAAACGGTATTACGCAGCCCCGGCCAAAAAGCACAGGGCGAGGTAGGGAGGTTGCAGAAAAATTCCTCCGCTGCTCGGGTGAAGTTCCTAGAATCTGCGGGGAGGTACGGGGTGAGGGTTGGCACCGGCGCGGCAGCCCCGCCAGCTTGGACAAGGGCTTGAGAAACTTCTCAGCTTGACTTCGAACCGCTCCGTAAAAAATTCAGGACAAACGTTGGAGGTAAACTGCTAAATCATGTCTTAAATCCCTTCCTCCGGAGTCAGATTCCACTCCCGGCCGCTTACCCGGCACATCTGGAGAGGGGATGCGAAAGTCTGAAAGTCACTCTAAACAACGCTCCTTTCCCTTCCCACCTCCTCCCCGCCGACCTGAGACCTCCTTGAGTGCGGGCAGGGATGGGGGGGGACACACGGTGCTAATTACTGTCCGAAACGTGGGTGAGTTACGGCCGCTGAGCGCACAGGGCTGGTTTTGTGTGCCAGGATGGGTGTGGGCATTGCTCTTTCCTCACGAAGGTGAGACCTCCAGGTTTTGAAGTCGGGAAAAAGCGCCAGTCTGGCTCCTGAGATCCTTCCTTAGCTTTTTCCCTGAAGATTTGTATTTTCTTAATTAGAAGGACTTGTACAGAGAAAGTCCCTAGGTGGGCGTTGGGTGGTGATGGGACCGCGTGGCTGAATTTGGTGTCTGCTTAGGAAGAGTGGGTCCAAAAAAGCTACCGTAAAGAAATGAGTTTAGCATTTGGTCATAATCAGAGCAAAAGGAGTGGTAGAAACAATAAATCTGGGGAACCCTTTTCCATGGTGCAAGGTCGGATAGTTCTGGTGGGGTTTTTTATGTAGTAGTGCTGGATGTTTGGAAGTGAGGGGCATCCAAACGTCTTGTTTTCAGTTTGCTTTTCAGCTGGTACCTAAACTTTATTTTCTGTCTCTTTAGAAACAGGAATTTTTCGGCGCCGTTGCCTGTACTGCTTCACACACATAACGATGCAATTCCCAAGGACCTGCCATCTAGTCTCTAGACAGAAAAAAAGAGTTACAGGTACTACATTACTCTGTGGGGAAGGAGCAGATGGACAAAGCATTTTCTGCAGGTTTCTGTCTGTGGCTGTGAAAGGAAAGTGGTTCGTTATTGTAGGTCTGCAAAAAATTAAATCCGTCATATTTCCTAGTCTGCCTGAGGTTCTAAAGTCACAAATTAATTTTTCTTTGGCATAGGGCGAATTGTTGGCCTCCTGGGGCTCCCTTTGGACAGGCTACTGATGGGGACAGTAACCAAATATGACAGGGCTGCATGTTGCATTTCCATTTTCTATACAGAGCCCCACTTCCTCAAAGTTAGGTAAGATTTATGATTTCTTCTTTGATACACCAGCCAATAAGGAAAAGTATCTTTAGCCCACCTTAAACAACAATGAAAATATTTTTTTTTAGTAGAGAAGTTCCACTTTATATAGTAAGTCTGTCCCAAAGAGTGCCCTGAGGGTGGAATGGCCTGAACTCTGGGTCCTGGGCAGTGAAGAAAAGGTTTTTCTTGAAAACCTGTATCCTGCTGAGCCTACTCTTTCTCCCTTCGAGGGATTATTTTTATGCCAAAGGTGGATGCCTCATTGTTGAACCAATATCAACAAGGCGTGCTCCAAATAACCGAAGCCCCATTTTCCAAAGGGCACCCGGTCTGGGTTGCGTTGGTGACTTGACATTTCAGCTTGTGGGTCCCATTGCAAAGCGATGTTGTTTTGGAGCGACCTCAGGCTCCGATGGCTTTATTGGCCATCTCCGATCTCAGAGTCCCAGTTTGAAAATGACTTCTCAAGTCTGAACTTTTATCCAAATCGTGAACAATATTTACATAATTTTTTTTTTTTTTAACTAAAAAACCAGAGATGATCTGATGTTTCCCATCAGTTTGGCCCCGGGTTGTTCGGCACTGGAAGAGGATGGGCCGAAATACCCAGAGAAGGACAATTCTCACAGCACCAGCTTTCCGGCCTCAGCGAAGGGAGGAAGTGATGGAAATCTCCTGGGAAATCCTGTTCTCTTCTCATAGGATTCCTGGCCCAACTTTCCACTTAGTCCCAAGTTCTGTGGGAAAAATTATATATATATCTATATGTAAAAAACCCCATACATACACACACTTGCATGTTGCCTTTACTGTGTTAATGGAACTGGCTGGTTTTCAAGATCTATAGGCAAGACCTCCCTTCACTACTGATTGCCTTTTGCTCCAGTAGTGCTTTAAGGTAAATGTTGCAAACATTTTTACGTTGTTTCTTACGTTTTTTGTTTTGCCTTTGTTTTCTGTCTGTCTTAATTTTAGTACATGCAATAGGAAAACCTTTTCTTTCCATCCTGCCTGTGTCGCAGGACCCTTTTAACTGGCAGGGATAAAGAGCAGGCTATGGGAAGTAGGTGCATGAACAACGGTGAATACTGTGCGTGTACGGGTCGGTCGGTGCCTTTTTGTAAAGAGCAGGGAACTGGCAGGGAGGAAGGGCAGCGGTGGGCATACGGCTCTCCAAGCAAATAACCCCCCGTTCCTCCAAGAAGCGCCCTCCCCTTAAACCCTCACCATCCTCCTGCCCCTGCCAGGCGTTTAGTTCCGACTTGTGAAATGACAAAACATCTTTTCCTTCAAAACCTGCCACAGAAAGCTGGAAATCCCGCTGGAAATGAGCAGGGAGATGGAGCGCAGCCACGGGAAGAGGCTGCGTGTGCAGAAGAGGATGAGGAGGATGGGGTGCGATGAAGGGCTGGTTGCTGGAGCTGGTGGCTCAGGGAGGTGTCTCTGTTGCTCCCAGGACATTGTGTTAAACAATAGCGATCCTGGCCTCTCCAAAAGCCTTTCCCTAAAGGAGGTGCCAGTGCAGGTATTTGGGCACTTTGCAGGCCCTCCTCCCTGGGGCTGTACCGCCGCAGCCCCGGGGTCCCGAGGGGGTCCCGAGCCCGTTTTAGTGTCCAACCAATTTTCCTTGCTGTTTCCCCTCCTATTACTGCTGGTCACCCCCTCCTGTTTGGGGGACCTTTCTCTCTGTCCCTGGGGCTGTTTTGCAGGAGTCGGTGCCAGTGGGGTGGGTGATAAGGGGGGGCTGCCGGCTCTGGGGCTTTTTTGGAGTATTTTGTTCCCGAGGACAGCGCCGAGGCGTTCCCATGTGTCGGGTCCCAGAGCTGCCCTGGATCCAGCTGCCGTGTCGAGGAGGGACCCCCCCCGTAGGAAGGGAAAGTCTCCCCAGTGCCACTCCACGAGGCCAGAGAGGCACCTTTGGCACCGTTAGAAAGTCCTTGACATCTCTTGTCACAACACCGATAAAAAGGGATCACGGAAAGCGTGGGAAGGTCGGCTGGGTTGGCCGAGCCCACCCGTCCTCCCCCGGCACTGCCGCCGCCTGCCCGCGCTGCCCGGCAGCTCTGCTCCTCTGTTTGGTTTGAGCGGTGAAAGTCCACATGAAGAATGAGAGGAATCCTGCTGGCTCGGGCCACCGGGATCAGCCGGAGCTGGGAAGCTGGAGGTCCTCCCACGCTGCCCAGGGCAGGAGCTTGCAGGAGCACCCAAGGCTGTTTTGGGGTCATATCTTCAAAAGATCTGGTTTTCACCCCCCCCCCCCCCCCGAAGGGCTATAGGGCTGGTTGCTTGAAAACGGAAGCACCGTTCTATTGCGTGCTACTGAAAAATATCTATATTTATAAGCCTCGGTGTGTTCCTGGTCCAGAACTGTTTGTCCATCTCATCAGGGTCTTAAAAGTATTAGGCAGGAATCCCAAACGAATGGCAAAAAGCGGTGAAGTCCAGGTGCAAGGCATCTTAATTTGAGGGTATATGTTTTTAAATCAAAGTTCTTTCAATATCCGTATCTGCCTGTGGTTAATGGGTTACAGATGCAAATTGGCACTTCCAGCTCCTGACCTGAGGTGCCCCGGCCAGGTCTCATGACTGAACCGAATGGGGCCAAGAAATATCGACAGGCTGGAAAAGCACGGGGCTCCCCACACTGGGGATATTTTCCTTAAAGCTCCAGCTCCCGGAACCACGTGAATCCTGACTTTTCCCACCTGAAAGTGAAATTTCAGTGGATGGGTGCTGCTTTCCTGAGTGAACGTGAACGATGTGAAAGCCAGATGCTCTTTTCATTTCTTTATGTCTTTATTTCCATTTAATGAGGGATTTAATTGTATTTTAAAGAGACTGTTCGATGAAGTTTGGGGACACTTCTTCCTTGTAGCACCTGGTTTGCTTGGCCTCCAGCCCTGCAGCATCAGCCTGAGCCCATATCCCTGGGGCTGTTTGTGCATCCTCACCCCGCGATGGGGCTCGAGGGGATGCTAAATGTGTTGAATCACCCAGAGCTGTGTCTCGCTGTGGGGTGCAAGGTGAAATTCCTTCCCAAAACACGTGCAGTGAATCTCGTGTGTTTTGAAGGTATTGTCCCCAGCAGACAGACGCTGCCGGGGCAGGGGTCGGTGCTTCGTTGACGTAGAACCGATTCACGAGCGCCGAAATGTGCTGGTGGGTGGTGGGGAGCACTTGGCTACATGAGCTAATTCTCATCGTACCCTGCAAGACTCGGCTGTTTTCTCAGGCTCCTCTGGGAGTGGTGGATTAAGGGCCAGGGTGTGTTTGGTTTGGAGGGTGTAACTGTTTATGGACGTGTATTAGAATGGGATATTTGGAGATGCCAAAGTGAGCACAAGTCCTCTAAAAATCAGCTGGGGGGGGCTGTGCTCCTAAGTCACTTTGTCCCTGGAAGAATCCCGTATTTAATGTGGGTATGGCTGCTTGGGGATCAGGTTGCTCCTGGGAGGTAATTTTTATTTATTTATTTTTGTCAGAGACGTTGCTTTAAATCCCGTTCCCCCCGTCGTGTTCCCTGGTTTTTGTGAACGTGTCTGCAGCACAGCTGGGCGCTGCTAATAAATCTAAAATAAATGAATTGCATTATTAAGAAAAAACACTTCATGGTAGACAGCTCCTGATGTGCTTTTTGGGCATTTCCCTTTGGCTCGGGCTTTGCTGCCTTTCTTAGGACGGAGCCCGAAGTGGCTGCTGTTTAATGGCGGTTTTACAGCGAGGGAAGTGAGGCAGAGCAGGGGATGCTCTGCAGGGCAGCGGGCACAGGGCACGGTTCGGGTGTCCCGTGTCCCTGTTGCGTCGTCTCCGTGTAGCGTGGCTTTGCAGAGAGTAGGTTATGGAGGAGCAGAAGGTCATCCATGCGGGTTAGCAGGAAACAATGTGAAAACATGAGAATTTTTCCTCCTGATTTTGCCAAAGTCATTCCCGGATGGAGTCTTAGTTTTACAGCAGACCAAAGTAAGCCTGCATCCATGTGCAAACTCACTCTTGTTTAAGTCAAGTGGCCAAGTGGGCATAAACTCCTAAGCCACTTGCTCTTTACGAGCAGCTTATTTCAGTTTAGCTTAAGCCTGCTCCTAACCAGTTGATGCCAAGGAGCATCCCTAGAGCCGGTGGCACCAGGGCACCCGGCGTGGATCAAAGTCACAGGTGAGTTTAGAGTGCTCAAACACTTTTGTGTTTAGGCGGGCTGTGAACCATCAAGTTTTGGGGCATCGCTTTGGGGATCATGTAGAGCTGGAGCACTTGGTGCCTGGCTGGCGATGGCAGCGGTCGCCCCACCTGCCCCTTGCCCTGGCCTCCCTTTGAGGAGTATTCAGGCTCCCCCGTGCAAGTCTTTGCCCGCTCCTCTTGTAACTGCGCTCACAAGGAAATCTTCAAAGGCTCAGTCCTATCAATTTTCCCCACCATATGTTCTCATTAAAAAATTTATTGTGCACTTTATCTTAGGATTATTTGCCATCAATTAATAAAACATGTTGCAAGCTTCAAATGAACATTCTCCCTTCCCCGCTTCTCTTTAACGAGGGAAAGGACAGAGAAATATGAAAAAAAAATTACCATGACAGATGGTGTTTTTTAACCTTTCTTTTGCCCAATCTGGAAAAAAAAAAGGTTCTCAGAATATTGACATGGGTTTTTAATTATGAGTTACATCACTTGAAGGCCTAATCCGAAGCTTAGTGAGCTCAGCGGACAGACTGCCAGCCCGGAATACGTTCTCGTGTTAAGGTATATGGATGCTGACACACGGGCGTGCATCAGAGGAGGGCGGCAGGGATGGGGGGCTGCAGGGTGACAATGTGGGTGGCTGCGGGAGCGGGTCCCCCCTCTCCTCCTGGCACCAGGACAGGCAGGGAAAACTGCAAAATCCACTCCTGGAAGCAAACGGTTGGCAACTGCTGCGGCCAGCAGCTCCCAAAGGCATGTGTTGTTGGCAGCCAAAACGTCGTGTCGTCCTTGGCAGTAGATGTCTGGTCTTGTAGGTGGCAGTGGGCTGTGATCGAGCTTTAAGAAAGTGGCATTTGGGGGTTTTTAAAGAGTTCCCAAAAGGAGAGCACCTCCCTGCCGTGCCCCTTCACATGGGGAATGTGATCCCTGATTTAGGGGGAGGAGGCTGACATGGAGGGAGCCCCATGGCCCCCAAGCTGATGTGTGACCCTCCCTCTCCTTTCCCCCTTGGTGAGATCAGGAGTGTGGTTTTTCCCTCCTGTTATTTGCAATTTTGGGCCGTCCGACAGGAGCCGATTCCCGGGGCCAGCGGGGTTGGTGGTGGGGAGATGGGGTGGGAGGAAAAGCAAATACAACATCTACCAGCAGTCCCCACGGATGCTGCAGGGCTGGTACACCGTGTACCCTGCGGAGCATTTGCTTTGTGTCTGTGCCTACCAGCGGAAAATAAATACAAAAATAATGCGTACAGGCGGGTTTCTTATATAAATAAATGTCTGGGGAGAGACCTGGCTGTGGGTAACCTGCTGGGAAAGTCCTGGTCAGATGGGAATTGTAGAGTTAAACACTCCAGTCTCACTTGGATTTGTCGCGACTTTGATTTATACTTCTGATTGGATGTTTGCCTGGCCTGATCAGAGAGTTTGGGCAACGGCTCATGTTGACACTTGGTGTTTAGCTCTGGGTAAAGTTTAAACAGGACTTATCATGGCTCTGACACCTCGCGAAGGCTTCCCTGGTTTAATAGCATGCTTCATGCCATCTCTTGCGTAGGTTTTTACTGTGTTGCTGTCCTAGATATTCAACACGAAATAGGTAAACTTGCAAAATAAATTCACGGAATAGTTTACTTGAAGCCTTTTCTAATTTTAAAATAACCCCGTTGCCCTCGAATCGTGTGGCCACTTCTCTACTTGCTTATGCTAGTATAATATAAAGCTGGGAGAGGTGATCTGAGGTCAGCGAGGCCGATCCGGCCTTTCCGAAACTGTTAACTGCATTGCCCATATTACTCGTGTTTGCCCCAGAAGCAGCGTCGGGTTCTGCTGGGACTAAAGTAGTCTCACGCGGGAGGAAAGGCTCATTTTTAGGGTCTAGCATTGCAACAAGACTTCAGCTGGAGTGGGTCAAAACGGTAACTCTAATTTGTGGCTACCTCATATTTTTTCCCCCTCAATTGTAATGGCTTCTTCCTCTTTTGTTTTCACCAGAAATGACTCAAATTAGCAGCTGTCAGGTTTGTTCCCCCATTTTTCTCCCCTCCGTAGAAGGGGAGCGTTGCGGTACCTGCTCTCGGTGAAGCTTTGGGGACTCGGATGGCCAAGGGCTGCCCCCAGCTCTGCTCGCACCCTCCCGCGCAGGCTGGGTGACGATATTTAGAAGGCGATGGGGGACAATATTTATCCCACTTACCCCAACTGCTGTCCGCCTAATTTCAAACTCAAGGACCAGCAGAGAGGTGCGTTGGAAGTGAAGTTTAACACAGCTGTTCCCTGCCTGATGCGGGCTCTGGCTTTGGACAAAGCTCGTGCTAAATAATGTTGAACTAATTTAATTTTATGCTTTGTTTTTTATGAGTAACAATTAAGAAAAAAATCAGCGGAACGTAGTTACAGCACCTTGAAGTGTAGTGTTACTGGGCCAAAGACTGAAATGAGGTTATGATATGACAGCCTTTTATCTCGGATCTGATAGGGGTGTTATTCATTGTATTAAAGGTTTGCCAAGAGAGGCTTCAGTGAAAATTAACCCATGTTATCACAGTGAGTAATATCCTGGTTTTATCATGTGGCATAAATAAATAACACAGACTTTATGTTTTTGCTTAATGAAGTTACACTGAGTGCAAAGCAAGAAACAGCATTAACTCCAGTGCAAGAAAACAGTGATTAAGGTGAGATGAAACTGGAACAGAAAGTGCCCCCAGTTTTCTTGCATAATGGCAGAGCTTGTGTTACTATTAATTATATTATGCAATGGGAATAGGATGGAATTTGGCTCTATCTAGCAACAGACCGGGGTGAAAAACGCTTTGCAAACATCTCTGTAACTTCTCAGGAAAATTCCACTTCCGTGATGCTCCTGATGCCATTTGCTCACCTTGACCGGGTGGTTGTGCTTGTTTGGCTTCGAGCCACCCTGCCAAAACAACCCATTTGGCCCAGCCCGGGGAGCCTTTTCTGCTTTCCCCACCTGGATCCCCAACCGGCTGCTCTACACCATGAGACCAACAAATCCAGACTCAGTGATGCGGGGTATCGGAAGCACTGATGGGGAAAACCCCCGAATTGGAATCATAGCATATCTCAAATTGGAAAGGACCCATAGGGATCATTGAGTCCGGCTCCCAGCTTGTGAGAGCTGAGGTCTGCTTGGTCACGGCACGTGGTCCTGGCTTGCTTGAGCGTGTACGCTGGGCCAGAAATGCTGGCCAGGTGCTTTCCCCAAGGAACTGACGATATTTCTTTAGGTGAATAGTTAAACCCCACAGAACGTGCCTGTGATACTGGTGCGAGCGGGGCTGGCAAAGCATCTGAAGCCAAGGGAAGGAGAGGGCTGGCATCTGCCCGGCCACGGTGACGTGGTGCCTGGGGACATCCCAACCTATGGCATGTGCTGGTGGGGACAGAGGGGGTGCTCGCTCGTGCCCCAAGCCCAGGTTTGGGAATCAATTGGCCTGATTAAGAGAGTGTTGTTATGGGCAGAGAGATGAGTAGCCTGATTCTGGACTTCATTAGCTGAGAGCCTGAAATTGTTTCACGTGAACAAGAGGATCATCCGGGACGTTAATCCCTTGCACCTGTTTAGCTTTGTTCAACCTCGCTCTGCCCCGGCCGGGGTTGCGTCAGCAGGAACGACACCGTGGGCAAGAAGAAACCAGCCGCAGCAGAGGAATTAACCGTGCTTTTCACTCAACGCGCTCGCGGGACGGAGAGCCGAGCTGTGCCTGATGGGTTTGAACTCCCGAGCTGGCACAGGGGAGCCTCAATGCTTCCCGGGCACACCGAGCCCGCGGGTCGGAATGGTCTGGAGGAAGGGGATGGGACGGCCGTGCCCCCAGGGATGCCCATCCCATCGCTGCAGCTCTGCTCACAGAAACCACTGCGGAGCCTGGGCTCGGCACCGCTCCCGGCTCCGGCTGCACCCAGGCTTCCAAAAAGGAACTTTTTCCTCTCCCTCCAAAATAATTACGCTGAAGAGCTTAAAAAAACCAAACAAACCGCTTGTCCCTTTGTGCCAGTGGATGTTAATAATACCAGGAATACTATTATCCTCTGGTCTATCATCATCTATAATACCTCCAGAAATTGCTTGGGTAGCTTTAATTATGTTTGTGACTTTTCTTTCAGCCCTTGTTATCTCTCCGGTTCCTCCGGGCTGGGGGAAGGGTCACAGCACCGAAGTGGCTTCTCTAAAGCGCCTTTGTTTTCCCTGCGCAGGTATTAAGTTGATGGCACAACAATCCCCGAGTACATTCGATTCGCTTTCCTGCCCTCCCCTCCCTGAATGCAGACCTTGTGCGTCCCCCGTGCACGGAGCGAGCCGGGCGCGGGCAGCCCCAGGAGCGGGCCCGCAGGAATGTGGGCAAACAGAGCCAAATTGTTCCAGCTGCGAGAAGAAGGGAAGAGGGAGAAGGAGAGAAAGGGAAAGCGCAGAGGGGAGAGAAGGAAGAGGTGGGAGGGGGGAAAAATAATCCTTGTCTGTGCATGGTGGAATTTCTCTGGAGATATTTGCAGGATAGTGTGGTTAAAAAAAATAGCGCTTAGAAAAATAATAGAGTCCTCCCTCCCATGCGTGCCCATAAGGGGAGGTTTTTGTCAGCACAGCGGCCTCCATGGGAAGGTGACATTTGAGAGAACAATTGCTGGGCTGTTGTACCGTGCCTGCTGCTATGAATGAAGCTTAAGAAAAGGTGTCCTTGGACTCTTGCTAAAACCCATCATCTTCTCCGTTCCCTGCGTGTGCCCGCTCGCTGCTGCTGCCTCCCAAAACGGGCCGACAGCTTATAAAAAAAGCGGTATAAAAGATGAGATTGGAGTACGCTCCAGCCTCATTTTGTTGCTGGTGGCGGCAGCCGGCGCGCTGCTCATCCCTGCTGCAGCGCGGTGGGATGCCGGGGCCAGGGCTCGGTGGCCCCCCGCTCTCTGGGAAGACCTGGCATTGCAGAAAGCAAAGTCGAGGTGGGGGGAAGCTGGTCCTGAACGGGGCCTTTGGGGCAATGTGTCCTTCCAGAGCTGGGCCATGTGGTCCCCGTGAGTGGCACGGGTGCTTGCTCGCTGGGGAGCGTGCAAGTATCGGCTGTGCACCTGCCTGGCACGCTTGCCCGGATCGCTGCAACGTGCTCTGGGCTGCGAATTCACCCGTGAGCGCGAGGGTTTCTGTAGCACCGCAGGGATGTGGTCCAGGTGATAGCACCGTGTTGTTCTGGGGAGATTGGATGTCCGTGGTCTGCAGAGGAGCCATGGGATCCCCACCACAGACAAAGAGGATAAAAATGAAGAGCATGACTTTGGAATGGCTTTGCATAAACCCTTGGATGTGTAGGTATGTATATGCCTATGTGTGTGTGTATATGTATATAAGTACAGCATACATGCCCTCCTTCTGGTCCTGGAGGGCATGTTCAGCCCATGCAAAGACACACCTTCCTTCCCCAACCTGAAATGGGAAGTAAATCAAGTTTTTTTGCTGCTGAGAGCTTAGCTTGTTCAAAGGTAAGGAGACTTATATAGCTGTATAGGGTCTTAGCAGCACTGCTGTAGGATCCGCTCTCTGACTGTGTCTTCTCCTGGAGCAGGGCTGAGGAAAGGAGCTGCAGTGGTCCGGGGGGAGGGACGGCGGTGGCGGAATGTCACCTGGCACCTTCCCGTCTTCACTGAGCTTTCCTCTCTGGCATGCTCTGTTTTGTTGAAGGGTTTGACTAATTTCTTGACGTGTAGCAGGCATTCCCGAAAGTTATGAGTAAAATAGTAACTATATTAGTAACGTGAAATAGAGGTCTGTGTTGTCCATATACAGGTACACAGCAGAGCGTACTATACACTGTGCAAGTGCAGAGCTTTTATGTAACATCAAGCACAAAATTGATGGTGATTGTCATTTTGGGCTGTGCATGTGTTTTCGGCTAAGAAAACTTTAAGTTGCAATGAACATTTAGGACATCAGGAATTTTTAAATATCTCCTTGTAGATTTTGAGTATTTTTTCTTTTCTTCTGGCATGTGTTACTTGGCGTTTACCCAGTGAGGATGACTCTCAGGGCTGCACTTTCCTGTGTTACCTGTTTCTGCGAGACGGAGTGGCGTTGAGGTGGTTAGAAACGTGTGTCCTCATTAGCAGAATGGAGGGATGACTATGGGCACCTATGAAAGCCTGGCCTGGGGGTTAAACACAACCTCAGGCTCCAAAGAAACATTTTCCATTTCTGCTTATCCTGTTTGCCCAGGGAAAATTACTTGATGTGTCTCCCTGCCTCAGTTTCCCATCTGTTCAACAAGAATGATGCCAGTTATGAACACTGCCAGTTATGGTGAGATAGGGAGGGAGGGCAGAGTCTGTGCGGTAAGCGTTGACCTAGTCACTTAGGTGGTAGCGGTGAAACTGCAGTTACTGATGTGTCCCAGGGAATCACACTGGATCTGCCCTGTGCTAAATACCAAGGATCTGTTCTGAGCATTGACGTGAACAGAAATTAGTGGTGAATGAATCAGCAGTGGAGGAAAAATCCAATTTCTCTTGAGTTTCCCATTGGTAGATGTTAGGGGAAAGTCTCCTGTTGGTTTTCTTAAAAAAAGAGAAAGAAGCAGATGCAAAGCATGCCTCTGACACTGTATCTGATAAAATATCACATGCAGCACTAAGCTGAGAAATCGTCTGTCATCACACTCCCATACTGAATATCTACTCAGGCCATAAGCTCTTCGGGGCAGGAATATGTTATCTGTTCGGTGCTACTTCCCGAGTGCAATGCATCGCAACTGCTCAGTGTATCACACCTAGGAGAAATAGTAAAGCAATCTCAGACCAGTATCGTGGGATAACGCAGCTTCTGCTTGTGCTCAGGGGGAGCGGTTGTGTGTGATAACACCTCCCCACCGGGGAGCAGATGTTCCAGGAGTTTGTTTTACCCTGTGTATGACGGTGGCCATCCCTCACCTGATACTTTGCGAGCGGGTTTCATTTTCACAACACCCAGTGAAGTTAAAACAACCTTTTTCTGTTTTACAGGGAAGAAACGGAGTCAGAGGAGCAGCTGTGGGACTTGCGCAAAGCCCTGTGGAAAATGGGAGAGACCACGGAAGGGAGAAAACCCACCAGACTCCACTCCAGTCCCTGTTTTTCCCCTTTATAGCCCGAGGGATGAGGAACGGGTACAAACACTCTAGATAACCAGCCAAGAGCCCTGCTGTCCTTCTGACCAGCCTTGTTGCACCCTCGGCAGCTCCGCTGGCTGAAGCAGGTTGGACCCACGTCTGGCGTGTGGGGTGGGCGCAGTGCGGACCTGAGGACTCATGCTGGCTCATTGCCATTTTCTGTTGGCCAATAACTCTAATGTTCTTCTGTAGTGTATTTATTTACTTTTTTTTCCATTGGAGAACAGGCAGCACTGTGAGAGAGTTGAGGGAGTTGCTGCGGAGTAGGTTGGGTGGCGAGGGGAACCTGGCTGGCAGTAGCCCGAGGCTGTCATAAAGGAAACTGAAACGGGAGTGTTAACGCTTTAGTCGAGTTATGGAGAAATGGTTTTACTGTTCAAAAAGAAATTGCAAGAGTAATATGTCTGGGACGGTCTGGGAGCACACAGTGCCCCTTCAGAGGCTTGGGAGCAAGTGCAGGCTGGAAGGACACTTCAGACTAGATTTAAGGAAGAATTTTTTTACGATGAGGGTGGTGAAACACTGGCACAGGTTGCCTGGCGTGGTAGATGCCCCATCCCTGGAAATACTCAAGGTCAGGTTGGATGGGGCTCTGAGCAACCTCATCTAGTTGAAGATGTCCCTGCTCACTGCAGGGGGGTTGGACTACATGACCTTCAAAGGTCCCTTCCAACCCAAACCATTCTATGATTCTATGACACTTGGGAGCACTCTGTGTGTGTACAGAGAGATGCAGAAGTGCAGAACAATTTCAGCTGGAAGGACCTCTGCAAGTCTCCAGTCCAACCCCACTCAAAGCAAGGCCACCCACACTGGGTTCCTCGGGGCACGTCCAGTGGAAGTCTGAATATCACCAAGGACGGAGAGCCCACAACCTCTCTGGGTCCCTGTTCCAGCGTCTGACCATGCTGATAGTGAAAACAATTTGTCCTAATGCCCTGTGTCCGTGCTTGTGACCACTGTCTCCTGTCCTGTGCCCCTCCAAGAGCAGCCTGGCTCTATCTTCTCTGTACCTTCAAACCTTAGGCGGTTGAAGAGAGCAGTAAGATTTGCACCCTTCCTTTCTAAGGCTGATCAAACCCAGTTCTCTCAGCTTGTCGCCAGCTTTCCACTGTCTCGGTGTCTTCTGCTGGACTCAAGCCAGTATGTCCATGTCCGTCTTGTACAAGGGGGGGACCAAGACTGAACATGGTACTGCAGATGTGGTCTTGCAGGTGGTGAACCCCCTTGGGTGGGCTGCGCAGAGCTCTGACCTCCTCTCCATTTCATAGCTCTGGTTATTCTAGAGATTAAATGGTGTGCTGGCAATGGCAGCCCTTGTGTGTACTTCCATCTGTGATGCTTGACAGCATCACATCACATCACGTGGAGCAGGAAAGGAGGTGTCCCCTAGCTTAGACTTCTCAATCCATGTGATCATTCAGCTGGTGCCTACCTGCACAATGTAGACTTGGGGTGTTTGGTTTTGGTGTTCTCGTCTTGTCCCGTCCCTGAGGTCTTTAGGAGACATCTTCAGCCAGCGTGGTCCTCTGCTGGCACGAGTCAGATTAACTCCACTGAAGTCAAAAGCTCCTAGAACAACAGTCTGCTGGGAATTATGAATAAATGCAAATAGTGTTTGTTTGATTTACTTTTCAGGTCTGGCCAGGAAACCTTCAAGTAGCAGCACTTTCCCTTTTAAGCAGGTAAGTGCTTTTTAAAAACATACACGGGAATGTCTGTGCTCCTCTGTTTATCGCTATAAATCTTTCTGTGCCTGAGCTTTTAAATAGTGATTCACATGGTAACTTCATGCTTGTGAAATTCATGAATGTGAGGAGCTGATGGACTGAGCGGTCGTAGCGCGTGGTGGGACACCTACTCCAAGCTGGAGAGGGGGAGAGAGACTATGGGTGCGTGGGGAAAGGGGTGATGGGGAGAAGGGGAGAATGGGGCCGGAGGAGACCTGGGCAAGCAGTAGATGATGGTTGAGTCTTTGGTCCCGGCTGGTGGGATGGCGATTCCCAGCACTGGCACACGGGAGGTGGGGATGTTGGTTCACGGGAAATTTACTTCTTCTGGGGAATCTGATCTGTTGGGGTGAACGGACACATAAGGAAATTCTCTGAGATGGTGAATGAGCAAATCAGCTGAGATTTTTGGCTTAAATATTTTGGTTTTAAATTCTGTAATAAAAAAAAGTTTTTTTAGTTTTAATATTCATTTTTTCAGCATTTTTTCATGAAAGGCAGAAACTTTTTCAGGGGAGGGGGAAGTGTAACCTAACCTCCATTTTTCTGTCCCAAACCAGTTTTGACCAGCCATACCAACAATGTAATCATCAGAGGGGTTTTTCTCTTCCCTCTCCTTTGCGAACAGCGGGTCAAGTATCATTAAAAAAAAAAAAAATGACCAATAAAAAAAAAAAGCAGCCTTTTGCCATACATGGCTGGTGTATTTTTCCTTTGGAAGTTGGCCACCCCAAGCACACAGGGCTCTGTGTGAGCCTACCTCACCCTCCAAGAAAGAGCAGAAGAGAAAAACTCCCTGTGACTTGGATGGGTTCCTTATGGGGGGGAGGTGGGCTGGCGGGAAGGGGGGGCGAGCGCATGGCAGAGTTTTGAACTAAGTTCCTTTTTCTATTTTATTTAGATTAGGTTCTGCTCAGCAGGGTGATTTCTTAATTAGAGCAGCCCAGTCTTGCAGGCCTGTCGCTCCAGACCCCTGCTCTGCCTTCTTAAGTTTCACGAGGGAAGTTGTCGTGCCTTATTTCCTGAGCTCTAATATTCGAGCAGCGTGCGGTGATTTCAATGGGAGGAAAAGACATGTAATTTAATCATCTTTATTAGATTTTGGGCGAAGGAGGGGGCAAAGCGGTAGGAACCGTGTCCTCTGCTTGTCTCTTGACGTTCTCTTCTGCTTCCAGTGGCCAGAGCTGAGATTTCACAGGAGAAGAAGCAGAAAAGCAATGATCCTGAAGGACCATGTAGTGATGGACTTTCTGTCCTAAGGTTACGAAGTTTTCCTGGGCAGTAGCAGTTTCAGGCGGATCCATGACCCTGCATGGATCCATCATGGGCTTACTATTGACTTAGAACTTACTATTGATTAGAACTTTTGATTTTTAATCCGCTTGATTACATGAAAGGGAATCCCCTCCCTCCAAAGGAGTTGCTGGAGTGGGGCGAGAGGCTGGTGGAGCTGGTTCAAGCAGAGTAAATGGGGAAGCAAAATGTGGAATTTTGCAAATTCCAGGTGTTTTCTGGGAATCCAGGGAGGGCAGGCAGCGTGCTCCCAGGGGACAGCCTGCTTCCACCGGGAGCGTGGCATCGCCGCCGCGTCCCGGGCACAGCTCCGCTCAGCTCCCGCTTACCGAGAGCAGGTGAGAGCTTCCCCCAGCCCCGCTGGGCCAAGGGGGGGAGAAGTTAGAAGAACAAAAATTGGGGAATTTTTCTGAAACTAGGGATGTTGAGGGAAAAAAGGCTTCATTTCATGGTAGTGGCTCAAAAGTTTGATGTTTCTGTTACCCTCACTGCACTGCGAAAGAGCGGACGGGATGCAATCCGCGTGCTAAGGGACACCGGGACCTCTGCGTTTCGGTGGATGGTGGAGGAAATCTGCCTGTGCCAAGACCTGTTCGTGCTGACTCGCTGCCTGCACATATGCACCATATGCCCAGTCTTTACTTAATGTAAATCAATGCTAATCCATTGGTGCCAGCGAAGCCGGGCTATTTTAGCCGCCGAGAGCCTCGCCTTCTGTATTGTACGCGCTCAGCTGTGACTTTGTAGCTTAAAAAAAATATTAAGCAACGCTCAGTGGGGAGCAAGGGGGCACATTCACATTTAATTCAAATGAAATAAAATTCTGGATTTTTTTAATAAATCCATTTTATGGCTGGAACAATAGCGAAAGAAGCAAATATTTGTTACCTGGAGACACCGTATTCTCCCCCTCTCACCACATGGGTTTGAGTTATTATTTTTCTAGCTGGCCCAATGAAAGGCTCCTGTGGAGGATGGGAGAGGTTTATAACTCAGTAATAGGCTTCTCGCCTCAAAGTGGTTCCAGTCGCTCTCAGCTGGGTTTGAATGGGATGGTTTCGATTACGTGCCGTCCGCGGGCGAGAGCCGGTCGTAATTACGTGCCGCACTTTTGCAGTGGGCAGCAAATGGGTGCGGGACACTGTGGGGGCAGACGGGGTGATGCTGAGCCGTGGAGGAGCTGAAGCACAGGTGCCTGCTCGCACCCTCCTGGTACAGGTGATGGTG
Source organism: Gavia stellata (assembly GCF_030936135.1). Classification (NCBI taxonomy): domain Eukaryota; kingdom Metazoa; phylum Chordata; class Aves; order Gaviiformes; family Gaviidae; genus Gavia; species Gavia stellata. The sequence continues at coordinate 12,623,859 of NC_082615.1, read as the reverse complement.
GGGGAGAAAACCATCTCCTGCATCATCTGAGTTTGGCAGTAACTTTAAAAAATGCCCTTTTTTTTTTTCCTGAGAGGGTCACTTTGCTTTTGAAGAAGGAACAGCATCACTGTGGCTGTGACTGTATCAGGACACTATGTTTAAAGTGTTGCATTTAGTGGGTTGCATGGTCCTAATCATGGGTTTTAGCAGCTATTTTTCTGTGTGTGCTGTACTTCCCCATCTGCAGCTGCTCCGTGGGCAGCAGTGCTGCGGTGGAGGTGGCTCCCTCATTTATCCTGCTGGTGGCAGGAGGAAAAATGAGCAGAAAAGCTTCCTTTTTGGGGACAGTGATGTGAGTCAGTAAACCGCTGTAGTGTCACCTGTGGCACGGCGGGACCGCAGCTCCGGGGAGCAGCGTATGGTGAGCAGCGGAGGCTGAGGGAGGTTGTGATGGTGGTGCGCTGGGAGAGGCACTTGCCAGATTTGGGGAGTATCGTCAGGGCTGTGGGGAAGACCTTGTGTAGAATGCTGAGTGGGATGTGCTTGTTCCGGGACACATCCACGGTCCTTCCCGTCCTTCCCCGCTGCGTGGGAGCCAGCACAAAGCTGCCCTGTGGAGCAGGGATGCTTTTGTACAAGGTGTTGCTTGAAAAGCCCACGATACACCGTCCCCAGGCAGACGGGCTGTGAAAGCGGCTGCAGGTGCCAGGGAAAACTTCTGCTAGTACGTCCTACCTGTGTGTTTGCATCACGGAGGGACCGAAAAAACACCCCGCTACTGCTGGCAAAATAAGTTGCCTCAGTTGTAAGCTGTGTTTTGGGGGGAAGCTGCAGCAGCTTGGAGCTTGGGTTCTGGAAAGCAGCTTGCCTTGTGAGAGAGGGAGAAAGAAATTGCAAATTAAAACCAGAAAGCCCCTTTCCCCTCCATCTCTTGATGTCTTGATTCAAGGTATGCATAATTATAATCATTATTTTTAAGGGCAGCCCCCCTGCACCTCCCAGGGACTATGTTATCTCTACAACCACCCTCTGACTTTTAATTGCAAAAATGACACTGGAGAGAAACTCTGTCTGCTGGGAGTGAGGCAGCTTCAACCCCTCCTCCTCCTCCCTGAGACCATCCGAGCTGCAGGGGTAGGAAAGGAAGAGGAGGGAGTGATGAAGGTCACCTTCCGCTGCCCCGGGAAGGTAACGAACCCCACGCAAAGGCCCAGGTCGAGCTCTCCAGAGTCATTATCGCAACAGGCTGCGAAAGGTTAGGGAGGAAAGAGCTTTTCGGAAGTCTTTGCCCACTAATTGATTGCGAAGAGCGGAAGGAAGGATGTATCGAAAAAAGAAAAAGCCCCTGCGCCGTTTGTAACCCCCCTCCTCCCCTTCCCGAAACGTGCAGGGCCAGGAGGCAGCAGGTTGTAGTTTTAACTGTAACAGAGCAGAAGGGAAATCAGATTCAACAGGAGCAGGGTCTCCTTTCAGCCTAATGGCAGATGTGGAAAATGTTTTCCAGCATCCTTAGAAAGGATGAAAAGCGCTGAAGGCTGGGTTGTGCCCCGTCCCTGCCCGGTGAGGAGTGCCCGAGGGATGGCTGCGCTGCCTCGCTTTTGCCCTGTCTGCCATATGCAGCTCTTGGCATGGAGCATGGCATGCCTCCCGCTCGCCTCGCCGCGCCTGCGGGCATCCGTGCCAGCACGCTCCAGCCCCTCTGAGCCGTACGTGGTGGTCCTTTTGGGTAAAAGTTGCCCCACTGTGAGCAGATGATGTACCCTTTGCAATGCATTGACCGGGGGGCTGCTTTGATAAAATGCCATTTGAGAAGGAAAGTGCTGTTTTGTGCGTGAGCGGGTGGGAGTTGTGCCCCCAGCGTTTGCAGCTAGCCTGGAGCCAGGACGAAGCACTGACATGCTGGTTTGACTCGCTTTCAGCCCACGTGCAGACCAATTGCACTGCGGCCACTGCACAGGGGTTGAGCCCAAACCAGCTCTGGCCATTAACGATACTCATCAATGGGCTGAAATAGGAGGGGATTGGTACAGAGCTTTCCCACAAAGTCTCCTTCCCTACAGTGCATCAGCCCATATGTTCCTGTAACCTTGAGAACAGGTCTCAAGATGTTTCCCAGGGAAAACCAAAGTACCAGGTGCTCCACAGGGTCCCCAGAGGTGGGCTGCATGGCACGGGATGGACAGAGGCTGGAGAGGAGATTTCTCCTTCTGATTCAGCCTCAGAGAAGCTGCTCGGCTCCGTACGCTGGAGGGGACTGTTTGAGAAGGAAGTCCTCGCCATGACCATGGCTTTCTGGCACCAGGTGAGATGGTGCCCAGAAATGAAAGGCAGCTGCAGAATTTGCCTCCTCCCAAGACTGGATGAAACCAGAGCACTTTAAGATGACAGAGTTCAAGAATTAATCCGCTCAAGTGGCACCAAAGGATTGTCTAAGTATGATGAGCATCTCCTGGAACAACATTGTGTCAGTATCTACACCGGGCAGTCTAATTTCATATTTCCTAATCAAGTCTTTGAAAGAAAACAGACAATTGATGCCGTCCTCTAACCTCTACCTCTCCTTAACCTTTCAGTCTGGCTTCCAGATCCAGAAGAAAATGCAGTGGAAGAGACGAGCTACTCTTCTGGGGTGTGACTTCTTTGTCAGCTCTAATGAGTGAATGCTGGTGCAACCTCAGGACAATATTTGTCGTCACTGTTATATTGGCAAGGAAGAAAGAAAAAAGAGGATTTTAGAGCTGACAGAAGTTGCCCAAGTCACCTGGATAAAATTGGGAACACTCCCTGACCGATCAGGAACAGACTGAGACTGGAAACCAGTTGCCTTGATGCCTTGCTCTAACCACTAGACGACCCACCCTGTATGAGCAAACGGAATAAAATTTGAAAGAAAACAAAAATCTGACTTGAAAAATGTGTTCCGCATAGAACCAGAATGTTCAGCGGAGAAAAAAGGATGCAGTCCAAAGTTTTACTTCCAGGCAAACATTTCAAAATGGACTTATAATGTACCCTTTCATTTAGATTTTATATGAAGGTTTTACTTGAACTTGTAATGAAGATGGAAAAATCCGAGGTTACCATGGCTACTGGCACTTTGCCTAATACACTCAAATCTTTTTCCCCTAATAAAATAGATTTCAGAAACCCCCCTATAAAAAGGGAAGAGTTAAAGACCCTATAAACAACTGTAGGACGAAGAATATTATTCCATGTAAAGCAGGTTCTGAACATCATGGCAAGGTAATTATGTTCATTCTTTTTTTCTCCTCACCAATTAGGTCCCCAAAACCCAGAGTCCTGCTCTCGATGGTTCTCCTGCTAATAACTAGGAAAATGCCAGGAGTAAGAAAATCGGGCGGCGGTGAGCAAAGTGCCTGGTACTCTTTCTGGGATATTCTCCTGTTGGTTGGAAATGCGTCTACCTTGTCACGTAGGAAGAAATTTGGTTATTTTGGATGCTCTGGCAGTCTGCAGCTCCATCCTAGCTGTGATGGACCCTCTTGGGCAGGCATTTCAGTCGCTCTAGGTTCTACTCAGCACTCATGACAGCGAAGTTCAAGATAGCTCAGGGTCCCTGGTACTGTACAGCAGTTGCTGCTGGTGAGATGATGCATATTTGACCTAAATTGAGGACTGGACTTGAGACCTTGGTTGTTTAGGATGTATGTTTTTATGGTCTGGGTCTTGGCTGGGAGACGAGTTAGTCCGAGCCCTGATGCACACCTTGGATATTGCAGGCAGAAAGCAGCAGGGAAGGGGTAGAAGAGGCAGCTTGTAGCCATCTCCTCCTGACTATTTGTAGTTCCCTGGCTGAGCCAGGAGACTTGGATCCAGCAATGCTCTTCTTCAGCTTCGGCTGCTTCTTCTTCCTGATGTCCCTGCAGGGATGGGTTCTTCGTCCACGGGAGCGGAGAGTGCTCTGGCCATTCCCTTGTCCTTTGCAGGGTAGTTGTCTTGTTTGCCTGATGAATTCAGGTGAGACTGGGGCTTTTGTGGCTTTGTCTTTGCAATTTCCCCTGGACATTTGGTGGGAGCTGATTTGGGCCATGCAGGAAAGAAGTCGAGCTTTGAGTTCTTCACAGAGGAGATCGAGCACGCTGAAGTTTTGGGAATGGATGGAAAGAGTATGTGTGCACAGAAATTGCTAGGGCTGGTCGAAAAATGGTTGTGACGTTCATGTGGGTAGGAGACGGCACAGACCATGGAGATGCATGACAAAACCCTGTGGAGTTGTCTTGGCCCTGGCTCTGCCAGCGGGGTGGAGGGAGCTGCTGATGCTCTTGTTCTCTTCAGGCTTTCGGGGCATCCTTTTAATGCAATGGCTCTTTGGCTTTTAAAAGTGGTGGCTGTCCGCCAGCCTGATTTATTTTAAACATGTGTTTCTGATTTGAAAATGTCCAGATCTTGAAATCTTTAATCTTCTCACACCTAGGGATTTTTTGTTTTGTTTTGTTTTTGTAAAAGGCTGAACCACGTGCACAGGATAACAGTTAAAAAGCAATACAGACTGTTTAAAAAAAAAAAGAAGAAAGAGAAACAGTAAAAAAAAAAAAAAAAAATCCAGCTGGCACTCTTCTATTATCAAAGCAAGATGCAGCATGGAGATTTGCGGATGCCAACAAATAAGGCTTTTGTTTGTCTCACCACCGTAATTAGTGATGAAACTCCCGGAACTTAGTCCTGAAAAAGATCCTAATAGATCCCTCCCAGATGAAAAGAACAACCCAGAGTATTTGTAAGGCTGAAACAGGCTGTCTTCCCATACGTTTAAATCCAATCCGGTTCTGGTGTAAAACTGGAAGAATTGGGTCCCCTCGCTGCTGAAGGCTCAGCAGGGCAGGAAGGCTTTCCTCCTTGACCTGGCTTTTGGGAAGGTCGCTTGATCTTCCCTGTGTCTGCCACGGAGACGGAGAGGAGAGGAGGGAGAAGAGAGGAGGTCAGGTCAGCCCGGGGAAACCTCTCCTGGGGAGGGGACAGGAAGGACTCGGACATGAATCACCGGGAGGACTTCAAAGGAGGTTCCTCCCCTCCCAGCGCAGGAGGAACAGCTCGGGATGAGCCCTGCTCCACGCCGGGAGAGTCCCCAGGACGTTTCACATTAGTAGCATGTGATGGAAATCAAAACTGACAGATTTAAAATGTGCAAGGGGAAAAAACTTTTTTATAGCAACCTACAATTAACGTGCGGCTCGAAGGGGCTATATATACAAACGTCTAACCGAAGACACTTGCTGCAGAAGGGTGTTTTTTTCAGGCGTATGGCTTATTTAAGGTCTAAACAAGCGATTAAACTTTTAGCTCTGCAGAAACGCTCATCACTTGCCAAACTGCTCTGGGAGTGCTACCGCCGGCTTTGGCCGGACCAGTGTTAGAAACTGCACAGCGAGTTGACCGAGCGCCTTTGCAGGCTCTTTCCTGATGGATTTTCATGCTTGTTTGCACGCTGCTCCTTGAGCTGCTGTAGCCTCTGGTGCAAAGGCCTGGGCAGAACAGAGATTAATTCAAAACATGTCTAATAGATGGTGTGTTCTGTTCACCACTCCTCCATCCAGAAACATCCCCCGGGGCCCCGACGCACATCGTGCCGTCCCGCCACTGCAGATGGTCCATGTAGAGAGATGCTGAGAGAGGATAAGGACGAGGTGCTGTTGTACCTTTGGTGGTACAGCTGTGCAGCCTATGTGAACGCAGCAGCCAGCATCTTCCCATACATCTCCCGGGGATGGTGTGCCAGCAGAAACTGGGGTGGGAGGAGGGAGCTGCGTCCCCAGTCCCCCCACGATACACGTGTGGGTTGGGGCTGCTGCCTCGTCCTCCTTCGCATTTCACTGCGGCTCACCTCAGAGCAGAAGGGCTTTTAAATGTCTCCCTGTGTGCTAAGAGTTAAGGGAACTGCGCAGCTCTGAAGATAAGAAACAGATGATAAAGGTTAGAGGAGGGATCGCGTTCCCATTATGCAGCCTGTAAATGCAAACTAATTAGAATGCAGCCTTGTTTCCGAGAAAATGCAAAGAAAGAAAAAAAGCAGAAAAATCCCTCTTTCCTCCCCAGGAAAGAAGCCGAGTGAGCGCTAAAGGCCTGAGAATATGGAATAACTCAGCTTTGCTACTTAGATATGCTTAGAGCTGGAAAGTACACATCAGCCAAGGTGTGCGTGCACGTGCAAGGTTGCTCCTTAGCGCTTTCCTGGGCGTGCTGGGAGGTGTGTGAGGAGGTGCTGGGCTGTCCTGGCCCTCTCCTGGGAAAAACACCTCGGTATTTACCCTATTCCAGCTGCCCCGCGGGACTGGAGGCAGCTGATGCCCGCCTAAGTCAGACCCGATTCTTCATTGTGTTGGTGCAACGCTCAGTGGTAGACGGAGAGGAATTAAAGCAAACGCAGTGGGTTTTGGTATGTTATGAGATTTTAGAGCACCGAATGAAGGACCCTAGCACAACTTCAACGGTTACTGCCATTTAAGGAGAAAGCACTTCAGTGTGTGCTAAAGTTAGGCACGTTTCTTGCTATTTACACCAACACAGATACCTGCTGCGCTCTCGTCTTACTAAGGCAGAAGGGAAGCATGCCCCTAAAATTTTTGCTGACCTGGTGCCTAGGGTTTTTTGGCAAAAAGGGTCTGAATGCCGGTTATTTCTGGGACTTCAACGCCACCTACCCTTAACCATTCTCCAAGAAAGGAGGGTAGGTCCTTATCTGGTGACTTAGAGACACGCTGTGGTTTCCCTCTATGGATCAGCTGGATGCGGATATATGACCAACATTGAGTTTCATTTTTTTATTCTTTTGTTTTCATTTTCTTTTAAACTTTATTTTTCTCTCCTCTGCAGTTCATTAGCATCTTCCCTTTCCTTGCTTGCTTTTTCCCCCCTTGCTTTCTTCTGGAACCTAGAAGTATTTCACTGTGGCTTGCCAAATGATTTCTATCTCAGTGAAAAAGAACTTGCTATTTCCTGAAAACCTACCACTGTTTTCTCTCTCTCTCTCTCTCCCCCTCCTTCTCTCTAATACATTCTGAGTATTGAAACAAATCCAGGTAACTTGATAAGAAGTTAATGAAAACAAATGAATTCTGTTTTGCAAAGGTGCATTGAGGAGAAGGGCAGCAGTGTTTGGAAGGGAGGGAATTGTGTCTGCTGAAAAGAGATTTCAAGGGACATCTGGCTTCAAAATCCCCCCGTGCCAAATTTTGCAGGGGAGAAATGGCAAAAGAAGAGGCTCTGTAGTTTTCCACTTGTGCGGTTTTCTGTTATTTTAGATGTTGTTTGTGAGAAAACGCTGGGATGACATGGTTTGGTCAGTACAATTTGATGTGGTTTCGCTGCCAGCTGTTTTGCACCGGGGGGGAGAGAGGGGCTGCGCTTTGCTCTTGATGAACCCCGACCTCTCGAGGAGCCCCCGCTCCCGGCGTCGGTCCCAGCAGCCACCCCCGACCACCCATCGCACCCACCTGCCCACCCTTCCCACAGCCCAGCCCACCCCGGCACCCCGTAGTACCCCGAGGAGAAGTGTGGCCGTTGCTGCTAACGCCGATAAAATTCCCAATTTAGCTGTTACCCTACGGGCGGTTGAAGCGGTGAGTTGAGCAGGGACCGGGGGGATGAGCATCCAGCCGTGCTCCGGCTATTGCTCTCGGGCCAAAGCGTTTCCAGTGCGATGGAGATGTCACCATGTCAAGGGGCATTTTGGTAAGCTTTTGTATTTTATTTTCCACAGAGCTATTTTATGAACTGCACTGGAGCCCACTGGGCAGAAAAAAAAAAAGTCTTCATTTAACGAGCTCATTCTTTTATTAGGCTGATTTTCAACTGCATTTTACCTTTCAGCACACGGGAAGTTTAGCTTTTATGAAGTTTATTTCTTTATCGTGCATTCATTTCCGAAGGCTTCGCTGTACTTCAGGGTAGATTTCTGTTTGGTTTGGGACTTGGAGAAACGAGCCTTTGAACCGATCAGTTGCGGGATAAGGTACTCTGTTTGTTAGACGGGTTTCTGTGTTGCATAACTCACAAATATCATTCAGCATTTAAGAAAATGGATGATCTTTGTTTTTTTCTTCACCCCCTCCCCCTCTTTAGCCCTCCCCATCTTCTGTGTGATTCTTTTATGGTCCATGATTGGAAGCAAAAGGTCTAAAAAAGAGAGGAAATCAAGCCCGTCAATAAATGCTGAAAATATTTAGTGTGGCAGCCTCTGTATTTTCTTTTTTGTGAAACACTGATTAATATTCAGTGGTTGAAGGTTAATACCCCATTCATTTTATTCCCTTTACATCCTCTGCACAGCAGTTGCTGCTCCAATTTCGACTTCTAATTCATGCAAATCTGGTTCCAATCAGGATATTAGTAACTCACTGCATAAGCAGGAGGGGAGTGGAAAAAAAAAAAAAGGAGAAATCACACGATTGTTAAACTTATCTTTCAGTACAAGAATATACACATACGGAGACACCCCAAATCCACAAGGCTGATGTAATGAAAGGGTGTTTATTGTGCATTTCTCTCCTTCTTTAATATACAGAGAGAACATCCGTGTAGAAGTTTTTTGGCAGGCTTGACCAGAAGTTATTGTTTTGATACAGTGGCGAAAGTCTCTGGCCTGGGTTACAAAGGAGATGGATAATAATAGCTCATGCTGTGCTTAAAATCTGAGATTCAATGCAGGGACAGGAGTGATCTGCTCTCAGGTGAGGTTATCAAGCCCAGCTTGGTGCATGAAATGTTGGGGTGCATGAATAATGCTGCAAAAAAAAAAAAAAGGTTTCCTCTCCCCAGGTTTTTTTCTTTTTAATGTGAGTGCAGAGCAGTTTCCATCAGTGAAGTGGCTGTTTCCAGCCCTCTGGTGTTGTCTGTGGATGCCTGTGCCTGGCTTTTCCATCCTCTTTGGAGGGCGATGGGGTTCTGCATCGCTGCGGCACTGCGCTGTCAGGAGAGCGGACTGCAGGGGCTGGATGCGGGACCTCAGGTCCTGCGAGGCGAACCCCTGCATCACTCCGGTGATTGCACCACCATGGGCCGCATCCTGCAGCGAGCTGGCTCTCCATCGTCTCCCCATGGAGAGGGTGCTGGCGCGGACCCGGACCCCGGGGAGGACCACGCTTCCAAGGCTGATGCGCTACTTGCTCGCAGCGGGCTGGCACACAGTGCCACGGCACTTCAGAGTCTGGGCAGAGCAGACGGGCCGCAGCAAAGGGCCTCCATAGAGTAAACTGCCTAAAGCCCAGTGTATTTATCTTGGAAAACGCGCAGGGTTCAACCTTCCCTACCAGGAATCCCGGGCGAGGCCGGGAGCCAGGGTGGGTATGTCAAAACCCGCTGCCTGTGCCTCTGGGGGTGAGGATCAGGGCCGCTCGGATCCTGCACGTCCAGGGATGGGGATAGCTTTGCCGCTGAGTGATATTATCCAAATTCAGGGTGCTGCGAGAGCTACGGCATGTGGCCCCGCACCCCCCAGCATGCACGTGCTCCGGTCCCTGCAGCGGCGCGGCTGAGCTGCGGCTCTCGGCGCTGAGGGGGAACCCTGTGCCTGCCACTATCCACTTGTGAGCGGTTCCGATGTCCTTGAGCACCTCTCTAAAGCGGGAGCGGAGAGCGGAGCATGGTTATGATTTGATGTAGATGGGATATAAGGAAGAAATGTTTTACGAGGAGGGTGGTGAGGCACTGGAGCAGGTTGCCCAGAGAAGCTGTGGATGCCCCATCATTGGAAGTGTTCAAGGCCAGGTTGGATGGGGCTTTGAGCAACCTGGTCTAGTGGAAGATGGCCCTGCCCAGAGTGGGTTGGACTAGATGATCTTTGAAGGTTCCTTCCAACCCAAACCATCCTATGATCTATGGCAGGCCTTAGCTAGCGAGCAGGAGGAAGCGGCAGTGCAAAGTCTGGTCTTCACCCATGCCTTGTTGGACCAGGAGGCACGCATGCGTACGATGGCCCCTCCGGACCCCCCAGGAGCGGCTGTGCTCCCTTCCTCTGGAAGATGCTGCTCCTACGGCATCTTCCTCAAAGGAAAAAGCATTTTCTTCCTCCAAGGATCACCGGTGACTTCAACTTTTAAAAACAAGCAAAGGCTCCAGCACAGCCCTGCACGCGATGTCTAGCCAAAATGCAAAACTTTACCACAGTGCACAAGTGGGCTGTGTTTTTCCGACCAGGGAACAACGTTAGGGCCCTTTCATCACCTTTCTTTTGCACTTCTTTTAAAAATGATTTAAATTGGAGGCAATAATATTGAACCTCTGACACTCAGACAAGACTCTCTGAATCACACACTTAAACTGCATCCATTTTCTACAACCACTTTGCTCGCAGCCCTTGTGGTTTGTTTTGGTTTTTTTTCTCCTAAGCATTTGTTCTTTCCACTCTGTTTGCTATTTGTGCCATCTCCGTGAGATTTCATTTAATTTTTTGCCTCGATATAGGAGAGGGTGCTGGCGACTGCTGGGGTTTCATTTCTCTGATGCACTCCAAAAACCGAGCCTTGCTTCCAGCCCTTTTTGAGCAGCAGCATTAAAAGCATTGTGCTGAACCCTCTGTCCCCACATCTACCGCAGAGGAAAACGCACAGCGGAGGAAAGTCAAATTCCAGATTGCTCAGCAGAAAGGAAAAACCAGCTTGGAAGCCCCTCTGGAAAGGGGCCAAGCAATAATCTCATGCCATGTGGGTGAGAATGGCAGCATCTCCCTTGGATTTAGATGGAGCAAGAGCTGCTCGCACCCACTCAGCGTCCAGCCTGCTACATTTACAGCCCTGATTTTGAAACAGCTTGAATGAAAATACTTGTGGGCAGCAAAAATAGCCAGTGCTGAAAACCTGTGTCTACTGAGGGTGGAAACTGCTGGGAGTTCCTCCGTGGCTGCAGCTCATCATTATAACCTGTGTCATAAATAAGACGCGGTTGCGCGGCGTGCCGCGGTCGGGCTCCCCCCCGCTGTGGCGGCACAGAGCCCGTGCACCCCAGCCGCAGCCCCGGCGTGCTTGCAGCCCCTTGGCCACAGCATCGCAGCCGGCCGGCTCTGAGGATGCTGGTGAATGGCTCAGGGAGAAATAGGCCTTTTTTGGGGGGGCAAAAAAAAGCATCATGCATTTTTCCATTGCATCAGCACAGTATGCAGTGTGATGGAGGAGTTTGTCACCCCAAACGTTAATGTAATTTCTACTCCTTCCCTGGGAGCACAGCCCTTAGTCTTGTAATGCCAAGGTAGGAGTGGGATTACGTGGAGCCGCTGGGGTTACTGCGTCTATGGCGCGTTCACAAAGCAGAACGTAGCCCTGTGGGTATGTAAATTGCCATGCAAATGCATGCAAAGCCAAATTTTATGTCAGCTGGAAAGATACAGTTAAACAATGTAATCTGGAACCCTGAAGGAAAACGTTAATGCTGGGCAAACCTCCTGCTCTCGCAGAGGGGAAGGCGGTGCTGGCAGAGCGAGTGCCAGGCTCCCGGAGCCTCTTCCCATGGGAATGACAAGCGGGCTTGTCCCCGGGCTCTGGGCATGACGCCCTTCGGAGAGCAGGGAGGGGAGAGCTGCCGTAAGTTCCTGTGGGGATGCAGAGGATGCTTTTGCATTTGAAGAGCCCAGCCTGAAGAGTCAGAATGGGATGGATGGAGCAGACCCATCCCGGGGCTCACGCGGGCCGGCAGCCGGTTGTTGGTGCGTGGGGAAGCGGCTGGGCTGTTGCGGGGGTCCCGGGAGCGAGGGGTGCGCAGTGGCCACGGTCCAGCAGCCAGCAGAGGGAGAGTCGGAGCGCGAAGCTATTCCCAGGGTTTATTTCCCAGGAGCATGGGTTTTGAAAGCTATAGGTTGCTGTTGTATTTTAGCAACTGTAAGGAAGCCCTTTGCCTCTCAGCTCAGCAGATGCCGTCTCGTGCAAGAGATGGTGATGGCATCACCACCGTTTTGGTCCATAGAGCCCAGTGGCAGTTAACTGGGTGATTTGGGACATGTCCCTGTCTCGTCTCCTGCGCTGGGAGGGGAGGGAGGAGGGATGGGGGCACGTGCCCCGTGCACATGGCAGCTGGGGTTACTGCCAGCACGGCTTTGCCTTAGCAATACAAAGGAGCAGGATGAGCCTGGCTTTAGCCTCAAAGGGCTCTGGGGTGCTTTGGCGGGTGGTGCTGGGTGGCACGGGGTGGCACGGCCACACCAGTAGCTGCGTTGGTTGCAGGGGGTGCCTCGGCTCTCCCCAGCCCGGGCTTTGTGGAGAGGTGGGTGTTGGCGTCTTCTCCCAAGTGACTAGTGACAGGACAAGAGGAAATGGCCTCAAGTTGTGCCAGGGGAGATTCAGACTGGATATTAGGAAAAATTTCTTTACTGAGAGAGTGGTGACACACTGGAATAAACTGCCCAGGGAGGTGGTGGGGTCACCATCCCTGGAGGTATTCAAGGAACGTGCGGACGTGGCATTGTGGGACATGGCTTAATGGGCATGGTGGTGGTTTTTTTTTCATTGATGGTTGGACTTGATGATCTTACAGGTCTTTTCCAACCTTAGTGATTCTGTGATTCCCTGCAGCACAGCGGGAGCGCTGCCCATCAGCTGTTGGTACCTCTGTACTGACTCACTCACTCATTTTTTGGTGCTTCCAGGGCTGGCTCTCAAAGCCCATGTGGAAATGCTTGAGCAGCCGTTCTAACCTTTGGGCTGCAATAATTAGCCTCACATGGCATCTGATCTGCAACATGTGGCCCAGGCCATTACTTTGCTTTAGCTGCTTGTTAGGCCCTAATCTCTGTTTGATTTCAAGGTGAAACCGATTTGAGTTTCCTGAGGTTTTTCAAACGAGCTGCAGGGGTGCTGCCCCCTTCAATCCCGCTTGTCTCCCCGCGTCTGGAAGGAGGAAGGAGTCAGAGATCACCTGCTGAACCCGCTCCCCCGGGTACCATCCCCGTCACCGCGATGCTACGGGGAAGGGAGGCGGCGTTTGATTATATTCGGTCCTTACTGATCTGAAATATCCGTGGGCTCATTTGGGAGCAGGTGAGTCCCTGGTCACCTCGAGAGGAAGGTCTGCATCCTGTGTGCATGCTCTGAGGTGGGTTCGTTGTAAATTAGCCACTTGTTGTTACAGATGTTTGAAGCTTTCCCTGTCAGCTTTGCATTTGGTTTCCCTCCTGCCCTAATTGAGACCAGAAATCCAATTAGACAATAATCCTGTCCTTTTTGAAGTCCCCGGCTGCAGCGTCACATAATCTGAGACGGTGGGTGTTGTGCTAGTGATGGGACCAACTGGCCGTGGTGAAATCCCTCCTCGATACAGATGATGAAATGCGTTTTTAAGATCCATCCATCGCCATCCATGTCGGGAATCAGCGTGTGCTGTACTTTGCCGTTCCTATTAGGGACAGCAGATGTTCAAACAAGGGGCTGTGGCATGCACAGCCTTCTCACTGTTACTGATTAGGCATGAGCCCGTGGCTCATGCGGAAGGGACGGCTGCTGCTTGAAGTGGCTCGTATTTATTTGCACAGATGCTCTGGGTGAAGGGAGGTGGGGCAGATATTGGAGCGAGGCCCCTTTAGGCAAGCTCCCCAAAAGAAGCTTGTTTATAAGTTGCATTTCCTTGATTCAGAGATCTTGGGGGCAGCTATGAGCAGCCCCTGCTTAATAACGACTGGAGAATTGCTGTCGCTGAGTCTGGTATGAGCCTGTAATGCCTGTCTGAGGAGCCGGGCATGGCTCTGCGGCTCGGCACAGTGCCAAGAGAGAGTTACTGTCAATTAGTTGGCTCCTTAAAATATAGTAGTGCCCTGGAAATTGCTATCCTACAATGCATTCAACACATGTCTATGTTATATAGTCTTAATATGTATAGTATAAATAGTATATATATATAGTATAAATCTCGATGCAGTGTATATATATACCTATGCAGTATGTACACACATATTTATGTGCATAAACTCTTGGTTTCGTGTGTGTTTTGTAGGGACTTCGAGGACTTTAGATATGTATGTCATCACTGTACTTGGAGCATAGTGACGAAGTTAGTGCTCATGTATCAGGCTTAAGCATTGTAGACTCAGTGATCTCTAAACCTGAGGAACGTCTGTGGTGACCGTTCAGAGCTGGAAGGGGCTCGTGCAAGCTCCGAGCTGGCCGGTCAGCTGCGGTCCATGCTGCAAAACCAAATTGCTGCCAAGCAATCGAATCAAACCCCGTCTCTTGACTTTCAGTTGCGAGAGCCAGCTGGTAGTTCGTGTATCTGTTGCCTCGCAGTAGACAAGCTGCTTTGGGCTCGGTATTAACCACGGGCTTGAGCTGGAGCTCTGAGTGCGCTGCACTGAGCTTTTCAGCCCAGGAGCACAAGAGCTGCAAGCTCGAGCAGCTCAGGTTAGCTGCATCTCCCTTCGCTCCTTCTATCTGCTATAGAAAAACAGGAAACTGCACCAAATTAGCTCGGCAGCTGAGCCTCCTGAAAGCCACAACATGGCAATTGTAGGCACCACTCAATTGCTTTTTTCCTACCCTGCAGCAGCCGCGCGTTAGGCCAGCAATTTGATTTGGTGTCTCAGCCGGCTATTGTGGAAGAAAGTGAGAAGGGAAAAAAAATTAAGGGGAGAGTTTTTAAGCTTGGGGCCTCCCATTGCATTGTTTTTATCCTTTTCCCATCCTGGAAAAAGAATCAAAAATAGCTCAAAACGCATTTTTCTGCACGATTAAACTAGGCTGAAGAGATGACAGAAACAGCACTGTCCGGCTCTTGATGCTTTTACGCCTCGTTGGGCAATACAGAGTTGTGTCGACTTTGTGAATTTAAGCGTTCTGGTGGAGCCAGGCTCCAGCCACGGCTCCGGAGGGTTCAAGGATGAGTTTTCTGCCAGCAGGTTTCCATGGGGAGTGCAGCTATGGGCATACCATACCTCCCATGGCTTGGCACGTCTCGTGTAGTGACGCGAGTACTTCAGCATCACTGAAGTGCTTTTAGATGGTCGTTGTGTGGCTGTGCTTTTGTCTGATTAAAAAAACCCAAACAAACCTCAAAACCTGATGTAGCATAATTTAATACTTTAAGCTGGGACTGTTTCAGCCATTAATTTCAAGTATGTTTTCTTGTGATGGGCAGCAATGGCATCAGCTGTAGAAAGGACATTCTTGTACCTGGGAGATAAATGTTTGCAGGAATGATTGAGTGAAGCCCAAATGCCTGAAGCGTGAGATTGGGAGGTTGGGAAGGGGGAAAGTCCAAAATTTCTGGGAATCTAGAAACCTGTGCAAAAGGAAAAGACAAAGAATGGGTGACTAATTCTGGGAAGGCTTATGAAAGACAATTAAATACAACACCTAGAATCACAAGCCACTCTATGCTGGTTTAGAAAGGAACAATTTGCCCCAGAGGGGCACCAGGAATTTCGAGGGAAAAGAAATGAATCCTCCCCCAGCTGCACACGCCTGCGTCGCTCGCGCTGCTCTGGCTCGTCCTGTCTTCAGCGTAAAGATGTATCTGTTAAAAGTGCAATTGACCTTGGTGTAATTTTAAGTCATTTTGGCAAGGCTGGTAGGCCAGACAAGGGTAACATAGAGGGATTCAGCCTTTATTTTACCAAGAAGTTGATTTTTTTTTTTTTTCTCTCCTGCACTTCCTTTGTTTGCTAGCCTGCCAATTCCTTCAGCCTTGCCTTAAAGCCCCGATTCTCAGCTGGCAAAATTCCCCTTACGTCTGTGATTTGACCCATTATTTGACTTGTTTACTTTTGGCTGTTCTCCAAACATGCCTTGATCCCAGATGCCTCCATTTGTGGATGCTTTGGATTGAAAGCTAGTTATGTGTATTGATGATTTAAATATAACCTCAACACTTATTTTTTGGGGGCAAAAAACCCAACCCTGCAGCCAGTGAAAGGGTAGGAAAAGTGTTTATGCAGGGTATGGACCTCGGTGCACTGCTGGTTTTGGCTAGTCGAGGCTGATGCAGCTTTACCCTCCGATGGGAACCTGCTGCTTGGGATGGCCGCAGCCGCCAGCCCCACTGCAATGGGATCCTGATCCGGATGGGACCCCAGCGCTGTCACCCGGGGCTGCCAACTTCTTACGCAGCTTTGGGCAAAGCGACTAACACAAAGTGGAAGCCCTCAGGAGGACCAAATTCTTCCTCAGCCTTTCAATTAGCTTCTAATCCCTTTGCTCCCGTAAAATCTCAGCTGCAGGCTGCCCCTGTTTGTGTATTTCCACTGGCCACGAAAGCCACCTCCCTGAGCATCTGTTGATGCGGTTTAGGCTGAAACCTCTCTCCGTGCCAATGGCCACACCTCTCTGCAAAGAACATGTAATTGCAAACTTTTTCTTTTTTTTTTTTTTTTTGCCTTTCCTCCCATTTAACGTAAAACAAGCAGACACCCGTCACCATCCTCTGCTTCAGCTCTGATGCAAACTTTTTCCACCTGGCCAAGTTAGGCATTCAAAAAATATAAATAAATACGAAAAGAAAAGGGAAAAAAAAAAGAAAAAAGGCTGTCAGTAGAAATATTTTTAAACACATGACACAGAGGAGTGTGACACACTTGGTGTTCTCAGTGGGTGGGTGCAGTGTTATTTCATGTTATTCTTGTCACCGGGCCCAGCATTACAAGTGTACATGTTATTAGTGGTGTCTGATAATAGCGTGTGGCACGACTGCCTGGTCCCAACCTGCTGCGAGGGGCTGGGGGGCTGCGGCGGTGGGTGGTGGGGAGGGTTTGGTGGGTGGGTGTCCAGCCGCAGCCCCATGCTGATGGTGCAGGGGCTTTTTATGCCAGTGAGCGTTATTAGGATGGGGAGGCTCCAAATAAAGGGCATTTCATTGTCTCGCCTGTACCCTGTTTTGCTTGGGCGTGTCCATCTGAGCTGGCATTGATGCAAATCTGTCTTTCCATGTCCACCTGTTCCTCTGAGGGGTACTGGTCCTCAGGTGCTGGTTTTGGAGATGGAGGTGGAGGGAGCAGGGACCGCGCGCGTGCGGGATCCAGGGAGGTGATGATGAAGGTGGCAAAGGCTGATGCCGGCCAACGTCTGACAGACTCGTACATGAGCTCGTGGTTTTATAGCCCTATAAAAGGCAGCTGACAGAAGAGGTTCTGATTTCGGAGGCTCCAGCTGAGCTGGGAGGAGCTGGCCTCGTCTCCCGGCGCCGGAGCCGCGTCTGCTGGTGCCGAGCCCCGGCCGTGACGTCGGGGAGGGAGAGCCAGGCTGGGATTCCCGGCGTGCCGGAGGGCAGGAGCTGGGCGCTCACCCCAGCCATCACCACAGCCCTGCCAGCAGCGCCGAGCTGCTGCTTTCCTGGCTCGCCTCTTGGAGACTGTGTGCAATGCTTGGAAGGGACTTTCTAGCACCTTGCTCTGCAGGGCGGGCACGTCTTCCCCCCTTCCCTGGGTTTGCTGTTGGCGGTTGCATTGCAGGTACGGGAGTTTGCAGGGAAGGATGAGGCCAGCTGAGGTCCCGGGTCTCCGTTCGTCTCCAGCGCACGTACACCAGCGCGATGGGCAGAGCTGGTGTAAAGCAATACCGCTCCATGGGCTGGTCCTCAGCTGGCTTCCCTCACATGGCCTCTTTCACTCGCGGGTTTGCTTTCTCTTCCCTGCCCACTTCTCGCCATATCCACTCATGCATTTCATTTCTGTTAGATACCTAAATACCTTGCTGGAGCCAGGCCAGGTGCCTTGGCCCACGTCCCTTCTCACGCTCACTGCTTTCTTGTGGACTGCTGCCACCGCCTCTGGGGCTGAGCCCTCCGCAGGACCATGCCAATGATGGAGCAGGATGGGCACAAAGTAGGATCCCAGGAATGGCAGCAGAAGATCCCCTTACTTGAAACCTTGGAGGTTTCAAATCAGGGCAGGGCTGGGGATGCAGCTTCTCTTCCCGGTTATACATGGGACCATCACAGAAAGTTTGCTCTCATTGCAGCATGGTGCTGGTGTGAAGGTTTAACGATGGACTTGGGGATGCTCCATCTTAACCCGACTTAGTCCTGAGTTACCAGCTCAGAACGCAGGGACACGTCATCCTCATCCCAAAGCAAAGGCAACGAGGAGAAGCTACAGACTCGGGTAAAGGTGAATTAACCTTTAAAGCTGAATTTCTGTTAAATCCTATAAGACGTGGATAAAAGAAGAAACTAACACCTTGGAGAAGTTTGACTCGGATAGGTCTGTTCTGTAATGCTGGAAACTGGAGGAAATTTGTCTTTTGGCCCTTTTCCGTATGAAAGACGGAGAAGCTCGCTGTAAAACTCAGCATATGGGGTGTGCTGCCCATTACCTGCGTGGAGATGCAGGGCCAGCTCGGAGGGCTCCTGTGCCTCGGTCGGGCGCTACGTTGCTGGAAACCAGGGAAAGAAAGGGAAAAGCAAAGCACTGAGCTTTCCCTTTCTCCCACTCAGTTTGCTCAGAAATCTCCATGGTGCTCCTACGCCTTGATCCCCCACCACGACCAATGGATCCTGGCTCTTTTTTTATGGAGACTCCCCACCGAGGTAGACGCTAGTTAAAAGGTTACTACCCAGCTGTGAAATATGTAGACAGGGTAACAGCTAAATGGCAGAGTGACCTCATATCTCATATTTATTGACTAAATGTGGCTTGAACTAGTCACCACTAGTAAAATAAACCACAGCCCCAAGTACTGCAGGAATATTCCATGGCAGACCGACTCCTGGTTCCTTGTCACACTCTTTCTTTCACTTGAAATAAAAAAAAAAAGGCAAAAACTTTGTTACTAATCTCATTTCATTTACAAGGTAGGTCCTGCAGAAACCCTTTCAGTGCAAGTTTACTTTTTCCTATGAGGAGAGCTTGAATCTCTCTGGTTTTGCACTGGAAGAGAGGGAGTGAATGAGCCCTCTGGATTATGTTTTTGCCAACATCCACCTCAAGAAAAAGCTTGATCAGACTAGGACTGGCGTGTTAGGCTTTAACAGAGAGAGCTGGGGGTCAGGTGGCTTTTTTGTGACATCTGTGTCCATGTCACACTTGCTATCTCAGGGTTCAGAAGTAGCTATGAAAAATCAGGAGACTGCCTTAGGTTTTGTCTGCCTGAAGAAATTGATGTGGTGTAAAGGTAAAGTGATTAATTTCTTACTTCTGCAGTGAATTAAACCCATTCAGCATCAGAGATGTTTTCCTGAGCATCTCCAGCTAGTGTAACCCCTCTGAAGGCAGGAGCGGCTGTGTCACAAGTATTAGGAGCCTGGTAAATACACTGGAGGCTGCAGAGTGCAGAGGGGTGCAGAACAGATGAGGTACGTTGGTAATGATCCCAGAAATGGGGAAATAGTGCTTTCACAGCACTGCCATCCAAACAGGACGTTCAGCTCCAGCTGCCTTTGCACAGCACCCAGCAGAGATGGGGGAGAACTGGGAAAAGCCACAAGGACTTGGGTTTTTCAGCTTTGCTGTCGCGACAGCCGTCACTCACCTTCAGCATAAAGAAATGGAAGAAAACTCTAACTGAAACGCTTGGAAGTAGCAACGAGAGAGAGTTTATGATTCTGGGTGCTGTTCGACCAGGAATCAGAAATTCAGTTTGTCCCATTCCCTGGCACCCCAATTGCTCTTGGCATCTCTGTCTTGACGTGGCACGTGCCCTTTCCACCAGCCCCTGTCACACTGAGCCTGGCCCGGACGCTGCACGGGGCTGTTGCATGCACAGCATTGCCTTCCCCGATCCCCCCAAGTCGCTGGCCGGGTGACCCATTTCTTATCGCCTCGTGGCCCAAAAGCCTGCGGGGTGTTGTAAACCGTCTGCGGCGTATTAGCTCACGGCCGTCTGCAGGTCCCGGGGGGGTGGTGGAAGCCCTGCGCCACAATAACGGTAGTCTGGGCTGGAAAAGCCGCAGCACTTTGCAGGTGTTGCTATAACATACTGCTCGGGATTACCTTTTTGGTCAAAACCCATGATGCAGTGTTTCCCTTTGGAGATTTACATGCACATGGTGGGGCATGCCGAGTATTGGAAAAAAGGCGAACTTGGCACCGGGATGGGATACAGATGTTACAGCTGTGAGCCCACATCAACACGGGGTGTAAACTGCAGGCTCGGAGCCGAGCAGCTCTTCGTGGCTGCCTTTCAATACGGTAATGATGCAGAAATCCCCTCCCTCACCCATCCTTCCCCACCCACCAATTTCTCAGCTAAACTATTAAAGAGACTCAAAATTCAAGGGCTGAATGAGATTGATTATTTGGAGGTTGCTAGTGATATGCAGTGTTGATACCTAGACTGGTCAAAAGTCTTCTTGGTCATGTCACCTGGGATCTTATGCTAATTGTTATCTTGGTTAGTTTTTGCAAGCTAATATGTAGATAGATAACGAGGGTCAGAGAAAGGAGAGGAAATGGCCTCGTTAATGCTCTGTAGAGATAATAATTCCTGCTTCTGGCTGGGTGGAACTTTGCCAGCAGAGAACAACAGAAGCATCTTTCCCCGCTGATGTGACCCCTATTCTTCCCTAGAAAACTGGGTCACTGAGGCTGAAGCCCTCTCTCTGTCCTCTTTTTTTTAGGTAGGAAAAAATAATTGTCTCCTACTGTCTATGATAATATTTTGTTAGGGGAATAAATACTAAAAAGCCATTGTAAATGTCCTGAAACACCATAGCACTATTGCAGAATTCTGCATTTAGGGAAGCGCTGCTCACAAATGGTGAAGCTAGTGAATTGCTACTTTTTGGTCAGAAAAAATAACTTTATTGCTTACTTGCCTTTATTATATTCTTTGATTTGTTTAATTTCCTGTCTCTGACTTGAGCAGGACACTGGTTTGATTTGTGTGTCGGCTATGTTTACTCAAGACATGATGAACAGGGTTCGAAGACTTTGTTGGGACGTGTTTGTGCTGCTTAATTTCATCTGTGCTTCTCGCTGTCCCAGTTCTTCTGCATCGAACACAGCCACCTCTGGGCTGGGGTAGCCGACCATCCTCCGGTTTGGGGCTGAAGCCATCGTGTTTCATGGTTTCCACCTGAGGTCATAAATCACGCCGGAGTTGGATTAAAGCTTAGGTTAGATTCACTGGCAGTTTTGCTATTTTCACTGAACCTTGCAGTGATTTGGACGTGAGCTGAAGATTTATGCGTATTTGCAGAGCCCACGGTTCCAGGTCAGAGCTTGGACTGAGGCATTACCAGGGAATCATTGCTTCCCCAAACGTCTTTGGTGGCCTCATCTGAAGCAAGAGTCATTGCTAGGAAAATGCATCCAGCGCTTATCTCCCTGCTGAGTCTCCTTCTGAGAAGTGAGAGACTCGATAAAACAAGCCTAAAAATGCTGATAGAAACATTGCTCAGGAAAAATGTGATCTGCCCTTGTTCTTAACTCAGGCAATATCAGAGTCTGCATGTAACAATGCTGGGAAGAGCATGTGGGCAGATCATGACCAGAAAACTGAAAGTGGAGTGGAATACAGGTTTTATTTTCCTTTTCTAATCTCAGTGCACGCAAATGGGAGTCATAGATGGATGGGATATCTCAGGGAAACTCCAGCTCTGTGTCCCTGACATCAAGATAAATGGGCTGATATGATACCGGTGCTTGAACCAGGATGATAGCCTCCAAAACGTCCTGTCCCAGGGTGATCCCTCTCTCAGGAAAGGTAACTTGGACGACCTGTTTGTTACAGCTGTTCCCTCTGGATTTCCTGAATGGTTCCCTGACGCGATGCACATCATCTTGTAACTGTGGCCATAATTTGCCTTTCTGTATTCATCCGGACATCGTTGTCAGAGCTGGGACCACAGGTGAGACCTTGATCTGACTTGTGGGCGGGTGGATCAGGCTTTGCATGCTCCCTTGGGATGCTGTGATCTGAGACACCTCACCGCTTCCCCAGCTCCTGCGGCTGGCATGTGCCAACCCACGTTCGCATCCATACGCGCACCTGCACACGTGTTCCCTTGCCGGCCAATCTCCAAATCTGTTCTGGAGGAATTGGAGCCATAACAATATGGCAGTAAAAAATAATGAAATGCCATCATAAAAAAGATGTGGAAAAGCAATTATTTATTTATACCTAGGGAACTAGGAATAATACACCTGTTTCGTAGGGATGGCTGGCACAAAGCTGGCATTGCATAGTGGTACTTAATAATTTTTTACCGCACTTTATAGGCTCTTTCCTGCAATTAATGCTAAATAAAATCAACATTTCTCCAACTTGCATTTCTGGCTCTCATTAACTCCCTTCTTGCCATTCACCATCTCTTTCCCTCTCAGTATCTTTTCTTCTTTCATATTTTTCTAAGTTTTTCTTCGCTCTTCACTTACAAGCTCCGGTCTGTGGCAGCTTCAAAGAACAGGACCTGCTCTCTAACCGAATTAACTGACATTTCCCAGGCCGGTGCAGGATTGCTCCAAGCCATAGGGCTTAGCTAGGGCTGCTTCTCCAGTTGGAGCGTAGGCACCTACCCAAGGCATGGGGATGAGCCCCAGAGCCCTGGCACGGGGCTGGGTGGCAGCACCCTCCCCGTCCGTATGAGCCCACGATGGGGAGGGCAGCAAAGCAGCTCGAACCACAGAAAAGCTGTGGAGGCCCTGATTTACAGCCAATGGGTGGCAATGCAAGAGGAAGGCTGGAAATTTAACCCATCATCCGCTCGAGTGAATTGGTAGACTAATGAATGCGTGAAGCAATATGCTATTGGTGGTGCTGGGGGGTGATTTCAGGAAAAAACTAGTTCTGAGCTCTGCCCTGAATAAATCATCTTTATTTTCTAGGAAGGAGAAACGTCAAGGACTCACAGCAACTGAGAGCCACCTAGGAGCGCTGGAAGCTCTTGGTCATGAAATGCTTGTCCAGGTCTCAAATGATGTGAGTCCTCTTGCTCTCCTGCTTTTGCCCCCTGCCCCCCAAATTTCCAACTGATTTCAAATTACGGGATTGCAACATTTTCCCTTGTTGTGAACCCGGAGGACAATACTCCCTGCCAGCAGCGCTGACAATGGGTAGGATGGAAATTCTGAAGAAACAGAAATCTTCTTAAGGGTCCATTTCAGGCTTTTTACATTTTCATGTTACAAATATCAGGCAGAAATGTCTGATGGTGAAAATGCCCCCAGTTTGGTTGATACTTTCTTTGTTACTTCACTTGATCAGGCAATTTTTCTTTCTGCTCCATCCCACCCCCATGCCCCAAGCAACTTCTATTACTTCCCACCCCAAAAAGAAAAGAGGGAGAATTTTTGCTTCATTAATCCCTCCATTCTGATTTTAAAATTGCAGATTTTCTGGCTCTAGTGTCTATTCTTTTAAACAAAAAAACTCCCGATTTTTCCCACAGAAAAATATTTTGGATTAAACACTCTTCCCCTCTCAAAATCTCCTCCAAAATGCATGGATTTCTTCCTAATGGCGCTGAAATTATTTAATGCATTTAATGTTTGTTTAAGTAGATAAAGTGAGCTGGGAGAGTAATTAGAAGGCAGGGTTTTCCCTGTGCCAGTGAACCCCAGGTGAGAAACTGGCCCTCGAAGGCAGGAGAGAATCAGCTCCAAGAATATGCACCCCGAAGCCTGAAACCGAAGTCACCCAGGGCACTTTGCGATGGCGTGGGGAGCCCTTCCGAGCCTGGCATTCATTACATCGAGAGGGTTTTTTAATCAAGAGCAGTTGCAAACATGCCTCAGATTGCAGGACGGCTTTATCTGCCATCTAGTTCAGATGTGGGGAGGGCGGGGGGGAAATAGGACCCACATGTTATCAGCTGATATATGAAATAGGGAGAGGATTATTAAGGAGGATAAAGGCCACGAGGAAAGAGGAGCCGTGCCTGCTGCCGGGACCCATCTCTCCCTCCAAGCCTACGCTCCCTCCTCTCCCTCTTCCCCACAAACTCCAGTTAAATGATGAAAAGGCTGGTGTCAGGGCTTCGGGATTTATGTGGATAACGGCGCAGCGAGGCCTGGCATTAGAGAATTAGATCCACGTGTTACTCCTGCAGCATGATCTATAGGCAGGTTTCTGGGGATCAGCAGAAAAGTGAAATACGACGGCGGCTCTCGGCCCGCTCTAATCTCGCCCCGCTCCCGCATCCCTTACCTGCCGGCGGCTCCTCCCAGCTGTCTGCCATTACCCAGCCCACGCGCCCGGCACCACCTCAGCTACTTCTCTGTGGCTCGTGGGTGCTCCTCTCAGGTGGCCCGTCCACGAGCAGCGTCTCAGGAGCACCATCCGGGGCCGGGCATCCAGGGATGCTGCAGCCCAGCGTGGGCTGGACCCGCCAGAGAGGTCGAGAGTCTGCGCAGCGCCCTGGGGTAAGACTGTTGTGAGCTTTGGGAGAGGCTGTGGAGTTCCATCCAGCAGCTCTGAGAAGGGCCGAATGTATTTCCACAATATCTCTGGCAGAAAATCAGCAGCTGCGGCTGGGCACGACCACAACCCCTCCTTTGCAGAAGCCCATCCAGCCAAGTGCATTGGGGAAGGGGGCAGGTTTGGTGTCAGCATCTCTGCTGGTCCCCAGATTTGGTAGCAGGTCTCCCCGCCATCCTTCCCTCCTGGAGGAGAAAAGAAGGGAAGGCAAGCTTGCAGTTGCACCATCTGCACAGAAGGGTGGGAGGGCAGCCCGGCTCAGCCCCCTCCCACTCCCCGTGAGCGCTGGTGGGACTGCACGTGCTTGTTCGGCTCCCCGCACAAGGAGCTGCTGTGCAACTGCTGCTCTTCCCTGGTGGGCTGGAATCAGACCTGCGGTGCAAGGCAGCGTGTCCTGCCCCAGGACCTGTTTCCCCGCAGGCTGTGGTCTTCCTAGCGCGAGTTTGCTCATTAAATGCACGCCTCCACACATCCGTATCTGAGGAGGCAGCAGGCAGTTATTATATGTCTCTGGAATCTGATTAATCTCAACCTAGACATAATATTAATAATTTAATATTCCCCTGCATATAACATTTTCTCTTGCCTCCCACATAGCCCAAGTACAGGGTTAGAGATTTGCTTCAAATAATATTACCTCGCTGTTTTTCTACTCTGAGCTTTAACCTTTCCAGATTTTCCCATTAAAACACTTGGAGGGAGAAAAGAAATAAGATCATGTCAAAAAATAGAAGCTTCTAAACCAGTGACCATCAGCCCTTCATTGGAGTGGGATCCCCCAGTGCTGGATTTGGGATGTAAGTGGTTGCAGTGGCCTCTTTGAAGTCTGTCATCACTGAAACAGTCCTCTTCCTCCTTCTCTTCTTTAGGTTAAGGCACCCGTGTCGTTCAATCCATCCTTGCCACAGTCCCCTCATCTATCTGTCTTGGGCCACCGCACTCCTCCAAGGTGATGGGTGCCGACAGCTGGGTCAGCATCCCAGGGTTGGTGGCAGGGGAATGCATCTCTTAAGGACTTTGCCGGCCATAATCCTATTTATACCTCCTGGTCCAGTGGTTGCCTTTCTTGTGAGGGCAGATGACTGGTGACTACTGCTTGACTGCAACATGAGCTGTGCCGGGCTTGCCTGGTGATCAGCGGTCATTCCCCATGTCAGTCAGTCCCCTTTTGCTGAATGAAATGCTTTGCGTTTGTCCTTGCTGAACTGTCTTTGAGAATTTTTTCAGGCTTTACCTCCAATTTTTTCAAGATCAAGCTAAATGCCTGATTTTGGCATTGCTAGTTAGGAATTGTCTCACTCGGCCTCTGCTTGAGTTTCTCCATCTTCAAAATAGGGCTGACACTAATTGCCCATTTGCGATGCATTTCCAGATGCGTGGCTGTAAAGTGCTATATGAAAAAAACAGGCATTGTTATTATGAAACCTTCAGGAAAAAAATTAATAGATTCATATAACTCCACAGTCATTAAAACAAACCTTATGTGGATGGAAGAGACCAGAACTGAATAAACCTTGAGCAAACACAGCCTTTCACAATGAAACACAAACTGTTTTTAATCAGCAGAACCAAATAAGTTTTATTTTCCGAGGTTTCTTTTCCCCCCGTCTCCTTCTCTCAATATTAGCAATTGCAGAAGAGCACACTGGCCTGACGAAAAGAGGGGAACCTTGCCCGACTCCTGGTCTTAATGAATATCATTTTTAAAAAACAACAACAAAATACTCTGCTTGGGCTGGCCAGGTCTCAAGTTGCTTTCAGCTACACTAGGATCTCAGCCAGCCTTTCTGAGCGTGTTATCCTGTGGTTAGAGCACCACTATTTGTCCATAGATTTTGGACAAAATCAGGTTTAAGCCCCGTCAGATGGTAAGAGAGGGCTGATGATCACCTCCTTGCGTTCGCTTCCGTTAGGGAGACCACACAACCAGTTTTCATTCTGCCTCACTGAGGCTTCTCCTGTGTTTGTTTGGGAGACAGAAATAGCTTTCTGCTAGGAGGATGACGAGGTTACGCATCCTGAGCTGTCACGGTGAGTCAACAGCCTGGAGCTGGTGGGGCTGCCTGCAAGGCAAGGAATGGGAAACACCCTCGGAGGGGAGCCCTGTGCCGTCCACCTCATCTCTGCCTGCGCTGGGGACCTCTCTCCATCAGGATCCCTTCCACACAGGGATGTTCTCGTTGCTTCTTTAAGTAAGTACCCTGCCTCCTCTATGATAGCTTGACTCTGAAAAGGCCACCATCCCTACCTCTCCCCAGCATAAGACAGCCTCTAACTGGAAAAGGATGGGAGAGCTAACTTTCATTACGATAACGACATCTGTCTGTCGGTCTATCCCTTTGCCTCTTTCCTCCATCCAGAATTCAGACTCTCCATGGACCTTGCCATGGTCTGCCTAACAACGGGGATGCTGGAGGCTGGGGTCAGCAAGGCTTTGCTGTGCTTACAGATAGTTACCCCTGTACCAACTTGACGCTGTGCTGATCGCCCAGCATCATAGATTTTCCGTTTTCATATATACCAGATAACTTCAGTGTCCAGGGCAAAAAGCTATTGCAGAAGGTCATGTTGGCATCTAATTCTTGATGTGAAAGGTGCTAGCTGTAAATCGCTGGTGGTGGGATTCATTGAGAAGGAAAAGGGAACTTCCCTTCTCACTTCATCTTGCTTTCCTCACACCGAATCAAGCTCATCTCTGGGGTGAAGAAGGTGGAGACTTGGCATCTTTTGAGCTGTCAAGGAGGAAAAGCTGGGAGAAAATGGCTCAGCCACCTTCTTGCTAATGCACACCTAATTTTTAGTAAAACTGTGATGTCTGATTGCAAGTTCATTTGTAAGTACTAAATTTAGTGACGTGTCTTGCAATGATGTATGTGGTGGAGGGCTTTTGGATGACGTGTGGGTCAGTCTCATTCCTGCATGGGAAACTTCCAATCAATGCTACTTTCACTGTCCGGAATAAATGAGCACCCTCCTGGCGATGCCGTCAGGCCATGCGAGCACCAGCCAGACCTGGAACTGTGCAGGTTCCTGGTAACTGTAGGAGTGTAAGATTGTGTAACTCATTGGCAAAAGTGTGTGTATCTATTTGCAATCTATTGTCTCCTGCTAACAGGTTTAGGTCCAGATCAGTAATGGTATTTAATCACCTACCTCTTTGTAATTACATTGGTATGTAGACATTTAATTATATTTTGCCCTCAACTAAGCTAGTTCCATCATTTTTTCATTTGTTGCTGGCAAAGACTGTGCACAAATATGTGTAGTAACTTTTAAGCAACTGCCAGTTCCTGGTGATGCCGAGACCTTCATTTTTCAGCTCAGCTGGCCAACGTGTATGTGCTAAAGCTGGTGATCTTGCATTCAAATCTTACCCAGCCTGAGGTTCGTAAAAACGGCAGTCGTTGCATTGTCAACAAATACTCTCAAACAGTAATGACAGTGCCCTGAAGCAATTTCCTTCTAATGTTGCTTGAGATGATGACAATGACTTGGAAAAGCTAGAAGCCTCCAGGTTCATTGGCCAGGTGGGATGTCCTGCTGATGCTCTGAGGGTCTTGCACTTGGGTGAGACTTTGTGTCCCATCAACCCAAAGGATGAGTGAGTGGGTGGTGTCTGGGCTAGGCTGAGGAAAAGAGACGAGGGAATAGCAGAGACCAAGAATAGAACTGATGATATAGCAGTGGGATGAGTGCTGGATTTTGCAAGCAAAAGGCATATTCCTCTCTTCATCATTTCTGCATGGACTTACTTTAAAATTTTCATTTTATGGCACTTCTGGAGATGGCAGTGCAGGAATACACAGTCTTGTCCCTGAGGAGAGGGTGGCAGGCTGCCACGTCCTTTCCCCAGTTTTCTACCAGGATAGTACTGGGCAGATTCCCCAGCGATGAGACCAGTACAGTGATTGACATGTGTGTGTTGGGTGGTTTAAGTTCTCAGTAGCTCTGCTGGAGCATGACTAAGAGGTGAGCTGAAGAGAAAGGTGCAAGAGAGGCACTGCACAAACACTGAGTAAAGGAGAGTCTCCTTGCCAAAAAAAGTGCAGCCTGATGAGATGGGGACAGGGCAGGCACTGAGGAGCAGCATAACCCAATCCCATACCCTTCCCACTGACTCTCTTCAAGGAGGTCCACCCAGTGCCCTTGAACCGCTACGGATGATAGTCTCACCTGTAGATGTTTCTCCATATGAACTTATGAACGTGAAGCATCAGCAGTACATCACCCAAGACCATTCCTTGAGGCAGCGGTCACATCAGCCAGTCTCTCCATTGCGTTTGTCACAAATCAAGTTATTACATGCTGCATCCAACGTGACTCCGGTGTTACTCACCATGTTTACTTTCCATCCAACTCACTGCTTCTGCAGCACAGAACCAGTTGTGCCAGCTAACAAATGCCATCTAAATGGTGTGGAATGGACTTCTTATGTGCTAGATATGTTAGGTCATGTAAGTCCTTCCCAAGGGGTATAATTAGAGATCGCCCCACCCGCCTTACACATGTTGAGCCTGACAAGGCTTGTTGGGCTGCGAACCCCCCAGTAGCACAAGTAAACAGATTGCGATGAAGTCTGCCCAGAGGGCTGGCTGTTCCGTTGCTGCGGCGCATTGCCCAGTGCCAAATTCCCGGGCTGGAGATGCCAGCCCGTGGGTTTGCACATAACAGCCGTGACAGCCAGCTGGGCGATGCTCTCCGCTCGCAACCCGTTCCCATTTGCTCGCCTCTTACATGTTGCAACCAACATGGGCTTGGAGGCGACTTGTAGTGCTCTGCTATGAAGTATTGCTGGGGGGGGAAATACCCTTCTCTTTGCACAACTAGTTTGGCCATGAATATTTTCTGTTAAAAAAAATCAGTCTCTCTAAACTGAAGATATTTTGCTTTTTCCATTGCTGCAGCTTCCTACCATTTTCCAATAGCATAAATAGAAATGGAATATTATTTTTTTTTAACTTTAGATTCCTATTTTGTGAAAAGACAACAAAAAAATTGCAAAAAGGTAAATGCATCTGGCAAAACTTTCACTTACTAAAAAAAAAAAAAATCATCCAACTTGGAAGGACATTTCCAAGAGAAAGTGAGAAAATTTAAGATCAGCTCTATTTGAAAAGGAATTGCCATCTTTAATTGACAAGTGGCAGAGAGGAAATCATTGTTCTTATTTAAACACAGCCCACACCTGCAGCTTATAAACTTCCTGTTGCTCTCAGGCTTGTGGTCCCTGATTCTTTTTGCTTTGCATCTTTGAATCTGATTTTTTCCCCTTTTATTCTCATGCCTGACTCCTTTTCTCTCTCACGTAGGAGGTCAGCTTTTCAAAACTGTTCTTAGGTCGTCTAACATCCAAAGTCAGTGTCCTTGCAGCAAAATACCGCAGCATCATTAAGGTATTTCAGCCACAGAGCTGTTTATGCATCTTTCGCTGAAGTAGCTGGTCCAGGCCACGCAGATGCCCGAGCTGATGTGAGCTGGAATTACCCATGTTTCTAGGTCAAGCATCCTAGAAGAACTCCGATCCTCTGGACAAAAAGCCTTCCAAAGGAGAGGAGGGTGCCTCCAGGTAAGCTCTCAGGGAGGCGAGAAAAATCCCATTTTCCTTTTAATTGATTTTTTTTAAAACTCTGCCCTTCCAAAAAAATAAAGTAAAACCCAAGGCACATGGAGGTATGAAACAGAGCAGGATGTTAAATACGCAACCTGCGTCAGCAAGGAGCTTGCTCTTAATCAACCATCCACCTGAAATACCTGGGGGCAAGGAAGGAGGCTGTGGGAACGTGTTGTAACAGACTGAAGCCATCCCAGAGGAGAGCTGCCACACGAACGGCGAGCCGGAAGGGTGGCTTCAGAGCCACTTCTTAAACGTCTCCTCTTTGATCCCCAGGTAACAGCATGCCAGAAGCAGGATGAAAATCTTAACTCCAAGAAAGTCCCCATCCTCACTCCAGCGGGTTTATTATCCTAATTGACTTACGGCGCTTGATTCTGAATTAGCCTGCTTGGAAATGTGATCGGCACCAGTAATTTTCCACTTTATGACATACTTTATAATAAATAATTTTAAAAAATCATAACTAGCAGTAGTAGTAGATCACTGGCGCTCATGAAGTAGCCTTAGTTTAAAGTATGGTGTAGAAAAGAGGGGTTTTTGATGGTGCATCCTTAAAACTGCGTCTGTGTTACTCTTTTACCATAATTAAATTATTGCTTATAAGAACTTTTGCTTGGTCAAAAAGAGAAAAAAACCCAATTATAATAATTCCATTTCAGCGTTTTCCATAAGCTCCTGGCCAAGTTGGCCAATAACTAAGGCAAAAAGCAGGGAAAAAAAAGGTATGTATTGTATACTCACTTAAAACTTGGCTAGAAATGACCTTTTATTGTCTAATTTTTTTTTCCATGCCCAACTTGGCTACTTGAGGCAAACTCATTGCCAAGTTTCTATAGTGTGTTATTTTCCTATGTGTTATGTGTTCAAAAACATTTTTAAAAGCTGCCCTCCAAGTGTTGTACAAAGGTTTTGCATGGACAAGGGCAGAGGAGCCTGGGTTGGATAGCGTTACCAGTGAAGATGCTGGTGTTAAAGAGCTAGATATGTTTTGTTTGCCTTTTTTTTTTTTTTGTTGCGGTCCCCCCCCCCCCCCCGCCCCGTTCCCCATGCAGCCCAACATGGCAAGATCTCCAAATGGGCTGTGCTAACAAATGCAGCTGAAGACAGCCATGTGATGTTAATATAAACCTCCTCTGTCAGCTTGGAGAGGCACCAGGAAAGCGCCCCAGGAATGCTTTTTGCAGTGCCTGCCTCTGCTCGGTGCCACGCGGTGGCATTTGTCAGGCGCACTCAGCCGCGGCTCTCCGGAGGGCCCAGACCCTTCTCCCTCTGTCTGGGTCACTGTAACATGTGTTGTGTTGTGTCTGAGCACATTGATGACTTCTTAATTTAAAAAAAGAAAAAAGAAAAAAGCAATTCTGGGTTACAAAAACCAACCCCCAAACCCGTTCCTCTCATTCTGGCTCATCCATGAGGATCCGGCCATCGCCTAAGTGATACTTGAGTCATGATAAAATAAGAACTGCAGCTCTCTCCACATTTCAAGGGTAGTTTCTCTTTGAGTCCCTCATTAGAAACACCACACTGGAATAAAAAGCAGGGGCTCAGACATATTCTTATTTGGGATCATTTCGTTTTAGAAAGGAAGAAAAATTATTTTAAAGTTTAATGCAATTCTTTTTGTGGTCGTGCAGTTTAAGTTTGCATTTTGCTGCATTTGCCTCAGAGACATGTTCAGTTTCTTTCTTTTTTTTGTATTTAATTTCATTTTCTGGTTTTTATGAAGTCCCGCAATGTTTTTTTGTGGTGAGCTGCCATGGCGTTACCAATGCATCTGAAATATTACAGGCAGAAAGACAGCCACTTGAAAGCAATAATGAGGGCAAGTCTGTCCTAGCTTTTATTTCCTATACATATTTTGTCTTATATAAAGTTATACAAAGGGTAAAAGTCTCAGACATCCTGAACCTGCAACTGCTTATAAACGTATTTAATTTTATTATCCAGCAGCACAAGCTGAAAAAATCTATAATACAGAGGTATAAGCTCTAGCTTTTGAACATAATTTAGAAATCCAGAAATAAACATACAATTTTCCAATGTAGTACAAGTTTTCTGTCTGCATCTTGTGGTACCAAACATCCTTTAAAGCTCTACCACAAATGATTTAGGAGCAAAAGTCCCATTAAGTGAGACAGGAGCCTAAGTCAGTCAAATGTGGCGGAAGGTGGTTATATTCTGGATGGGTCCTTTTCCATTTTATGGATCATCCCATTTTCACATGCTTATTATTCACTCTGATGTAGATGGACTCACTCTTCGTTAGCATGTTGGTAACCGAGTGCATATTTAACCGTGTGCACTGCTGGCATTTGTAGGGTTAGTTAAATGTAGGTCAAATCAGAGAGGACTTGGAAGAAAAGCGATGGAGACAAAATTGACAGAGGAAAGGTCGTGCGCAGCACGAGGCACACAGATGGCTTATTATCGCTAGGACCATGTGGCAGAATCCAAACTCATCCGACAGTCTGTTTTCACGGTACAAAACTCTTCAAGGGACTGCTGAACCTCTGAAAGTATCTGGGTGCGTTCTTGCGTGATGTTCACACTTTGCTGACCTTGCAGAAGCCTTGGAGTAGTTGCAGTTTCAAATCTGGTTTTGCAAACTAAGAGGTTTAGTGCAATGCTTGTGGTGGGATGGAGTTCCAACCAAATATTTTGGTGTTTGCCAGGTCTCTCAACCCAGACTCACCAGGTTTCTGTAGGTTTCCAGAGAGCAGATGGACGTTTTGCGTGTGGATGTGGCATTGTGGGGTGTAGCTTGATGGACATGGTGCTGTGTGGTGTTGGGTGGGTTGTGGCTTGTTGTTGTTGTTGTGTGGCGTGGGTTTTGTGGTTTTTCTTTTTGTGGTTTTTTTTTTTTTTTTTTTTTTGGTGGTGGTTTTTTTTTTGTTTTTTTTTTTTTTTTTTTTCCCCAGGTTGGACTCGATGATCTTACAGGTCTTTTCCAACCGTACTGATTCTGTGATTCTGTTTTGTATGTCCCACCTTGGCATCTCTGCAGGGGTGAAAGTAACTCAACAGCAGCTCTTCTCCGTCGATCAGTCCTTACCTTTCTCCTGCCCAAAGACTATGCAGAAAGCAAGAATCAAGCGACTGAAAGATTTATGTTGGAACTAGATCCCCATGGATCAGAACATGAATAACACCTCCATCCCCTCCCAAATCTTCCAGGCCTGACCTTTCACAATCTCCATTTCCTGACCAATGACTCAAAAGAAAATAGAGCTGATAGTTGGTATTTAATGGAAATCTGCGCAAAACTTGTCAAAATACACCACCATGCCTGTCAGATGCCTGGGACAAGACCTCTACAGTAGTTTCCAGAAACCCAGTGCAATTACTTGCATTTTAAATTATCTTTAATTGTCGCATGTGAGCTACAGAAACATTTTTCCCCACTCTGAAGCAAGACCTCGCTATTAAGAGTCACCCCATAATTGCAGCTTTAATAGGGGGACCGCAGCAGGTCAGCCGCGAAGGTTAGCGCAGGGCGCAGCGAGGCGAGAGCGGCTGCTGAACACCAGTAAGTGGAAGTGACACATCACAATAGTCCCATCAATTATGCAGGGGCAGTTTGGAGTGTAAACTTTTTAGTGAATCTAATTACCTCGCCAGATGTTTTAATCCAATCTCCTTGCCCCTCCTCTGCCATCAAACACTACATTGTTTTTTGAGTTCCTGATATGAAAAAGTCACCTTAACTATAGAATCTAGAATAAACTTGTTGAGTTTTTCTGCAGGATGTGAGCATCCTTTTGCTATCCGAGAGATGATTCAGGTTCATGTGTGACTCAGTACTCGTGGGATTGCACTGAACCAGAATGAACGCGCTCATGAATTGATAAGGGTGTCACAAAGGGTGCAAGACTGATGAAAAATAGATGAGATGGTGTACATGTGCTCAAGAGCTGAATGACAACTTGTTAGCCTGGCAATGCTGAATTCAAGCAGGCCCTGTCAATAGCATTAGAGGACCTGCACCAGATTTTCCAAGGCTGTTTGCAAATTGACCTAATGTTCCTGTTGACACAAACCCTTGAAAGCGCGGCTAAAAGCAGCATTGCTGAACTTGCCTGATTTGCTCACAGATTGCGGTCAGATGTGAGCATGAAAGAAAATACTTGCTTATGCATCCAGGAGAGGGAAAACCAGTGAATTAACTGTGTACGCAGATGCATGACACTACCTTCCAGAAGCGTAGAGCAGGAAGGAACCTACCAGCATCGGGAGGAGTTTCCTCGTCATTCAGTGAACTGTGTTTTTTGGTTTGGTGGGAAATCTGGGTATGTGCATGCAACACATTGACCAGTCTTCAGCCTGGACTGCAGTGCATGGAAAAATCCCTGTCTTTGACAACTTAAAACCCTAACATGAAAAAAACCCCAACCCAAATCAGAGGAGTCTCAAACTGTTCTTTCTTAGAACTCCAGTTGAACAAATTGATGGTCTTTATTTTCACCAGCTTATCACATTAATAATAGTTTCTTTTCTTCCCTTCTCATGCTGTCCTGTTCCCTAGTGAGGGAACATTCAGACTCATACCAGGCACAACGTTAGTCGCACACTCGTGGGATGGAAACATGCAGAGCAAACAATGAAACAAGGCTGTTTATAAAGCCTTCAACAGATTAGGCAGTGGAGAAGAGCCCAAGTTTCCATGTAAAGGCCTGAATGGATAAGAATGACGTGAAACACATGGAAAATATGGAAAATGTGGAATAAGTAATAAAATTATAAATAAAACAAATACAATAAATTGGGAATGCAGTTTTACTCGTAATGATTTGTGTTCCTAGTAACCCAAGACTCCCTTACCTTTGGAAAATTGCATGTTTTTCCAATGGGGGAGCTGACTGCAGGTGACAGGCCTGACGGGTTGTGCGGTGGGTTGGATCATTGAATGGCTCAAGCGTTCAGCAGGGAATCAGGGCTCCAGCAGCCTTGCATAAGCCCTTCCTCTGACAATGACTTGTATCACGATCTCAGGAAAAATCACTTAATCAAGCAGCGCTTAGTGTTAGTGCAGGAATTTTGGCCAGAAATGAATCTTGGCTTGTTCTGGGTAGAGAGATTTGCCTGGCCGAGTCACCCAGATGCTGGGTTGGCTTTTTTCCCTGGGTTTTCTTGGTTCTTAGTGACAGCACTTCATGTGCTTCCCGCCGTGAGTGTGCTCTCCCAGTGATACCCCATGGGTCTACTGGTGGGATGGGGACTCCGGTTTCTCATTGCCATGAAAGTTGGCAGGTACTTCTGGATCGCATAATGGTGGGGGCTGCAGGCAAAACCTCTGCTTTCTTAAAACACTTGCACAGAAGCTCTCTTTAAGAACTTCAGTATCTTTTCAGCTCCAGAAAGGAATGATCAAAAGCTGACTCTGAAAAAAAAAAAAATAAAGTGCTTGTCTGCTTTAACCACTACTGATGCTCTATTGTTAGATTAAAAATAGCTAGCATTATAGAATAAGCTTATCATGTATATGAAATATGGCTTGTATTCGTAACTAGTCAGAGGTCTGTTGGAACCCAGGGGCCAGCACAGTTAAGGGCACCTGTAGCAAAAGCCAATAGGACAGAAAGAGTGATGGAGCTGGACTCGGCTGCCTCTGAGCCTTTGTCCCAATTAATTAGGTCCCAATTTAGATGTAGTCTATTGGGAATGGCTTTGGCACAAGCCAAGAATAAGGCTTAAATTCATGACTTTCATCCGGAAGAATTTATATCCACTAGACCATCTAAAAGGGCAGCAGGAGCCCGGAGGAGTGAAGAAACTTGGCCAAAGTCATTATGAGAACCAAAGCGTGCACACAAAACAAGCCAGGGCCATGCTATTGCAGACCCAGTGCCATGGTCTGAGACGATTAAATGCTGAGTTATATGAGACTGTCCCTTTGCTGTACATCAACAGCTTGGAAAAGTTTCCTTTGATACCACTGTGATGATTCATTTTGCTATGCTAGCAATAAAAGAAAAAAAAAGGGGGGGGGAGTATGAGCAGCATATGAATTGCAGCTATTCTTCAAGGTGAAAGATCTGAATTTCCATTTCCCTGTGCCATTAGGACTGATATGGGTCCGACTGGCCACTATATGGTGAAAAAGTCCCTCCGTGTGCCAGTATTGAAAACTGTTTGTGCATTAGTTGGAGTCTTTGCCAGGGAAATAATATCGTCCCCTTTGTTTATTATATTGAAACTCGATAAAAGAAAGCGTCGGAGGGAGAAAAAAAATAAGTTTGCAGTGTGAAATGAATGTTCTCGTCTGGGCTCCAGGATGCAGCCGTGAGTAACGTCTGTGGCATCGCCCGGCGTCCTCCTGCAAAAACAAGTTACTGTGCCGCAGCTGTAATCTGGGGGGTTGCGGGGAGAGGGAACAGGCCGTGCTTTGCCAAGGGACCCCCACACTCCATCAGCTATGGGACTGTCCCCTTTCAGGGGTCATTGCCACTGGGGGTGATGACGATGGCGTAGACTCTGTGAGTAACTCAAGTCCAGATCTAGATGCTCCACACTGTTATTCCCAAAAAAGGCAGACCCATGCAAGCTTGTTTTGAAGCCCAGCATTATCTCGGTGCCCCAGCATTCAGAATAGATTCCACTCCTCCATTCTTTTCCTGAAAAAATGACTGCATGTTGGAGCTATTTCCAGATCCAAAGCTATAGCTTTGCTGCATTGAAAATTAGCAGAAAAGACCCCCAAGCAAATGAAGTGTCCTTCTCAAATGAGAAAGGTAGACTCTGTGTGTTGTCAATGTGCTTGCAAGTTGATGGAACCACTTTACAATATCGTGGCAAGAAATTACTTTAAATTACAGAATCAAAGTGAAGCCAAAACAAAACCCCTCAAGCCCACAAGGGTCCCTGTACAAAAAAGGGTATAAAAATCACACATGGCTGAAATACTGCAAGATTCCAAAAGTATTAAGCAACATCAATTTGTAAGGGAGAGGAAAAGTATTAGTCAGATTGTAGATGCTTTGGGCCAGTCCCCACAATTTTATTTCACATCTGTAAGTGTTAGCACTGAGGGCTCTTACTCTATGACAGGGGACCTAGGTGTTAATGCAGTAGGAACTGTAATAATGGCAACACCAACCACAATTACACCAGTAGAAATATTGGCATCCATCTCACCCAGCTCAGCGCACACATCACCGGGCTATCAGACATTTTCGATTTTTTTTACCTGGGCAGCTATAACATGCGAATGCAAGGACAGATACAACGAAGCAGAAAGGCAATGGTAGCACAGTATGCCGTGGCTGTATTTCACTTTCTGGAGCCTGAGCTGACACAGCTCTGGGAGGGAACAGCCAGTCCCTGAGAAAGCACATGTCTTTCTTTGGGTCCAGGACCAGTCCAGCATCTTCACATAGAATCATTAAGGCTGGAAAAGACCTGTAAGATCATCAAGTCCAACCATCAACCCAACACCACCATGCCCACCTTCAATATTACCAGCAGTCTTTCAAGAAATTGTTTTTCCAGAAGAAAGACACTGGCTAAATGAATGAAAATAATAAAGGTTTATTTGCAAATGAGGATGCTTCATGTTTGGTTTTTAGTTTTTAAAACTAAATTTAGAGGGTATTTCAGATCGTAGTTTCTTATATCTGTGTAACAACAAGAGCATTAGAAGCAGCTTGGGTTTAAGTGAAAGCTGAGATTCACATGACTCCAAAAGTTGGAGCTTTACAAACCAAGAACAAACATCCTCCTGCCCCAGTTACATGGCAGTTTGAAATGTAGAAATAATCTTGTCTTCCTGAAATGCTGCAACTGGTCGATTAGTCCCTTCTTGCTTCTGCTGCTCTGCATGATGTCTATCCTTTTGCTCTTGAGATGAAGGCTGTGATAAAAGGATACCCCATCAATTTAACACAAAAAATAAGGAATGCTAAAGAGAAAGAGCCCCTCCTGGCATCAGGTAGCTGCAGCTTTTTAAAGCTTGAGAGCTGGGCATCCTAAGGGTTAAAGGAAGAAATAATCTCCCCTTTTAAGTGTGTGTATGTGTGTGCATGCACAAAAGCCAACCCTAGCATTTTGTCTTCACCAGCAAGCAACACACACATATGCACGCGCGCTCATGCTCAGCATGATCCAGGTCACTCTGATTTCAGGAGACTTATTAGCTTCACAGTGTTAACGGAAACCAGTCTCCAATGCGGGGTGGAGCAGCAAGGTGAACCGGGAGGCCAGGAGAGGGAATTTGCTCACCGAGATGTTGAGTACTGAAAGTGGCAGCAACTTCTGACAGTTCCTAAGAACAGCCTTGTTGTGGCTGACTTGGTTTCTGGGCAGAGACGCCTGTGAGCAGGGCTGGAGAGCAGCCCCTAATGCTGCTGCAGCACCTTCCCTCCCGCAGCAGCCGTCCTGGAGAGCAGCATTAAAAAGATCGGCTCACTGGCTTTTGCATGGAAAGGAAAGACAAATACGTGTTTCCACCCAGCCTTTGAAACGGGTTCGCAGGGTGTTCTTCTCCTAATGTATAGAGCCTTAATGTACAGCACCTTAATGTACAGCCCAAAATGCTACTCGGCGTGCTGGGGAAGAAATGGCTGCTGTGCAGAGAGAGCCCAGAGAGGACAGATTAAGAGCTCTCTCGCTTGCTCTGCCTCCTAACCCATGCAACCCCTGTGATTTTCCATGTTGGCATGTGTGACCTGGGATTGCTCCCCACCCTTCGCACCTGCGGCTGCTGCCAAGTTCCCTCCGGGCAAGCCCGCATCCCCACTGCCTGCTTCCCTCTGCGGCTTTGGGTGCTGCGGCAGAGCTGCCCGAGCACAGCGAAACCAGGAGACTCGTCCCGAAATGGTTGTTTAATGCACCGTGCATTAACTGGGGACAGTTATGGGGTAATGCATGCGGCAAAATGCTCATCTGCTATGCGGTGATGTCTTCACGCTTTTAAGCCTTTGCTCTTTGCTCTGACACTCTCACTGTTAATAGGACCTCTGACGTGTTGCCAGTGCCATGTGCAGGCTGGTCCTTAACCACCACTGAAAGCTGAACCTCCAGCCCAATGCCAGTAGTCACAAATAGATTTATAGTATGTATGCATGTGAGACAAGGGGGTGTGTGGCATGATAAAGGAAACAGAGAAGGGCATCATCCCTGCTTGCAGCTCTCCAACCCACATGAGCAGCCATGTATCCCAAGGCTGCCGCTCCAGAGCTGAGCTCGGCAGACCTCCCCCCTCCACAAACACCTTCTCCCTCCTGCCACCATTTCCCCCTCCCTTGCCCCGCATCCCGGGGAGGATGGCTCCAGCTTCTGGTAGGAGATCTCCTGCAGGGAATTAGCAGCTGGGGAATTGCCCTCCGCTGCAGCCATGTGGGAGCTTGCGTAATGTTCTAACACTATCAGTTACATTGCTCATATTTACTTCTTTTGGCCCGATTCGCTGCCTGGTGAATAAATTTGCAGCTGCAGAAGCTGAGCTTTAGTAGAAAGCTGATGGATTTACTTCCCAGCTATTGAAAGGTTTATAGCTGAGAATTGTTAAGTTGCACAGATTCTGCTGTAGGAGATGCATTCTCCTCTGCTTCCTCCCCCAGATGCTGCTGGGTTAGGGGGAATATTGCATCATGGACCACATTCAGCTGCTCCTCTCATCTGTTGAAAAATATTCCACCTTAAACATTGTTTGAAGTCAGTAATTCAGAGGCAGAACTTATTGCTGGTGCTGGGAGCAGAGTGGTTCATTGCTTCATGTGCAGCAGAGACACCTCATGGGCACCGTTTGAAGATGAGTTGGGATGAAAAATTCCTCCACGTGGTATTCCCAGCCATCCCTGTCATCTCTGCTCCATTAGCTCTGGGACTGGCCCAAACATCTTCACTGTGAATGTGTGTGTCCAGGGGAAGGCTCAGCAGCACCCGCCTCAGCGAGGCACTCCGGAGTGCTTTTGTTTGACTAAAAAGGGTCATTCTGCGCAACTTTCAAATTCAGAAAAGGTAAATTATGGATGTGTGTGCCTGCGCTTGAGTTATTATCGATAGGGAGAGACTGTGCTTTTGCGGTTAGCTGAATCAAACAGGACCAGGCTCTCGGATGAGACACTGCCTTCCCTGTGCCGCGGTACTTAGCACTGGGTACTTGTATTACTGCAACTGCTACAGCCCCTGGTTCATTGAATTGCCTTGTTCGGCTCAATGCTACCCTAAAAAAAAAAGAGAAAACCCCACAAAAACCAGAGCAAGACAGTAGCATAGCAAACATATAAATAGAATATAAAAAGCAGAGTGCTGGGGAGGGAAAAGGCATCCAAAGAGCAAAGCATTTTGCCAAAAGAAAGGATGAAGATGTGGCTGAGCAGAAAGGAGAACACTGGTACCTTCATCCGAGTCAGCCTCAGCATCACCACCTGCCAAGAAATGCCCCGTAGTTTTGTCTGTCTGGGAGGTGTCAGGTAGGATGAAAGGCAGGTTTTGGACTCCTTGTTCTGTGTTCGGCTCTGTAGGGCTCTTGGTGTTGCTTTGTGCCTAGGAAACCACAAGACGACTTCTAGCTTTAACTCCCATGGTTCGATGACGTACGGCAGAGAGTCACAGTAACAGAAATGAAATCCCTGTGATTGCTTGTCCCAAAATGCCCTTTTCACTGTTGTCCCTGCTGTCCCCTCCTGGCTATGGGACCTCGGGGTCTGGGGACACTTGGAGCAAGCAGGGCTTGGGGGGTAGCTGCTCCTTGGTTTCCATAAACCACGCTCAAGCCCAACACCATCGGATGTTCTCTCCATCCATCAGGACGGCAGCCCTCACTCAAGCTGTCTTTATTTAAGCAGTTGGTGCTTCACAGATTACTTCCAGGCCCCTTGAGGGTAGAAAGTCTTTTACCTCCTCTGGCCCTGAGACTATTCCAACAGCTGTAACTATTTCATTTTTAATTTACTCAATACAACTTGTCTCTGCTTAATCCATCAGACAACTTTGAGGGTTCTTGAGCCATAAATCCAGAGTGGGGAGAGTGGTAGGGCTTGGCGGGGAGGGAAAAGAAGGGGGGAAATTAAAGGAAAAGAAAGAAATGCAAAGGATTTTGAAAAATCGTATCTAAATCGTAGCCAAATGTACTTTCCTAGCTTACTGCGAAGTGCAAGACTAGACCCAGCAAAACAGCCAGGTCTCACCGTGGGGGTTAGGCAAGACCTTTGCTTTTATCACGGCGACACACTCTGCTATACTTGACTTCTTCAACAGCTT
The DNA here is from genome assembly GCF_030936135.1 of Gavia stellata. NCBI lineage: Eukaryota > Metazoa > Chordata > Aves > Gaviiformes > Gaviidae > Gavia > Gavia stellata. Next base: position 12,582,786 of record NC_082615.1, on the reverse strand, counting down.
AAACCTCCTGAATTGGTCTGGAATGGACTTTAACTGTTTTTTCCTGCTAACCGGTTCCTTTTGTTTAACACAAACACTGAAGAGGAAAAACTGCTTTGCATCTTCTTTACATAAATGTAAACAAATAGGTTTTACGTCATGAACTTTTAAACCCAAAACATCCCTTCCTTCAGATGCCACTTTCCCTCCTTTGCCCACCATCAAAGGCTCCGTGCTCTTTTTTTGGGTGGGTGGTAGGACTGCTCTAAATCAATCGGTTGACATTAGGCTAATGTCTAATTAGCTATGGGTGGGCATGTGCTTTGATTATAGGAAGAACCTCGGGCAATGACTTGTGTTTTTAAGGCCCACTCCTACATGTATCAATCATCTTTTGACATGCAGAGCAGGAGTGAAGAAAAATAAGCTGCAATAAAAAAAAAAAAGAATTCTGAAGAGAGAATTCTGAAATATTAACATGTACATGAGGGTGTATAACCATATGGCTACACTGCAGAAATGAAGAACATGCTCATGTACCTTGGCATTAATAATGAGAGTTTCTCTGGCTTAGGAAGAAGTCCAAGAAATAAATTTTTCCTTTACCATCCTCTGTGATTTTAAGCAAGGAGCAAGGTTTCCTTTTTAGGGAGAGAAAGGTGAGATGCCTCATCCCAGGGAGAGATGATACTACTAAGGCTATTTTAAGCAGAGCTAAACAGACACCTCCCATCGGTGTAACTCCTTCTTTGGGAGGTGTAAAATCAGGCTGCATTACCTATGCCTGCTGCCGCGGCATCTCATGGCCATGAAAAGCCATGGCACTCTCTTTCTCCAATAGGCTGGCTCTCATGAGGCTGAGCTTCCCCTTGAGCTGCTGGGCTTTTTTTTTCCCCCCAAAATCAGGTCTTATTTTGCCATTTCCCTGCTTTTTTGATTGCACGTGACAATTTACCAAGGCTTTGCCATGTGTGTGTGCTCCATGTGTTCGCTGCTCTCTCTAACCAGCTCCATCTCGCTTTCTTTGTAGTCACCCTCTGCCTCCAGAGACTCCCCAAGCGTGGACAGCAATGCTGCGAAGACAAAACTGATGCTAAGTGAGAACATTTCAACTTGGAGAATTTTTCTGCCTCAAAAAAAAAAAAACCAAACCCAAAAACCAACATACAAAAACCAAACCCTCTTCAAAACACAACGTCCCCATTTCTCACTTTTTAATTGTTTGACTTCAGTCTGTGTAACAATGCTTCAATTTATCGGGAAAGACAAGAGGGATTTTTTTTTTAGAATTACATGTAGATATAGAAACCATATAGGAAAGGTTCTAATTATAACTATTAAATTTGGAAAATAAAGGGATACAGTATTCCTAGCTCGCTCAGCAGTTAGGAATTATGCAATACTTTCTGTGTTTTAAAATGTGTGGCAAAGGTTGTGATTTTTTAAAAGGAAGAATTGTTTTTATTTTATTAAACTCACCTTCAACATTGTTCTGCTTTGGGTGATTGACTTTGCCTCTTTCCTGAAACTTTCTATGCAGAGCAGATGGGGAAGAGGTTTTTGTGAGACTGCCAGAGGTGTACTTTAAATAATACTAATAATGCTAGTAATGCCACTAATAATGAAAGTCCTCTGATGTGCAGACTCCGATTGCTTTATTCCTGGCTCCTCCTGTAATTCTCTGAGAACACATTTTAAAATTGCTGGGTGATGATTATCCAGGGATTAGGGATTAGCATGGTGGTTTGACTGCTTGTCAAAACCTTAAAATAATACACAGATTAAAATAATTTGATTTTCTCATCAATAACAAAGCAGATGATTTTAAAGCCCATGTAACCTCTAATGGAAAAAACCTACACTGTGTAATGAAGAGGGACAGATTTTCTGAATGATCTCATGATAGCTGTCTCAATCTTAGTTTGGTCTGATTTCTGCAGAGAGGTTTAGTAATATCTATAGCACTCAACTAAATTTCAGAAGGTCACGAGGCTGGCAATCTCATTTAGTATGCACATATATTGGGAATTTAGAGATGAATGTCATACTAAATATAATAGAGCTGATCACTCAAAGCAAGCAGCTTGCTCCCTTTCCAAAAACACCCCAACCACTTTCGCAAGGGAATGATTAAACAAACAAATGAAACAAATCAAAGTTTTCCACTGAATCTTACTCATCAAACCTTGAACTCCTCCCCTCCTTGTGGCAACTGAAAGCAGCCGGAGACTGGGATGGAGGAAGAGGAGTAGCTGGGGAAGGCAGTGCTCAGCTCAGATCTCTCCTGAGGAAATAACACATGCGTTTTCCCAAGGGGAAAAAAAAAATATGTCAAAAGAGACAAGCGCCAGGGCCCTAAGTGCTCTTAGGGTTAAAAAAAAAGGGGGGGTATAAAGAGGAAAAGATGCTGAAAACACAGCTAAATGGGCACCTGAATCCTGTGCAGGGCACAGGGACATCACTCTTCATTAAATCCTATAAAAGAATTCAGTAAAGAAGCACAAGTGAGCAGTGCTCACCCATATACCTCTGCTCCAGATGTGGCTTCCCGAGTTATCCCTGGGGGGGTTTGCTGTCTTGGGCTCTAGAAAGGACCCACTGACCTTGAGAAACTGCGTGTCTAAATCCCTGAAAGCCTGAGCCCGCTGGCGTGGTACAAGCTGGGCTCCACCTGAGCTTGACCCACCTGAATTCAGCTGCTGCCTCTGAAAATCTTGCCCTAAGGTGAGAGCTAACCAGACTGCGCTGTACCCGTAAGGGTGACGGGGAAGCGACATCGGTGCATGATGTAGGGTGGCTCAGAAGAAGACCTTGATTTCTTGAGGGACTAGCTACACGGCAGAAAGAATTAGAAAACAACAACAAAAAGAGCACTGTATTTCCCGAGAAGCTGTGATACAGGGAAAGGGTTCAAATTCTATGTTAATATCCCTCAGTGTAACAGTAATATTACAGAATACCAGTAACTATTATAGGATATAATAATATGATATAATAATATAATACAATATATTATGTTATGTTATGTTATGTTATGTTATGTTATATTATATTATATTATATTATATTATATTATATTATATATTGTATTATCATATCATATCATACACCATATCATATCATACATCATATCATATCATATCATAGCAATCTAGAAGAATGCCAATATAGTCCCAAGACTGAAGAAGAGACTGATGAGGAATACCAGAAACAGAAGAATGGTTTTTCTTTTGATATGTTGCAAAGGAAGATGATTTTTTTTAAAAAAAGTACCATCATGCTGCTTTAAACAGTTACTTCGTCTTGCAGCTTGTCTGCGGGGAGAACTGCTGCCCAGCCGTTAGTGTCTGGAAACGAGAGTGAAGACACCTGGATTATGTTAATGGTACCGGCGCTGACTTACGGCTGACAGCTCTGAACTGGGAGGACAGCTCTTCTAAGTGCTTGTTGTCAGAGGCTAAGTTACTGTTAAAGAGGTCTTCCAACAAGGATTTAAAACAAACAGAGAACAGAGAGGCTTTATCAGATGACAATAAAATCCAGAGGGATGAGCTGGCGGCAGAGTCCAGCTCTCGCATGTTGTGCATGTTCTCACCTATGGAGGACCCGGAGGAGGAGGAGGATGTGGAGGTGATGACCACCCTGTGGTAACGACCACCCTATGGGCATCTGGGAGAGAGCGCAGGGTATTTTGTGGAGGCAGAACAGAGAAACCAGGGATACCCTCGACTTCTTGCAGCCACATGAGTGGCCCTGGGTCTGCTTTGCGTGTTGATTCACAGCTTGGAAGAAGATCCCAAACCACAAATCCTGCAGTGAACCGCTGTACCAAGCTCATTTACTCAGACTTAATGCAGGGAGTTAGGCTTTTTGTCCATTATTCTATTTATTACTAGGCCTGAAAATAACAACTCCTTCAGCTGAGGCTACCCAACCACAATCGGTCAATTCAGTCCATGGCATAGACGTTCTCCTGGACTTGCTTCTGACTTCAAACTTTCACTGGACAGTTTCTGAGAACAACTTTTCCTGTCTTTGCTCAGCTAGCAAACTCCATCCCATCCTGGCAGACAACGATCTGGATGCAATTTCTCACATTAAAGGCCTGCTCTGTGAGACTACAACAATAAATACGCCTGGGGGTGATGCTGTTAGCACGTACAGGGCTCCAGTTGATGCAAAACATGCATTTTTTTCAGCAGTTCGGGTGTTGAGAGGCACCACATAGCTTTTGTGACTTCCCCATAAGTTGCGAAGCCTCTTTGAGGACATTGGTCCCCATCTACAAAGCATTTCCCAGTAAGAGGGAGTCTGAAATGCCGGCAAGCTGAAGCGACCTTGCAGAGCCCAGTGCTGAAACCTCTACTGCACTATGCGTGTCCCCTGGCAAGGGGACAGGAGAACCAGCAACAAGACGGGTATTTGTCGCAAAGCTCAGCACACTCCTAGGAGACCTCCAGGCTCCATAGGTGCAAGATGCAAAGAAATGCAAAGAAGGACATAGCTCTGAGCAGGGTAATAGCTCTCGGTGTGTTTGGGTCTTAGATAAGTTGCTGGTGTGTGACAATAAGAATAGACCAGACTAACCTGGCTCGCTGGCTACTTATCTGCTGGATGGGGCTTTACTAAAGCCTGCTTGTCTCAGAAAGTATGCTGTCATGCCAATAGTTAATCTCCAGGTACAAAGTTAGTATTGAAAAATGCTGGAGGCTCATTGGGTTGCAAAATCTCCAAAAAAATGGTTGAGAAACTTTGGTACAGGAGTGACTGGGTATTTCAGCAATGACCACAGAGGGAGATTGTGGTATGGCTCTACACGGTGGGCTTCAGCTTCCAGATGCAGTTTAACGCATCCCCATCACCAAGAAAACCACTAATGCTGAAGTATTTAAAAATAAAAGAAGGCCCGTGTTTCACTGCTGCATGGATTTCCTCTCAAGTTGCTAATTACGAATCCTACAGAATCAAGCAAAATGCATTTATGGCTTTAAACGTGTCACGACTTTGAATTGCGTTACAGAAAGTCCAGGTTACAGTTTTATTTCTCTTCCCAGGTCTCATGTTTGCTCATTAATTAGTGCTAGTTTCAGGAGATTAGATGACTTTTTAATGTTTCCCATGTAAAAAGAACATAAAGTGAGTTTTTTGTTTTTTCCCTTTGCAAATGGAAAAGGAAAAGTAAAGAGACCTTTTTCATTTATACGCAGCTATTTTTTAATTTTCTTTTGAAAAATGTTGCCAGTACCCAGAAGTGTCAAATTCTAACACGCAGGGGGAATAATGTTGTTTTTTAGCTGGTAATAGTCTGTGTTTTTGTGGCTGACTATTGGGAAATTTTTAACATATTTCTTCATCCTGTACTTGCAGCAGATGAGATGACTTTTTAATGTTCCAGGGTAGAAAAATCCATAAAGAAAGTGCATCTTATTCTCAATAATTTTGAGGATATCTTTTACTTAGAAAGCAGAAGTAATTAGATAATTGGGACTGTTTGTATGTCTGTCTTTATGTTCATTGAACAACCAGAAACCTGCTGATACAGGTTTTTGCATGGAATTCAACTACTTGCATACTTTGCTTGGGATTTGGGTGGTGTGTTGTCAATGCCTGGGACTTAAAGGTGTGCGAGGGGACAGAGCAGCCCTGCGGCAGACTGGCTCGGAGGCTGTCCCATGCACGGCACCTGCTATTTTCTGTGATTGTCAGAGCATTTGCAGTCTTGGGTCATTTAGGAAGACAGTTGGCTTTGCTGGAGGTAGGGGATGTTTCAACACTGCCCAGGTGAACCTTTCCAGCAAAGAAAACTCAGAACATATTGGTCCCCGCACCTTCATACAGAGCTGGAAAATCACAAGTGAACTAAAGAATATCTCATGGCGTATCCTTGAGGTAGCTTCTTTTTGGTAAAGGTAGTGTGGACGATAATATTTCAACTACGGCAGAGGGGTAGGCATCCAAAAGACACGGCTGCGCAGTGCAGAGCCCCAGCCGGGCACCCTAACATGGACCCGGCTGCTCTGCTCAGGGCATTTGGTGCCCGGCTGTGCCATGTAGTGATGCCACCTTTAGTCGTGGCTGAAGGGCAAACGCTCATTCGGTCATGCCCAGAGCTGCACTGCTCTGAGATGTGGAGCTAGCTGGGGGTGGAGAGGGAGGTCTGCTCTGTGCTTTGAGAACTTGACTCCCAGACCACACGGGATTGACTTTGTGCAGCCAGGAATTCAGACTGAATTCCTAGAGCTTGTGAGCTCTTGTGCCGGTGGTTTCCACCAACACTGCAGCATCTCATCCTCAGCTGTGACGGTGGGGTCTGATTCTGCTTACTCTTAACCCAGCAAAGCCCAGGAAAACCTCAATAACTCCATTGAGGTTTCTGCTTCGGGCACTGCTGTGAGAAGAGAATTAAACCATGGCAATGGGAGCTAGAGGCAACCCTGTGAGCCAGAGATGCTCTTTCTAAGCACTGATGCCAGCCAGCCCTTGCTTGGACCCGCACACAGGCTTGGATGCTTATGGCAATGCCCTTGTTCCTGTGGCTTGTCTCACCGAGCATCTCACGTGTGCATCTTTAGCCTGGTAAGTGCCGTATCGCAGCCCGTGATAGCAAAGGGGCTGAGGAAGCTGAAGGTCCTGAACACCCGACAGGATTTCATCCCTTGTTTTCAGACCGCTGCGTCATCTTACAAAACCGAGAGCACCGTGCAAGCCCTGGGACACCCAGCCACCCCTGTGTGCCCTCCCCTCCATCTCCGCACCAGCAACAACCCTTCCCAGCAAGACTGGGATGACCCACGCTGCTGCAGCTTTCGCCTGCTGCTCTGTGACATCTTTCAACATTTACTTTATGTGACTAAGGACGCAAGTCCAGGCCTATTTCTTGATCCCACTGTGCCTATGAAACAAACCTCTCTGGGCAGTTTCCTTCTGGGAGTAAACTGTCATTTTTCACCACATAAAATTTTATACGTTTCAAGCGAATGGAAAATGGATTTTATTATTTTATTTTATTTTTTTTTAAATTTTTTTTTTTTTGCCCTGAATGTTTTATGGCTGCAAAAACAGAATTTGTGGTTTGAACTGTTAAGGTTTGATGCAGAGGGCTATGGAACCTTTTATGTAACCCGCTGGCCTGAATAATTATCAAAATATTTTGCTTTCCACTCTTTCTAAGCCTCTGCATCAGAAAAAAATAGTGTATGCAACCTTTTGACCACAAAATAATAATACTAAGAAAGCCCCCTTCAGAAGCTGTGCTCGCGGAGCTGCCGCAGAGGCTGCCCCGGGGAAGGCCAGTAGCTGACAGCGGCGGCCGCAGTGCCGGGGCTGATGGGTGCTTGGGTGGGGAGAGGGGACCCTGGGGGAGCTAGCCTGGGGGACACGGGAATGGACTTCACCTTGAGGAGGACTCAGCAAAGCAGCTGATTTCAGAGGATGAGGAAACTGCTCTTTGCTGAGATTCTGGAGACGCCCGGGAGAGCCACGTCTGGCTCAGCTGACATCAGGGACAACTGTCAGGTGTTCAAAGCATAACGTCACGTACAATCTACTTCTCTGAGAAGCACTTTGGATCTCACAGAATCACTACGGTTGGAAAAGACCTGTAAGTTCATCAAGTCCAACCATCAACCCAACCCCACCATGCCCACTAAACCATGTCCCGCAGTGCCACGGCCACATGTTCCTTGAACACCTCCAGTGATGGTGACCCCACCACCTCCCTGGACAGCCTCTTCCAGTGCTTCACCACTCTCTTGGTAAAGAAATTTTTCTTAATACCCAGCCTAAACATCCCCTGGCACAACTTGAGGCCATTTCCTCTCGTTCTATCTGGTTCATCTCCTCTGCCCTTCAGTGGAATACTCTTTCTGTTATGATTATTAGCCTGACAGGCATATTTAAAATCCATCACGCAAGGTGTGGTAGAAGCCAATCTCTGCGGTTACAAAGCTTATATGGACAGACGGGTTTTGCCCACACTTACACAGCATCAGAGATGGGGGCAGTCCCCAAATCCAGTGCCTGGCACAGAGAACAATTTTAGTAATCGAATTAACAAATATCAGTGGGCAGGAATTTGCCTCCGTGATCCAGAGCAGAGTCGATGCAGCAAGCCCCGTCCTGGCAGGATGCAATGCCCTTCTGGCCCTGCTGCTGCTGCTCCTCTGTGCCAAGCTCACGCAGATCAATGTAGCAGGGAAATGGTAACGCTTTTCTAGCGGACATAGCATGAAGTGTGAACAACTCCCCCCATCTCCAGTGTTTGGCTGTTATTTTATTCCCAGAATTACTACAGTCTCTTAAAGAAAAGGCATTGCACTTCCACTCCTCCCTGCAACTCTGCTTTTTACTGTTTTATATTTACTTATACTTCTGTATGTTTAAATATAGAATTTTAAATGATTTTGGAGTGAAAGTGTGTGTTATGTACTTTTGCATAGCAAGAAGGGAATTGCTATTTCCAATCTGCCCCATGAATTTAATCTTTAAATGGAAAGTTAGGGGTTTGATCGCAGTAATGCTTTTATTACATCTTTCCTTTCCTAGAAAACATGTTGTATTTTTCTCTTCCAAACTTCTTCAATCCTCTCAGCTTTTGGACAACATATTTTGATTGCTGGAAATCCAAAAGAAATGTTAAAACTTTTTTTTTTAAAGTAAAAACAGTCAGCCAGGATGATGACATTCTTTCTGATCAGCTCGCACAGAGATACAGCAGTCACTTTTCCTAAAACCTAAAGATGCCAAAGGCTATTTTAAAAACTCTGCTTGAGTTCAATTCCTTTTGGTGCAGTTTCAACCCTAAAAAATAAGGGATGCTCTGACTGTCCTGGTAACAGCTCTCGCAAGGGACAGCCCAGCCGTGCTGGCAGCAGGAGGATGCCCCCTCCTCAGCACAGCTGATGTGCTGCAAGTCTTTTGGTTCAACACCACAAGCCACATGCATGACGTTTTGGACAAGAATTCATCAGGAACGGACAAGAATTAATCAGGAATGGCTTAGTTATTGCTGATTTTACCTCGGGGCAAGGGAAATGGGCTGGGTGACCTCTGAGGGTCACTCTCCATCCTACAGTTGAGGATTTTTCATGCCTCCGAGGGGGTGGAGGATTTTAGCCCTGGCCCCTGCAGCCTCTCCTCCTGGCTACCTGCTGCACAGGGCAGGGAAACACAATCTCCTTCTGCTTGCAATAGCTCTCAGAAACACACGCAGTCTGGAATGAAACAGCCTCCCCAACATGAAGATACCTGCTCTCCGACCTTTGCAGAATTATCTTTTTTTTTTTTTTGGAGCAAGTTAGGTGCTGGCACTCTTTGTTTCCACTTTTGCCTTTAAAGCAAAGTAAACCCAAGGAAAGCAGTTTCTCTCTTTCTCTCAAGCACTCCCACAGTGAAAGGTGGGCTGAGGACAACCAAGACTGGGGAGGTTACCGAAACCTTTCTGCACGTGTTGAGCAGATGTCTGCTCTGCACTGAGGGTTTCCTCCCGGGACGTGACTTGCTCTCCCAATTCGCTTGGTCCCACACACTCTGCCATAAGGCAGCTTCCAGAGAAAGTTTTCACAGCCCCTCAGTGCCACCCTCCCTTTCCATGTGCCCAAAGTCAGGAAATACGGGGGTTTTGTGGTGGGCTGCCCTTAGTATGTCCCACCTGGAGTAGGATGGGAAGAGCTCAGCCATTCCTTGGTGCAAATCAGTGCAATTCAGCCAAATTCATGGGACCACAGCAGTTTGGATGAGAAGACAGTTCAAGTCTAGATTCCACCCTTGCAACCAGGGTCAGACTTTGGTCCTTCTTCTCCATTACAGCACTAGTTAGGCAGGGTTGTTAAGGAAAGGTGATGGCAGGGGAAGAACTGGAAATTTGTCACTGATCTCATTCTTGTGAGCACACAGAGCAGGATAAGGATGGACAGAAATCCCCATTAGATAACTAATTTAGCTCCTTGAGCAGATTTTAGCCTTTGGCCCTGGAGCCAGAAGCAGCACTTACTGCTTCTGGGTTTGCCATGCTTGGGTGATTATTGGTTAATTGAGGCTTTTCACTGAAAGGCCTGGAAACACCAGCTAACCTGGAGGAATGTGTCTTATGCCCCAGAATCATCCTTGCTGGCTCTGCCTCCCTCCTGCTTCTCCCAGCAGTTAAAACGAGCTGAAAAACAGCTGGGGGAAAAGCCTGAGGCCACAGCCAGGCAGAGGAGCAGGGATCCAGGGAGAAGAGGGACTTCAAAAGGCTGCTGTCAGTGGGGTGCTCCCTTCCCTTCTGCTCACTGTGCCCGAAACCATCCGGCTGGGCACAGCCAGAAAGCCCTACTCAAACACCCAGAGTTTAATAAGAGCACTAAATGAGGCCACCAATTCCCCCAGCACAGGTCCATCCGTGCTGGAGCCGCGATGCCTGGGGTTTCCAAAGCTCCACGGTCCCAGAAGCACACACAGGCGAGCAATGCTGCATGTGCAGGGGTGTGCTGGGAGGGTGGCATTCCTGCTGTCCCCATTTGGGGTCTGGTGGGACCAGCTCCTCCAGATTCACAAGCCCCTAAAATCACTATGTGAAATCTTGTGTCCATCCTCCTGCTCCTTCCTCTGCAGGTCAATAATACACAGCTGCTATCCTGAAGTGTTTTGCAAGGTTTTGCCAAATCCCATGGAAAAACCCCAACTCTTCCTCTCTTTTCCGTAGGAAGTCTTCTACAGAAATGGCTGGTTACAATTTACTGGAGTTCAGGTACAAAACACTGTGCCTTCCCTTCCTTTGCCTCCTAAATCAGTCAAATGCTAAAAGTGTTTCTTGCTGCAGTGGCAGAAATGCATTACGTCTTGGGCAACATCCAGACTAAGAGCATTTTCCTCATTTACAGCACTAATTGAGAGGTTTATAAGCCTACAAAATATATTCCATAGCTCCTAGGGCTTCCTACAGTGTTGCACACCTTGAAGGTCTGTTTTCTGAAAACATTGAATCATGCCATGACTCACTGCAAAATGGGGATTGGGGTGTAGAAGCAAGGGAAGGGAACAGGTCTCTTCTCCCAGACAAGCTCACCCATGACCGAGGGGGGCTTTGCCTCAAGAGGATTCAGTAAATTTTTTTTGTACTTGTCCACCAGCCATGATGAAAGCCTTCACTTCCAGCCCCAAATGTGCTCAAGTCAGTCCCAAGCATCCCCCAAACGAGGCTGCCTTGAACATCTCTGTGCATGTGCCATATTCCTCTACACGTGACTAGTGATTTCAAACAGTGGCTTGCTTTTTTTTTAAACTCAGAAATGACCAGCTGTATTCATTGATAACATCAACCTTGAGCCATGTCACACATTTAGAGGCAAGTTGAAATATGCCAACTTTCGTAAGAAAAATGCAGCGTAAGCGATGTTTTTCACAACAGAGCAATGAATGCTCTGAGCTTGCATACCTGATGCTCTTTAGTCTGCACCTTTGTGAGCCTTGGACCTGGAATTCAGATTTTGGGACCATTATGAATAATCATGAAGACCAGAAATAAGTCTTATTTTTATGGGGAAAGCCAAAAATCTTTCCACTATTGCTTACCTTCAGAGCAGGGACTTCCAATCATAACATCGCGTGCTGGGAAGCTCGCAATCAATAACAAGTGCTGGAAATAAGGGTGCTCGCCCCTCTTCTTCACTGTGGTTCAGTGTGAATCCCTGTGTGTCTGACAACTTTTAGCAGGTACCTTGTAACAAAGTAGTCTTACAAAAAAAAAGCGCTCTGCTCCACAGACTCACGGTGTAATTTTTTTTTAGCCTGATTAGTGGGGTTTTTTTTACCAGTGTAACTGGATTTCATCTCTACACAGCACTGTCCAGTTAGAAGTGGGTTGCAAAAATACTTAATTTTGCCAAGATATCCTAAACACCATTTTTATTGGTAGAATATGCAATCCAGACCCTCAGCTGGTGGAATTTGGCATGGCTCCACCAGAGCCAGTGCAGGGACACTGATTTACACCAGCGCAGGAGCCAGCCCATTAATTTTCTCAGCCTAGTTGGTTGTCTCACTCTTACTCCATCATAGTGTTTGGGTTTGTTTCAACCCTGCTGTAGGAACAGAGCTGGTTTGGAGCATTGAGAGCTATTAATCTGCCTCTCCATAGGGCCCTATTGCCATTTCAGGGACTCTGAGGATACTTTTGATTCCTGTTTGCAAAGGGACAACACCACAATGCTGGAACTGGAAATCCCATCCTGTCCTTCTGCTTCTTTCCTGAACTTGCTGCTCTTCCTCCCCTGTAGGCAATAGGGAAAAGGATGAAGATGGGTAAAAAAAAGCTTTCCTTTTTATGGAGAGGCTTTACAGTATTTCAGGAAATAATGATCTCAGTAAAACCCAGACCTCACTGAATTGATGGACAGCCTCAGAAACAGGCAGGGAGGTGCCAGAGTCAGAATCCTAGAGAGAATAAGGCCTTCAATTACTGCAGTGATATAATTAATTAATTTATGACTGTAGCCAGACAGCAGCGACAGCAATATTGACTGACTTCACTGCAATCTACATTGCTGACTAATGCTCATATCAACACCTACAGCAACCAACCAGCCACCAGCCCCTTTGCTGGCTGAGATTTAGCTTGATTTCTCCAGAGAGAACCTTTCCAGATCATTTGAACTAATTGAGGTAATGGAGAAATTGTTCTCATGCCAAAACACTTTCTTTTTTTCCCTCCCCCTCTCTTTTGGTAAGATGATAATATTTAGAAAGCTTCTGGCTACTACTTAAAGGAGCAGGGCAGTGTCTTTATGAGCAGCTCAGAGCCTTGGTGCCACACTTCATCCTCCTCGGGGTGCCGGCAGCCAAGTTGTACCCCAACATCTGCTAAAGCAACTGGCAAGTGGAAACACCCCTTTAGTAGGGGCACGTTGCACACTAATTGCAGCGATTATCAGCCGCCAGCATTTACAGCCTCTCTGGACGCAGGGGCCGAAGGCGGCAGCAATGTGGTTTCGATCAGGGCTGTCAGAGGAGGGGGCTCGCACTGCCCGTCGCCTCCCACCTTGCACAGAGGGTCTGCTTGGGGCAGGGGCTCACCCCTCACACAGGGGCTTGCTCTGGCTGGGCTGAGGGATGCACTTCAGGTGCATCTTTAGACACCCAAGAACCATTAAACTCTTGTCCTTAACCAGTGCCTCAGTTTACCAGGTTGGTTTCCCCTTAGACTCAGCTGCTTACTACAGCTCAGTGGCTATGTTTGCTGGGGTACCACCAATACAGCACATTTAACCAGGGCAGCCTGAAGTTCCCTGGAGCTTCCCACATTGCCCCAGTCTTTGTCACCAGTTGTATAACTCTTAACATGTCAAGAATAGGTTGCTCTGGGACAGCACATTGAATGGAAGCTTAAAAATCCATCTGTGACTAGAACAGCTGCTGCACAAAAACTACCCAGGTAGGTCCTGTGCAAGTTTGGGATCTCAGCAGGACAGCGCTTTTGGAAAACATGTTGCCTCTTGCATGTTGGGTAAGACAGGAATCATTGCCAGGCAGTCTGGGTTGATCAAGGTTAACAGACTGATTTCTCCCAGCAGCAACCTCAGCCCTTGGAGAAACACTCCGTAAGCAAGCTTCCTGCGTGTCCAAGCCAGACTGCTCAGATGCTGGGGGAGGAATGAGGAAATCTAGAAGGAAACCAGGGAGCGGACAATGCTGGGGACAGCAAACTTCCCTTTGGAGCAGATCCCCCAGTCCAGCCAGCAGCACAAAGGGCTTCCTAGAAAATACAGCTGGGAGTTCAAAGGAGGGAAATCTTTTCCTGCCTATAAGGGAATTCAGCCTGAAGTCTCCAGAAGAAACGCTGGGATGGAAAGCAAAGCCAACGGTGGGGGCTCTGCCCCGTCTGCTCTAGGCAGCGCTATCCCTGAAGTCCTTTGCCTTCAAGATGTGTGGGCTTGTGGAGTTAGAGGACAGAAATGCAACACTGGGTGGGCCAGTCCAGGTTTTAATTTTTTTGCTATAACACAGATATAAAATGCTCATTTTCATGTTTCATAACTTTTTCTTAAAGCACATTTTTGATTTGTGTCCAAAGACATAGCAACCCCCAGATGAAGCCTGCTGCCTGTGTGTGCTTGTACATGCATGGACGGTTGAGAGCAAGATTAATCCTAATCTCTGCTGAGCCAGCTTCCCCAGCTCATGTTCTCCTGCAACCTGCCTGCTCACCAGGTACCTTATTAGAAATTGCACTAATGGACAACATTTGGAGAGGAGAAAAAAAATCAGCTGAATGCCCTCAGTTCTGCTCTTCTGCTCCAAGTGAATGTTAATTACACAGGACTGCCACAACTAGCATTAATCATACCAGAGTGTCTAGAGGCCTCTAGTGTCCAGAAGCTACAAGAACTAGGCCAGCGCCTCCACACAGGCAGAGACACTCCTGTTCTAGAGCCATGCTGAAATAACCAGGACAAGCAGGATGGGGTGGGGCGGCTGAGATAGGCAGAGCTATCAGAAGGAGCCTGATTGAAACTCATTGCTTTGCTATGATAGATGGCTTATCCAGAAAAAATAAAATCATGGATAGGTGCTTTTTCAGTACTCACAGGCAAAATCGATCATTCAATACACTGAATGCTATTGCTCCGCAGTTACACACTCATGCCAACGTGAGCCAGCTGTGCACCATTCCTGCATTAGTGATCTGGGCAACTCACTGGGTCAAGCAATGACCAAAAGTACTTGCCAACTGAACAGCATGTGCAGCGACAGTATATGCAAAACCCCACTAGAACAGCACATGCTTGGTGTTATCTACCAACATAAGGCAAGAGAAATCCTTACTGTGGTCATATAGGAGTCCCCAGACACTTCCATTTCCCCAGCTGGAGGCCTTTGACAGTAAAAATAGTTGGATGTCCACAGTTGGAGATCACAGCACTGGAGGCAGAGCCATCCCAAGACAAATGCTTCCACCTGGGGAATGGGGATGATTTGGGACACAGGATTTTTTTGCTTCCCCACACAAACCCCAGCTGCCAAAAATATCTGTTACAGGAGACAGTGGCAGCAGAGGTGCCCTCTCCTCCTGTCTGCCCATCCCAACAAATTGTGCTCCCCTTCTCCATTGGTCCTGCATCACTCATGGAAATGCAAATAATCAGAGGGCATTTTCTAAGAAGAAAGAAAAAGCTCCTGCCTTGCCAGTAAGTCAGAATAATGTGAATTTAAAAGAGAAGGTGGGAGCTCCAACAACTTATTGTTTTCCAGAACCGCTTCAATTAGCAAGCATCCCATAAGGAGAGAGAGAGAGAGAGAGGGAGGGAGAAAGAAAAGAAGTTTCATGCACTGACACAGCCCCAGTCAGTGGCAAACGCTCCCAGCTCCTGCACGGGGAAAAAACTTTCCTCTCCTCTCGCTCACTCTTGGCATTACATCACGCCAAGTGCATCCTGGGCAATATTGTTATGCTAATAAAGCGGCCCATGAGACTGGATCCTCCTGAGCCCCGAGAGACATTCCCACCAGGTCCTGGCACTCCAGCTTATTCAAACCAGGCTGAATTGCCCCCAGAGAATAAAAGACACAGGCTTAATTAACTACTGCTCTCCGTTCCCAATCCCGGCTCGATTGTTGTGCTGGCTCTTCTGGTTGCTAAAGAGGCCGTGCCAGGACGCCTGATACCGGGGCTGGCCTCGGGACCGGGGCTGCTGGACCACAGCGGCGCTGAGGCTCTCCTCTTCTTGTTTAGTTTATTGCTATTGTGGTGCTGCGGGTGTTGCTTTTCCGTGCCAGTGGCTTGCAATGCTCAAATCGGTCATGGAAAAATTCAGGACCCTGGTGCCAGTTTTATTCCCCCTTCCTTGTTTTCACTATTAGGTGCCTGTCTTTTCCGGTTTGGATCTCTAAGAGCTTTTATGACTCTAGACAAAACCGAGCCAGCTTTTACATCCAACAGCATCTTTAATAGATTTTACTAGCTGCCTATGCTACTGATTCTGGAAAAAAGCAGCATACGTTAAGGCAGAAAAGCAGAGGAGTACCAGCTGGCCTTCCCTGACCCTCTCCCCAGCCCTCCTAGAAAGGAAAAGCAAGCAGGAACGCGGCAAGCAATGCAGATGAGTGACTGAGCAGCACAGCCAGGACAGCCCGAGGTTTGGGGTGCAGGGAGGAATCCCCACACTTTCAAGCCAGGCGTGGGGTAAGCCAGCCTGGGCTGAGACCCCCTGGGCAAAGCCCCTTCCCGCAGCTCAGGAAAGCAGCTGGAGTTCTGCAGGGTCCTCCCGGGGAACAGCCCTGGAAGGGGGATGGAGCAGAGGCTTGCGTGCACCTCCCGATTGCTTCGGGAAGGGCTGGAATGGTGGGGGAGCAACTGCCGAGATTTGGCGCTTTTTCTGCTGTCAGGCAGGTGAGGGTTTAGCACTAGGGAGCAAGGCAAGGTATAAATGGGAAGACAGCTTCCTCAGCCTAAGGAAGCCCAACAGGGCAGGCATTCGACAGACATACTGCAGCTTCACTCCCGTTTGCCGACTGCCTCCCCAGCAGTCCCCACTTTTTCCCCAGTGGCAAACTCCACCCTGGGAGCAGAGGCAAAGTCCTCAGCCACAGCCTGTCCGTGCTGGACACAAGGGAATCTTGCATTTGATGTAACATGCAGAAAGTGAGCTGCTTGCAGAGAGGACTTTGCCCACACCAAGCCCAGCAGTTCTAGCAAAGAGGATTTCCTTGCTGCAGAACTGTGCAATGCTCACAGCAGCTTCTGTTTCGGAGCTGCTTGGCATCCGACTCGGAGCTTGCTTGCATCTGCCTGCAAACCCACACATGTGCATACCCTCAACTCAGAGGCTGCAAGTGAGAAAGGAGAACAGCAGGGATCTTGGCTGTGGGGGAGTAAAGGGAGTTCACAGCAGGGTGAGGGTCCTGGGAGTGGAAGTTCATCCTGGGGGGATGAACCACTCACATCTGCACAGCTGGGGCCCTGCCCCTCCAGTTAATCGGCAATTAATGCTGGAGAGGGCACTTAATGGCACTGTATATTAGCTTATCTCGAAGGGCAGATCAAGGAGGAGACCACTTTAACCATGGAGCTGGTTTATCTCTTGGGGAGAAGTGCAGCATTTCTTCCTCTGTCCCCTACCCTTTGATTTATACTGACCTGACATTTGCATTTACACCAGTAAACCAGGTTCTGACAAGAATCTCATTAAATGTTGCAATAAATCAGTTCCTCTGACAAGTATCTTTTTACTGCCTTTGGAAATGATAGATGTATACCTATTCTGGGACTTACGCACATGCATGTACACACAGATACACGCACACTTATGCACATACAAACACACACTTCTGAAAAAAAAAAACTTGGCTCAACATCCTGAGAGGCTTTCCAGGGATGAAATACTAGTCACACTCAACAGCAGGGGAAAAAATGCAAGTTAAGAGTTATAGACAAGGGAGAAGAGAGGCACTCAATATGAAATGAGATGGGTCACCTGCCAGAGGGACCCAGGGATCTCTTCCAGACCACAGAAGCTCCGGAGGCAACGGGCCATCGCACCCACCATGCTCAAATTGTGTGAAAGTTGGGACAGGGCAGGAGCCAGACGGTATATGGATATGTATATTTATAAGAAAAGTTAGAATTAAACCTTTTGGAGATTACATTCAGAAAGTACACAGATGTTAAAATGAGAAAGAAAAGCCAGTTAAAGTTGGTCAAAGTACAAAATTAAATGAAAATAAACAGTTTAGAAGCAGCAGCTACAGCCCTCACAGGAGAATAACTCTATTTTCATAATCCTTGCAGATGCTATTTCAAAGACCAAGTGTGAAAGAACCTTATTAAGGGGAAATTATTATTAAGGGTAAAAGAACAGAAACACACACACAAAAAAAACTCCTTACCACTTACCAACTGTAGCCTCATACTAAGGACTTCTTCTAGTTCAAGCAGATATATGGTAGGTATTTGAAGTGAGCTGGATGTGCCCATAGCCCTGGTCCCTCAGGGGCACAGCAAGTCAACATTTCTCTCTAAAAGCCTCTATAGAGCCACAGCTGTTTTGCATGGCTTTATTTATACACCCTGGCATTTCCTGCAAGGCACTGGCTTACCTGGATTTAGGTATCAAGTAAATAACTGCCACCTTTATCCCCTTGAGGAGGAAGTTCTACATTCATTTCACCTGTGAAATCAAGCAGTTCAGCTGGAATGAGCATTTTCAAGGGCTCCTGACCCGGGTAATGATCTCACTCTCAATTGTAAATTGCTACAGATTGAGCCTTTGCCTGATATGAACATTTGGCTCATGGTTTCCCTTTACAAAACCTGTTGGATGGTGAAAGGCAAGAATGGGCATTAATTCTGTCTATATATCAAGCCTTAAAGTCTTGAAGGGTGTAGGCTCTCCATCTAGAAGATTATCAAAGGCAACAGGGACAAGAAATGTCCCTGCAGGACCTAAGACAGGGATGGATTGTGCCTCGTATCTTTTCACTTGCCAATCACATGACACCTCCTGACTAAATGAAAAGGTCGTTTCCCCATTTTGCCATAACAATGTGGTCTAAAAATAAACTCTTGCCTTAAAAAATATCTCCATTGGCCTTAAAAAGAGAGAGAGGGGAAAAAAGAGGAAAAAAATTGAGAGAGGGAGAGGAGAAGAAAAAAAAGAAAAACCATAAGTTGTGCTGTTCTTCTTGCCAACATCCACAATCCCTCTTCCAAATAACCTCTCATTTACATGCATGTTTATTTAGTTTTCATGGCTGTCTGGAAGTCAGAACTTTTTTCCTCCTTCTTGTCTAAGACAAAGATGTGGAGAGGTAGAGAAATGTAACCCTCATTAGTCAAACACATCACCACGACCAACCACCATGGTCGGTTTTCAGACTGACCAAGCAACCAGCTCACATGTGCTGAGGGTTTATGTACAGGGAAGGTGTTTTAAAAATGAGCTGATAAAAAACAAAACAAAGAAAGAGGGATGCATGAGAAACAGCCCTTCCAGCTCCCTCCTAACATCTGTAGCAATGTTTCTGAGCTTTTTTAACCTGGCCTTGCTTTGCAGAAGGTGATATTTCTCCTGAAAAGCTATGCATTGGTTTCATTAGATTTCCTTGAATATGTTATTTTATTTGCCTTTATTAATTACATTGCAATTGTGCTAAATATCTCAGGGAGTCACTGGAGCTAGATCATACATTAACATAATATCTCAGGGAGTCATTGGAGCTAGATCATACATTAACATAAGGTCTGGAAGTGTTCTAAAGGCACATGCAAAACTCATGCTTCATGATAGAAAAGGCTTCAGACAGTGTTTAGAAGGACAAACTGCATTCTTTGAGGATCCAGAAATTCTAAAATGCAGAATGTCATTTACTTCTGAGACCAACACAATCTGCACTGGAGTGTGAAATGGAGTAGGTGTAATTAAATATTGAATATCCTATTGATGTTCTTTCCTGGTATTTAAATCACACCCCATGTGGCTCTCATTATCCAAACACTCACACACATGCTTAACTTTGACCATGCAAATAGACCGAAGTGGAAGAGATGTCCATGCATAGCAAAAGCTACAGTGCCATGTTCATGGGACCAGATCATGTCTTTAACTTGCTGCACCCTATTTCCGTTTTCTGGAAGAAGGTGCTGATTTATGCCGTCTAAGAGATGACCTCCCAAAGCCTTTTATTAATTTTTTAGTGAAGGTGTGAATATCTTCAAAAGCAGACAGGTGACAGGGGCTGGAAATGGTTGTTGCTGGTAGGTGATACCGGTAGGAAAGCTCAGTGATGGAAACGAGTCAGTGTGCTCTGCAAAGCCTTGGTGGTCCTTCCGAGAGCACTTACCATGATGAGCTACTGGGAAGAAAGAGTGGAGCAATGTGATTCTATCCATATTGGTTGTTTTTAAGCTTTCATAATTCTTCCTTTGAATCACCTGATGGACTGAAACTGGGATGCGCAGTCAGAACATATCGTTGTAATCCTGGGGTATCAAATCTGGGCCTTGATATATCCTTTAACACTGGCCTAGACATAAAGAGGGCAGACTTGACTGTTTTGGGATGTCAAATACACAGGCAATTTCTGGACTTTTTAGGAAACCCCTTCCTTCAATGTCTTTAGGCTCCATGTGGCTGTGTCAGCCTAGGCAGTCAAGAAGTATTTTGGTTATCACTACCTACCTCTTTAAGGATTTTCTATGTAAAAGTTTATTTTTCTTTGGATGGCTAAAACTGTATAATTTCCCTGATGTGGGTGAAGCTCTACTAATAGAAAAACACTTATGTTCGTATGGCTTATTCCTGTATGAGAAAAGGGAATGAGCTTAGATGGTATAAGGCACCCTTATGCTGTCCGCACTACAGGATATGCTGCTATAACTGTATGGGTAAAATATCACAGCCTCAGCCAAGATAATTACACCGGTACAAAAGATACTGTGTGTAGACCAGAGCTACATGTGCCACTTCCTAATACTTTCATATGCCACTTTTGGCCACTGTTGTACCCGAATTAAAACACTTCGTTCAGTCAGGGCCTTGTCAGATCCCAAGCAGCAGGCAAAAATCTGGCCAATTTACCTGGGTCAACAGATATTTCTGAGATGGAAAGGCAGAGCCAGGGCAGCTGGCCCAGGGCAGTCCCTTCGTCGGAGGAAAGTGTCTCCCTCTCGTTTTGCTGGTTGATGAATTTATGATCTAGGACTCTGCTCAAGAGAGAGGTTGAGCGTAGAAAGGGAGAGGTGTCACAGGGCAAGAAAGCCAACCCATCTGAAAGTTTTGATCCTTTTTTGTTGTTTCTGGGGCTAGTTCTTCTCTGCCTGACGTATTGCATGTCAACCACCATGTCAGCCATCATGGAAAAAAGACTTTTTCTTTGAATAAGCATTCGAGAGCCACTGCAATGGGGAAAAGGCCATGAGAGATGGGAAGAGGAAGAAGACCTGCCTGCTTTGCTACTCTATGGGTGGCAAATTCAGAATGGCTGGCACTGCTGAAGGGTATTGTCTTTCTGGGAGAGGACAAAGGGCAACTTAGCATAAGTCTCTGCAAACTCGGGAATGAAGTGGCTCCATCAGACTCCCCGTGTGCTCTTGGGCTGTGCAGAATTTCTTGGGATGTCTCTCCCTGTGCCTTAGCTCAAACTCTTCAAAATGGAGACAGTAGTTAAGCGAACTGCTTGGATTTTGGCCAAACAGGCCAGAATACACTGAACTCATCTAATCACGGAAGTTAAGTAGCCTCAGGCCCCTACGGTGCTTGGATGAAAGGCCAGGCCAAGCCAAGGGGTCATGGTGGAACATTAAACCAAATAAATCAAACCAGCTGGGAGACTCCGTTTGCTCTCAGCGTTACTTTTGAGCTGACGGATGGGGAGAAAAAAGAAAGGAGGGGTTCATTCGCTCACTCTCTGGAAATGACAGCTGCTCACCCATCTGAGGGGGAGAGAGAGCATGAAGATCAACTGCTACTATCAATCAGTCGGTCCCGGGGTGGGGAGAAGGCTGGAAAAAGCATATCGGGTCCTGAGAGATGGAAAAAGAGGAGTTTAGGGAATGGTGGTGTGTTGTGTCCATAACCACAGTGGGACACGGAGATTGGGGACTGCCCGGCTGGTTTGCATGGCTCATTGCTGAGCTGCTTGGGGCATCCTGGAGCTGCCCTGCAGGGCAGGACTTCCCGGGTTGCCAATGCCTTCCTCAGCCTTTCCCGTAGAACAAAGCATAATGTGATGCTACAAATGCTGTGAGAGCTGTCAGCCCGGCTTTAATGGAAGGGCCTGAAGGACACTCTCTGACAACAGCCTCTGGAAGTGTGTAAACCACTCAGGTAAGAGCCAGGGAAGAAAAGGTCTAGCTTGGTATGCATCAGAGTGAAATAAGAGTTTGATTGTTTGAGGGTGAAGGCAGAGCGGAAACAATTGCTAAACTGGATTTCATCCCCATGGCACTGTTCAGTCAACCTCTTGTATTAACAGAGGAGCAGTTTCTGGTAACATGCTCCTCCTGTGGGATGTAGGACTTCCATATCATGTGTATGAAGAAGGACTTGAATACAACACTGAGTAAGACCCCATCCAGTAAGGACTCATGGAGGTCAGCTGAATAGGACTGAGTTATAATTTCAGTAGGATGGGAAGTGGAATATGATATACTTATAAGTACCAAAAAAAGTGAAACCCTGGAAAAACAAGGCCATTGGAAATGGTTCTGAAGAACAAGACAATGCTTTTGTTGGGAGGGTCGGGTGCTGTTTGCATCATAAAAATTAATCCTGAAAGGACTGTAGTGGCACTGAACCATGCCAGCTGGTAGAGCAGTAACAGCAGGAGATGTTGAGATAGTTCCTTTTCCCAGTCCTGCTTTGTCTCGTTATTTGTCTAGGAGCTGCTGAAATTATTCTTTGAAGATATGCCTTAGGAACAGCTTATTATTGTTCAGTCAGAATGAGACAAAGCCATTGAAATCACAGTGTAAAGAAGAGCCCTGTATTATCAGGTCAAAGACATCAGTGCCTCTGAAAGACCTTCAGTTTAAAGTGCCTTGTTGCACTTTGCCTTTAACTCCTCTATGTGACAGCAATAGTAACCTGATGTTGAAAGACACCTGTGGCTGAGAGAGAAAGCCAGGGTGCTTCATGCTGTCAGACTCATTCAGACTCAGTATTTTTTCACCATCACAGAGCTGTGGCCAAATTACTTGACTAGGCAGACCTAAGGGCTGACCTAGTTTGGAAGCTCTTTATGCATACAACCATCCGCCTCTCTTTTGTCAAGGCCTTTTTGTTTTGTATTGAAGCTCTTTCCCTGTAAGTCCTATCTTCCTGTATGTTCCCTATATTCCCCTCCACTGTGTATTTTTTATACTTCTTTGCATTATTCCCTTCAAACTTGGAACAGTCCCTCTGATTTCCATTGCTTCTGCCTCCCCGCCTCCTGCATCTCTATCCATTTTCTCCTGTTGTGCCTCTTTTAAGCTGAGAAAAATAAAGGGTCGCGCATATTTGCCTCTCCACAGGAGTGTCACTGAGCTTGCACAGGGAATGGTAGCAGTGCCTGACTGAAGCTTTCAGATGTGATAGCATGTAAACCCACCAGGGACATACTCACATTGCAAGCGTGCACCAAACCCTGAGTTAGCACACCTTGGCAGTCATTGTCCCCTGGTAGTACTTCCTTCAATCCCTCCTTCATTTTGCTGAGTACATTTTTGGGGTTATATTATCACTATATGCCTAAAAGAGAATTGTCATCATCACCAGGCTTGTTGCATGTACTGCACAAAGCACCTTAAACAGTGTATGAAGGAGGGGAAAAATTTAATTTCTGTGTTAGCATGCACTTCAAAAATTATGTTAGGCCCACCAGGAAAAAGTGACTCTAGTCCATGTGGAGTCATAGGTACAGACTTAGAATATAGTAAGTTATTCATGCGTCAGATTTGCAAATTATTTCAATTTCTCTGTTAAGTCCCTAATTGTTTGATCACACACAGGAGCAGAGAAAAGTACGAACGCAGCATTTGCCTTGCCTACTACTGTGAGGATCTCGAGTACAGAGTAATTAGACTTGGACTCCCCAAGTGTGGAATTAACAGTATGTTTGGGTTAAACTCTTAAGACAAATCATAGCTGGGACGTGTCTCGGCTTCCCTCTGCCCCCACAGTGTAACCAGCCTCTGCGTTTGAGAATATTTTGGTCTCCAGTTCTGTTATTCTATCACTTCTTATTATTAGAAGTTTTTCTCATATCCCGATTGGTAGAAAATGTCATCATCGATTGCCAAGAATAACGTAATATTGTTTAAAAACATTATTGCTGGGGCTGACCCAGGGCATGTCGTGCTGTGAGCGGAGTAGACTTGGAATCACAAACTCCTTTCAGCTTGTGGAAGCAACAAGGGCCGATGTGTTTCATGTGCTTTCTGAGGGCAAGCTGGAGAAGAAGGTTACACCCGCTTCACATTGGCGCTTCCTGCCAGTCAGCAAAGCCGCAGTGTCCTGCGATCGCTGTGAACGCAGATGTTCATCTCTCCCTAGGTGAGAACAGAAGGGCGAAAGAGAAAGTACAAACCCGAGGGCAACGGGGGTATTCACACTTCTGTTTCGCCTCATGTGTCATTGTCTCCATCACGAGCAGTTCTTGCGGAGGGCTGGCGAACTCCTGTTCAAAGAAAATAAAAGCATCTCACAACATTTGCCTAAAACTTGAACCACATCTTTAGGGGTTTTAAGAAGTACTGGATCATATTAGAAAAGTTTTGCCATTATATTTCCCCCTCATCTCCAGTTACTTCCTGCCTTCTGCACAGCTCTGGGCTAGCCTCGTGCTTTCTAGGATAGAAACATCAGAACTGTTACTGCTGTTTAACTTCAGCAAGACTTGCACCAACTGTTTCTGATGGGGCCACCCGATGCTAGGTGCTAACCCCCATGAATTCAGCCCCGTCCTGGTGGTTTTTCATTGTGATCAAGGATGACAGAGGACAGGATGAAAGCGCTGTAATTATTTGTGTTTAACATGCCAGGCTGGAGGCATAGAGAGATGCAGTGGTTTGCCCAAGTACCCAGTAAATCAGTGGCAGAGCCAGAAGTCCTAAGAACGATCCTTGTATTCGAACCAAAATACCCTCCTACTGCCAATTCAAGAGGGTAGCAAGATGTTTAAACCATTTGGAGGGGAAGGGGGATACAATCACACCCATGCTTAGGCTAAATGTGAAGTTGCTGTCTCCAGGCTCCTGCTATTTGACCCTGCAGAGAGGCTGGTCTTCCTCCGTGGACTATTGAGGGAGCCCAACACAATGCTGCGCTTAGCTCCTTAGTTTACATAAGAGCAGCTCTCTCCCACCCTTCCCCTGTCCCATTATAGCTATCGAAAATGTTATGTGTAAACAAACTACCACGAGACAATTTATTTCACCATTTCCAGTAATCTCTCTTTTTTTTTTTTCTTCTTCATATCTGTGGTCCAGTTTTAAAGAATCCAACATGCATTTGGAAACCTGAATATTCTGTGATTCATCCATGACTATTTCAAGGCAGATTAATGTGCTGTTATAGTGAGAAGACATAAATAATTAAGTGCTTGTTGATTTATTTGTTGCCGTTAATATTTGTTCACAATTCAGGCTTTTTTTTCTTTTAGTGTCTGTGAACTGTTCATAACCGAATCTGGTTTTGTTACAATAGTAATTTTTTTGAATAGATGTTTGACCGAGAAACTGGAAGAAACATCTCCAGATTGCACGGGATCTGTACGATTTGGTCATTTGCTGCTTCCTATTCTCAGTGTGTGGTGATCACCCCATTCACAGGGCAATATTTCTGCCTCTGGTTTGGACGGTTACTACTTCTTGGAACAAAATTTTGTTATTATTGTTTTCATATGTCTTTGAAATGTGTTTATGGTCCTCACAAAAAAAACAAAGGCAAAAATTCTTAGTGCAATAAGGAAATAACGGCTACGAGGGGAATGAAAAGGAAAATAAGACAATGTGGTTACTCAGTGTGTTGTCACCTCACCTTGACTTTGCATTTCACCCTTTGTCTAATTTAGTTTGCCTTGTAGGTTCAGTCTTTTCCATTAATCAGTGTGCAGTTAACCCCTTGCACAGTGAATTTCCCCGCTCTGCTGGCTACGCAGCTGTTTTCACTGTGCAAATGGCAAACATCAGCGGCAAGCGGTGAGTCACGGAGGTAGATTTCACCACAGCTGAATAACGGGCACGATAGAAATCTGACTCTTGCATTTGAATAATCCTGTAGTTTGGGATTTCAGAATATTGTTGTGATTAAAACAATTACTTTCAACAGACGACTGTGCTGTTAGTCAGCATATTCATTGTTCTCTTCATTAGTTTGGTCGTGTAAATTGTGTTGTATGCAACCAAATTCACACCTGCTTTGTCATCTGAGTATAATAATTTTTTTAACTCTTACTGAAGTTTTATTTAAAATGTGTCAGGATACAAAGATTTTGGAGCCAGTGATTCTGCATCATTTAAGAAAAGATGGCTGACGAGGACAGCATTAACTCCTACAAATAAATTACAGGATAGTAATAGCTACAGCAAATCATTTGTCATCTGAGATGATGGTGAGACAGGAAAGAGCAAAAAAGAGAGTCAGGCCAAGGCGGGGAATTACAAAACATATGCTCATAGTAAGAGCAGTTTGGGGTAACAGGATAATATCCCCCAGGGTATGCACAAGAATTCATCACTGCAGAGATCCAGCAAAAAGTGATTACACAGAGCATTACTGAGTGGCTCTGGAAAGTGCAGAGCTCAGACGGGATGGCCCACGGGACCTTTTTCTACTCTACTGTTTACGATTCCATTAGCTGAGGTTGCCAATGCCAGTCTGCAGCGATTTTGTTCAAGATCTTGCCGTTTGCAAACTGAAACATATATCAAAAAGGAACAAATTTGTATGCATGTGTAGTTTATAAACAGGAATTCCCTGAATTTGCTGCTTTCCTGAAGAAGCCTGAGATTTAGCACTGTGGTAGGCCACTCATGCAGCTTCCCATCTTCAGGGACTCACTGCCAAAGTTGCCACTGGAGAAGACATGTTTAACTGTCTGAAAGAGAGGATACAGCCACATCACTCTTCAAATTCCCCCTGCCAACTGTTCCATGGTCAAACGATGCTATGGAAAAAGAGTCCCCTGCCAGCCCTAGAGGGAAACTTTAATGCTTCTTGCCAGGTGGATGGAAAGAGAATCATGCAGCCGGCATGAATGTTATACTTCTGATAGCGATAGAACAAATTCTTGTACTTATTCGTTTTTTTGCATTACCTGTTGATCAAAATCCCTTGCCCAAGTTCTCTCCCTTGATGTTGAACACGCCAGTTGGACGCTTGTTGCCAAAACGAACGCATCGACTCAAAGAAATTTTATGTCGTGCTCTTCGTAGCAGCAGGAAGAGGGAGAATAGTGGGGAAAGCTCCTAGCTAAATCAAATAGAGTTAAGTGAAAAGACAAATTGTAAAGCAAACTGGAAGCAGATGGAAAGACCTGCACTGTGTGGATGAAACTGCTTGGAAGACAGTTGCAGAGAGCAAAGGCTGAGGGTGGGCATCGTGTTTTGTTTAGGGTCTGATCTCAGCTGGAAGGGAACTAATTCTAAGTTACTCCACCAGCTTCAGTGGGTTTCAGCATGGTGCAACTGTGAACACGCTCAGCTATAAATGCTTGGTGGATTAAACAAAAGCTGGAACTGAAGACCAAAGGCCACTAGTTGCTTAGATGCTACTGTAATTACTGACAGATAACGTCCCTTGGAAATCATAGTCTCTGAAGATCAATTTTTAATGAGCTCGGTTGAAAGTTCGGATTATTCCAGGTTATTTCTTGCATTCAGCGGATTGTCCCTAGTAACAAGGCTAATATTCTATGATATTCTCAATTTAGACTGCTATGTGACAAATGCTGGACCATATGTATGCTTAATCTTTTCCAGTGTCTGGAAAAAGTTTGACTTTCCTTATGTTCAACACAGTAACCTTAGTGTATGTGGCTTGTTTTTCTCTAGTGATGGACTGAGTGAAACTAAAACTCCCCAGCTACGTGCTGCTCCTTCAGCAAAGGGCCTGAGGTTGATTGTGTCCACGTTCAGGGGGACACAAGTCCTTGGTCAGGATAACTGCAGAGCAGAGATCTCTGGTTGTCAGGCATGCCTAAGCTCGGGAAGGAGGGGAGGGGTAGATCCCAGTGCTGTAAAGGAAATAATGGTGGTTTTGCTCACTGTTGTCAATGTTTTGTCTCTGCTTTTGCAAGGACTATAATTCCCATGATTTATACACAATGGCTGTCCCAGTTTGAGCGATAATTAAACTAACTGGGCAGGCTATTCGAGCCATACTCAAGCCGTGCAAATGGCACCAGCTGATCCGTAGCTCTGTTTGGGCGCTCTCGAGCTTCCCCGAGATGCACTGACCTTGTCCCCCCGAGCAGCCTAAGCAGGCAGATGTCTAACAACCACTGGCCTTGCACCAAACAGGAATAATAGAAACTGGGCAGTTTTTATAAGAAAACCTTTCTGAAGCCATGGTAGTATCCTGGCAAGCCAAAAATGCAACACAACATAATCCACAAACAGGGTCCTTGAATCAAAAGAAAAGAGGGGCAGATAACAGCATGGGGCTACTTCCTTCAGTGCAAATTGATAATGAAACATTCAAAACAATGCCGCCGTCTCCCTTTAAGCTGACGGATTGCATTTGATTTCTGAAAATGCTGAGAGTAGCATTCTTTGAACAAATATATCAGTGAATATTATTTTCTTTCCCAATGGGAACAAAGTACCCCATCTAAGTCTCGATCGATGGCAGGGAAAGGAAATCACCCAATACTTTCCCAAGCTCTGTTTTTATTTTGTATTTGAAAACAGAAGTTTCAACCACTGTGAGATTATCTTTCAGAGGTTTGGTTATTTTCAAGCTCCGCTTAATCACTTTGTGCTTTCGGTATTGCATAGCAAGTATTAGAGCTGGTTGTTTATCCTGTAGCTTCAAGACTAAAGATTCAAATAAGCCTGGAGTCCTAAGCACGTGCATCGCATAGCTTCTAATCACTACTGGCATTCTCAGAAATTCACCTCAACGCAGTTAAGGAGACGTGAAGACACGGCTAAAAATGTGTGCAAGTATTTGACACTTCTCAAGCAGCTAATGCCATTAAACTTACATAACAGAATAAATGTGTTAAATTCAGGACAATGTCTATGCTAAGGAAATTGAAGGCAATATTTAAGCAGGCCAAAATAGTCATCAGACAGATTCTTGAGAAGATAAGAGGAGAAATATCTCCTATCAGCACTTTAATCCATTGCTTCCAGAGTGTTACTGTGCACTCTTGACCTGGGAAAGGAATGAATCCTGAAGGGGAATAGCAATCACTGCAGTGAAATTGGAGTTCACAACTGGAAGGTGCTAATTTTGCTTAATCTCATTCAACCCACTTTAGAAAGCAACAAAATATTGGAAATAACACTTTTATTTCATAAAAAAGATTGGCAGCTCCAAAGCTGAGAACCCCTGTGGCTCCATTACCAGGACAAGAAAAAGTGTGCGGATTAGATAAGGGGATTAATCCAATTTGAAACTTCTGGGTGAGCTCAAGAAGTGGCTGAATTTTCCCCATGCACCTCGTGGGTTTCCCACATGCCTAAAAACTTGAAAATCAGTGTGAATCCTGAAGAGCATGATGGTGTGAGAGTTCACCTTTTGCAGACTCTTGTTGATAGACAAGAGACTCAAGGTAAAGATAAAACCAGCTTGTCTGATTCAGGAAACTCCTCTCCTCTGTTGCTCTAATAAAAACATTAGTCCTTGGAGTAGTCCTTATCTCTTGCTTATTTAGATGGTTTTGTTCTTAGGGCAGAGAGTGGGTATTTCCATAAGTTAGTGAAAGAACTTGGAACAAAACAAAGCAAAGTCATCAGTAGCTGATGATTCTCCTAATTTTTTGCTGATGTTGAATGTTAGAAAAACAAGACCATTTCCTCTTCCATTTTTCACTCGAAGCCTGAGGTTGCCCGCTGGCAGCCCACAGTTGGGGGCTTTGAGTGAAAGCTGTAGGCTGAGTGTTAATTTTCATGCTAGTCAGTCCCTCCCGTGCCAGAGGATAAACAGTCTGTTTGACCATCCCGTTCATCACCCAGCTGCAGGGAGGGTAACGCGCACCTGCACGGAGCAGCCCCGGCCACTCTCCAGCTCTGCAGGCAAATGGCTCTTGGCTGCTGCTTCCCCAGACAAGAGCAATGCCTTGAGCTTTCCCAATTTTCGCTCAGTCTCTATCCAGCTGCTCGTGTCTAGCCACAGATAAGCACTTAATAGGGAGAGGAAATGAACAGCGATGGAGCCGTCCTGGAATGAAGGCAGAAGACAGTTGTTAAACAAAGAGCTTTCTGAAACACACCAGCTTAAGGGATCTGCCCGCTGCTATCTTCTTCGTTGCCCTAACTAGAAAGCGATCTGATTACAGGGTAGCTGTCTGGCTGGGTTCCCTCCACCTGACCACAAAGCAGCTGGCAGAAGAAAATGGCTTTATACAACTCTCGTTGTCAGGCCACAAACAAGATGTTTGTTACGCAGGATGTAAACCTCAAACCAAATGAATTAAACGGCCATGACAATGCTCCTGCCGCACTGCTAAGGCATTCCCCTTTGCTCACAGTGAGCAACTGGGCTTGGAAAGGCAAGGAAAGCACTGCTTTCCAGCTCAGCAGCAGCGTCACGCACAGTGAAACAATTTAACAGCACTCCTAAGGATATTAAAACTACACTGAACATCAACCAATAACCCTTCAACTGCTAAATAATTTCCTTTTTGGTGTCCTACAACTCAAAAAACTGTGGTGTGCCGACATCTTCACCCTTGATGCTTAACCAACCCCCCTAAATCCCCCCCTTAAAGATATTTCGTCCTTACCAGCCAGATCTGCTGTATGCAGCTTTTACTCAAATAATATCTTTGATTTATAGGCACACAAAAATCATATAAAAGAAGTCTACCTGGGGCAGTTCTTGAAAGACTTTTTACAACTGCGGCACAAGCAACAATGATAATTTTTACTGCAGAGACAGATCTTAATAAAAATATCAAAATCTAGCTGTCAATATGTTCAGTAATTTTTATTCTCATTTTAACATCCATACTACAGTAATACATCTTTAATTTAAAGCTGGTCTTTGTTAAGGAAAAGTTAGCTCTAAAAGTTAGATCCAAAGGAAATGAAAGGCAAGCCCTTCTCTGGAAATCCACCCAGAAGGAGACAGTCCACTTTTGTTTAGCGGCATTTATAACACAGCTGCAGCTACATCTCGGTTTAAACCAGTTTTCTGTGACATCTTAACAATTACTTGCATATCCTGACCAGACTGCGGCAAGAGAAACAAGGTTGTCAGTGTGTGTGGTGCAAGGGTGTGCGTGCGTGCGAAGGTCTCCAAAGTGCCGGCGACCGGAGCGGGCAGTACGTGTAGGCTCTGACCTGTCCAAGCCATGCCTCAGTCCGCTGCAAGCCTGATTCATTGCATACCGTGAAGTGACCCATGGTACACCGCTTGCTTGCATTGGCTTGGCTGAAGAAACCACAATGCCTGCCTTACCCAGTACGCCTACAGGAGAGGCAAAAAACCTTGGTAAGTCCTTCTTCCCATATATACCCCCAGATCTTCCCCCATTTGGACCTTTTTTAGGGGCCCCTGTATCAGGGCAGAATCCTCTAGAGCAAATGAACAATATCCTTTTAGAAAAAAAGTGATAGGAAAAATCTACATCAGGTCTGGAAACTTTACTGACATGAGCACCAGAGACATGACATGTTCCTTGGGTGGTTGGCTGAGTATCAGCTGTTTAATTCCAGTGCTGTAGCTCCTTATTCCCTTGCTTCAAAGCAATCCAAAATCCAGGCTGTCGGAACAGCTTCCACTATGGGGAGCTCAGAAGTTAGATGGCAGCATGGAGCAAAGCAAAGCATCTGTCCGGAGGCACTTGCACACCTAACCCAGCCCCATAATAAAAGGTTCTGAGGAGCTGAAGAACAAAAGGCCCAAACACACAAACATATGTAATCACTTTTCTCCAGCTGAAGGACGGGTAACATGAGATTAACAATGGGTTATGCCAGAACATCTCAGAGAAGAGAGTTACTGAGGACATAGGGTCCCACAATTTGCACCTTTCGTATCGGCAAGAGCAGCGTGGAAGTCTAACAGGAGAAGTGTCTCTGGCTTAGCTTGGCATTCCCAACTCTGACTGTGCCAGTCACTAGGCAGTACCAAGGTTTACTAATAGGTAAAAATAAAAAAAACCCCTGGGCCAACTTAACTAATTAGTTTTCTCATCGGAGTTCTTCTTTGATCCAAAATGCATTACACTCTCAACTCTTAGACGTCCTTACCAGCATTTGTAAGGAGGAGAGACCTCCATCTGCCTTCCCGGGCTAGTTCTAGGGCATTCGACCTCTCAGACGAACTGCTGTGTTTGCATGTTTCGCTTCTTTGATCCCAAAGTCCATGGCTGCCCAAATATGCACTTCCATGCGGAGGAACGGCATTCCCCGTCCAAGTCAGCCCAGTGGGAAAACAAACAGTGAGGGAGCAAAACAAACCTATAGCATCAAAAAACATCAATCACCAAAGGTGTCAACTGCAGAGGCATTTGTACTCACACCATCAAAGCCAAGCAATTGTTTTCCATCCAGCTAAGTTGGAAGGGTTATTTGTTTTACTATATAATTTAAGCAAATGTAGTTGTGAGACAGGGCTACTATGACATAGATTTATCTTTTAAACATCTTGAGAATCCCACAACTTTGCTGCTAAATATTTACAGAAGATAAGAAAACAAGCACAGAATATACAACCGCTTCTGGTGAGGGAGGTGGAGTTGGTTAACATCTCTGTGTTGGAGCACAAGAAACTTGCAGGTGTATACATAAGTTTAAAAAAAGCAGAGGTGGGTCCCTTCAATACTGTAACTGCAGAGGGAGATGCTCAGATTCTGGAGGAATAACTCTCTGGTAACGAAGTTGATTCAGAGATTGGAATCTGCTTTTAAAGCACTGCTGTCATGGGGAAGGGAGCGAAACTCAAGCCCACTTCTCAGCGGTGGGCTGAGACACGGAGGTGGCGGTGGGAATTCACTGCTCTGCTATTTCAAAACACGAGGCTGTTGCTTTTGCCATCCAGGTGGTCGGAAAAAGCTCAGAGGATCGGTTCAGACAGGCTGATTGTGCAGCTGGAGGCGGGGGGACGCTACCTGAGCAGAGCAGCCCACCACAGCCAGGGCTCAAGAGCGAGCGGTGGCTGCCGCACCGCTAGCAGACAGCTCGGGTGACGACTAGAAGACAGTAAGAAATCTTTAAGATATGCATTTGAAAATCAGTGTGCTGAACTCCTGGTGTCTGCCTCTTAATGAGATGGTACCTGCTCCGCAACAACGCTTTCTTCGGGGGCTCAGATCCGGGGCTTGCTTCCGTAGCAGGTCATGCCAAGGCTTGCAAAGGCTTTTGGTCTGGAGTACTGTTTGCTTCAATGCTGCTGAGGGATTTCAAATCAGTGTCCTTGGAGAATAAAATGGGGAGAAAGCAAGTAAGTTCTTTTACAGGGAGCAGCCAATAGGCCACAGGCTGGAGGGGATGCTGAAAGCTGGAAAGCAGTTTTTGGGAGTGCTCAATGAGGGGGGACAACCCCAAACCCCACCACTATTTCCCTATCCTTACTGGGTTTCTTGTTTCCCATCACTGTTGGGCCAGATCCAATATCCTTAGATTTATTTATGATTCCCCAAGGTAAAAACTGAAAATGAGAGACTGAGGACACGCAGCCATCTTCTGAAAGCAGCGGGGTGATTCAGAGACCTGCTGGAGGCCACGTCCCGTGTCCCAGGTCACCTCCTCAGCCACCGAGACCCCCTTCGGGTAAGGGACAGGGTGAGGAAGGTTTCCTTTCACTAGGGTTAGATTTGGGACTGAAGAAAGAATTTCTTCAGGAAAGTTTGGTTCTTCATTTTAGAGGAATGGCTAAAATGCAGTAGTTTCCAGTAGCCAGCTTCAGTTCATACTTTCTTCCCATTGCTTCGTAATGGGAGACTGGGAGTTACGACCCTTCCAAACACTTTTGCTTTTGATCAACACAATTTCCTCCTGCTAGAACTTCCTCACTTGTAAAATACTGTTTAAAGACTTAATTACACTATGAAAGTTCCAAGACCATTAGGGTGGAAGGAGCATTGTCAATGCAAAATTACATCAGTTCTATTATTTAGGATATGATTGCCGAAGCTGCTGTTATCTGATCGTATATAGCAGACGGTGCTTTTTTTAGATGCACAACTCCTAGTGAGGACAGAAATACATCATATTCAGCCCATCCTGCTCCATCCTGAGCTCCCGTGCCTGTGAGTGCTTTGCCGTCCCACGGGGACCTGCACCGTTTTGCCGCGTGGAGCCAGGAGGGACGAGCAGCTCCCACCTCCTGAACTGCGAACAAGGGGGTGTCCCCTGCTCCCAGCCAACGCCCACGACAAAAACATTTCTAGATTACACTCAGGGGAGAGGCTGGGAAGGAAGGGATATTGTTTGTTTCTCTTACATCTCTCTCCTGCACTAGAAATTTTAAATTGGTTTATATGAGTTGCAGGCTAAGCTAAACATTTTAACTTGTCAATCAACCTGTGTTTGTTGACCTAAGATTGGCAGATATGGGAGACAGTTATTAGGAAAAAAAAAGAGCACAGCGGAAAAATCTTTTCTTGGGCTTTGTTTCAGCTATATCATCTTGGCATCAACTCTGAGTCTTTTTTTCTTACTCAGTTAAATAATGCTGTAAAAATAAACACACACAATCAATTCATCTCCATAAAGAGACACGTGTGTGTTTAATAATGTTTAACTTGTTTACTGCAAGGAACTCACAACTCCTCACTTTATTTCACTGATTAAACCCTCCTTTGGAGCCAGTGAAAGTTAAGGAGGTTTGACATCTGCATTTTGCTGTGCCTTTAGCATACTCCAGAGTAAAACATTTTTTCTTTAGGGGAAAGGAGCAGGCAGCTACTGCTGGGGAGCTCTTTGCAATTGCTTTGCAGGTGTCCTTCCATTTTGCTCCAGGAAGATGTGACAGAAGTTTCCGGAATAAGCAGATTAAAGCAAGTGGAACCTCAGTATTTGCATTCATTGTTCCAGACCAGCTGCTGACTAGAAGTCCATAGGATCTTCTGGTCCTCAGCATTAGTGAAAGTCAGCCAAGAAATCAGACAGCTTCACATCAATATCAAGCATTGCCACAGACCCGTCAGCCATCCAGTGCATTTGCTGGCAACTCAACATGTATTTCTCAAAGTTACTCACAGCCCTCTGCAAGGGTTGACTAAGCAAGCATGGGAGAGCATGCATGATGGTCCACCACAAACCCCGAGGCCACATTACAGAATTCGGAGAAGTTTCCCTCGCCCTGATTATTCTGTTTTCCAGCATGATGGCTTCTCGTGGTCCAACCTCATATTACAGAAGACAATGGGAGTAAAGCTCAGGGAAAGTGGTGGTAACCGCAACAGGCTGACTCTACTTGGGCAAGGGTGCAGAAAGACAGCGAGCATCATCATTTTTTTGGTATTGCACAGAAGCGATGGGGAGTTGCTATTCCCCAAAATAAAACATTGCTGGCTTTCAGTTTTTGAAGAAAAAGGATGGGACAGAACCCCCACAGCAATGTAAAATTGATGTAAATAAGAGCACAACATTCCCAACAGCCCCTTCCTCCTTAAAAACGAATTTAAGCTACACTTTGCAGTTTATTTAAACCCTGGGCCACCAGCAGAGCTGGTGTAGACCAGTGTGGTTCTCTTGAAGTCAATAAGGTTTATATCAGCTGAAGATTCCCTCCCTCGATCTGTATTTTCCAAATATTATTTCTTCTTCTGGCAGGCATTAAACTTGCATCATAGCTGGATGAAAATTGACTCTAAGGTCTCAGACAGGCAATTCCCACAGGCCAGAGGTGTCATAAATGTGGTTGGATATTTAGCGAAGGGCCACCGCTGGCAGCAGGCTTAGAAACGCCTTTCATACTTGGACACATACTGTGCATAAGTAGAAGATGACTCTACAGTTCGTGGTAACCTACCTCCACTGCATTCCTTCCACAAAATTTTGCAGCAGGTCAGTTCTTAAAAATCTAATACTGCTGGTAAAGAGAACGGGTCTGATCCACCTCTGCCATCAAACCTCTGTCATAGATACCTGTGCAAAATATTTCCAGCTGAGAATGGCTGTGTATTAAAGATCACTGACCACTCGCAGGTGGTCGAGGGTTAGGCTCAAGGCTTTGGTGTCAAGGAGAGTGCCTGAAGGTCACCTCATAGGGCGTGGTGATGTGACAAAATAAAATACAGAGAAAGAAAGTGTGATCAAGTCTGCTTCTTGCAAATGGGCATTTCTAGCTTCCTAGCTGACATCTAAGGCAGTGAGAAAAGGTGAGCGTTCAGCTGTTAGCCCCATCCGCTGTAGGAAGGACAGGGTGTCAGCCCCTCTACAGCAGAGAAGACGCAGGTTATGTGTGAGGATTTTAGCTCCAAAATAATGGGCTGTGTGTCGCAGCAGCAAGGTCTCCTCCTTGGGAGGTTTATGCGAGCTAATTAGGCTCATAAACATTTAGGGTCTTATTGAGCTCCAGCCACTGGCTGAGGCAGGAGGCAGATGCCTTTTCTGCACCACTTTCCTCATTTATAAGATGGGAACGACAGCGCTTAGGGCAAACCTCTTCCACCTACAGTAAGAGATGGATCACCCCAGGGGACGGGACACTCATTTGTATTTGTTGCATGTTGGACCAAGGGAAGGGGTGTTCTCGGTTTGCTTCTGTATCACACGTGCATCCTGGAGTTGTATCTGGAGGCGGTGGGTAGAGAGACCTCCTTGGCCACTGGAATTTGGCCAGAAATATGAAAGAAAACACCTCCTCCCTCCAGGTATTTGTCCTGCTAAGGTTTAATTACTGGAACATGTTCGCTACAGAGGCTGCTGAGATCCTTCAGCTAACAGAGGAAGACACCTATTCCTTTAAAGCTGTCCATGGTAGAGAACATATTCTTCCTATTATCCCAACGCTGCATGGGTTTCCAGTTGGTGTTCAGGTGTTTATGTGGATCTATAAAATCCCACACAGTTTGGCTTCTGAAATCTTAGGCATGTTCTGCAGACAACGCTGCATTCACATAACTCCAGCTATGCCTTTAAACTTGTATAATTAACTACGGGATGAGCGCACACACACACGCACACACACTTGTATAGTAGCTTAAACCTGTATTTCGCTGGCTTGATCTGCACCAGAAGAGCTGTGAGGCACAGCTGAAATAGAGATACAACGTGCTATCAGCCTCGCGGGTGTCTGTTGAAATTGTTGCTTTTATTCCTCCCCAATTACAGTTAATGTTACTGAGCTTAGACTTCAATGAAAGTGTAAATGAGCGAACACAGCTGAATATACTGCTCTTGAAGTAATATTTGTGCATGTGCCCAAAGGCTTAGGGACAAGCACATTTTAGATATTGTAAAGATAAAATAATACAGGCCTTGAAAAAAAAAGTTTGAAAAGTTTATGGGAAGTGTGTGTTATTTCACGTGCGGCATAGTACTGCAATCGGCAGTGAGATAAGATTTTTTAAAGAATAGTGTTCAAGAGCATTTCAGACATACATTTACCCTGACTTAAATATTCATCCAAGGCGCTGAAATTTTGATCCAGGGAGACAAGAGCTGGCTGATTTCATGTCAGCCAAATGATTTCTGTACAGCCGTGAGCTGAATTAGATGCAGGTTAAAATGTGGCTGAAATACCCAGCCAAGAAGCCCTTTTGATGCACCACCAGGAACTGGTTTTGGTGCTTTCTTAATCAAAGCGCTACAATTTGAGAAGTTCGGATAAGACGTTTGCTTCACAAGACAGGGGAGGGGAGAAGGGAAAAGGCAAATTACAGTACAATCCCAGCAAGGAAAGGAGACCAGGGGAAAAGCATTTCAGTGGAACTACCTTAAGTTCTGATGAACTCCAACAAGCATCCCCCTTTCCGCTCAAATAGCCAAAGGACCAGAGGTGCTGTAATTACCCTGCAAACCCGTATGTCATTTGCTGGACCACAATATTTTTCTTGCTCACTGTGCTCTCTTTCTTAAAGACAAATTTGCTCTGTTGATGAAGACATGAATTATCCTGGTAGAGGCTTTCCAAAAAAACATTTTATTTTAAAATGGCTGGGGAAAAACCTAAACGATGCCAATGCAACCTATTTATTTTGTTTTAGAGAGGTGGTGTCCCTCCTCTTTATGCCAGTGACATTTAACTGCAATATATATATTAGGAGCCCGATGAAAGCCTCCATGTGTGAGGAGGAAGGTCACAAGGGAGATGAGTTTGCAGTCATTAGCCCTGGCCGCAATTGCAAATCTACCTCAGAGGTTAACACACCTTGTTACAGTGGGTTTTCAGAAGATGGACTGTAGGATTAAGTAACCCCTGGGTGGTCCTTCAGGGTCAGATGAAGGGATATTTCCACTAGCTATATGTCAGGAGGGCTGGTTTTCAAAGGGCTTCATTTTCCACCGATTCCCCCACCCTTTCCCACCGGCAGCCAGGGTGCTGGCACCAAGGCTGCTCGCCCTGCCGGCAGGCTCCCACCCGCTGGCTGTGCTGCCGGGTGACTGTGGAGACGGCTTACAGCCCCACGGGACTCAGCACCACCCGGAACAGCGCTCGGGGGGCTCACTGCGTGTCCAAGCCCCACCGGTGCTCTGCAGCTCTCTGCCGAGCTGAGCAAAACCAGGACGGCAGTGGCCTTTGAGCTACCAGGAGCTGAGAGAGCGGGAAGAGAGGAGATGAATGGGGGCTGGAAACTGTCCCAATTAAGAGGGCTCGGCAGTCCTCTGTGTAAAAAGCATGAGAATAAGAAAAGCAAGAGAGAGAGATACTGCGTTTGTCTGTGCACATGCGCGAGAACGGGGAGCGCAGGGCAGGAGCTGTGTGGTGTCTCCACCTTGGGCCAGCTCAGGCTGTCGCTGCAGCTTCCCCTGCGGTGGCTTTTCACCCATGCTGCAGCCAGAAAGCCTGCTTCCCCGCCAGACATGCACCATGTCTGCTGGGATATAACCCTTACAAGAAAGCTCTCCTCCTCCTGGCATCTCCCGACGCGAGTCAGAGCAGGGCGGGTTTGGTCAGGACACCAGCAGCAGCAGGGGAGGGAAAGGGGGTGCCCGTGGGCTCTGATGTCTCCTCCAACAATAAGAGACTTCTTTTGGCTTTGTGTCTCGGAGGCAAGAGGTTTCAGGCTCTCTCCGGAGGGCAGAGCCTTCCAAGCTGTCGCAGGATGCTGCTTCCTGTCTCCTCGCTCACTGGAGCTTTGCTCTTTCTTTTCTGGGAAGCAAAGCATCGGCCCAGCTCCCCACTCAGCCTCCCCTGGGAGAACAAACAAATAAACACCCTGAGAAGGCATCTGCAGTGCACTCATGCGTGTGCACGGCAGACGTGCACAGCTGAGTGCTGGCAAGGGCTGGATCTGCCTCCTTGCTCCCGTGAGCCAGCGAGTCACGCAGCTGCCTCCGCTGCAGAAACCTCAAGCCTGCAGCAAAGAGGAGCCCTCCTTATCGAGGAGGACGAGCGGAACAGAAGAGGAACTCCGAAGTTGGGACATGATGTCCTGCAAAGCCTGGATGGTGGGTGTGGAACAGGACAGGGTCTGCCTTGCTGTGCTCTTCTTCCCACTGGTGAAATGCCACTGCTACGGCTAAGCTATGGAAGTGCTATGAAGAAAATTGTGTCCACAGGGAGCTAGATGGGTGCTCCACGGTTTGCTTCACCTTTAGCACTGCTTGCACAAGGGATTTGTTTTCAGTCATGGGAGGAAGAACCATTTCTGGAAGCCAGAAGACAGTTAAGCCCTACCTGTGGCTTTACCTCCCGTGCTTGTCACTGCAGGCTGCGCGTTTGTCCCGCGCTGGCAAACTGCTGTGTGGCTTTTTGCAACGGGTTGGAGTATGCTGACTTGGCAGCTCCCCTCGGTTCCCTGGAGTACTGGATCGTCGAGCAGATCACAGGCAAATATTTAGATACCAGTGCACACAAACGGGCATTCTCTCAGCTCTTTCACACGGGGATACAATATTTAATCAAGCCCCGGGCAGAAAACAGCAGGTCTGAATTGAAGAATCATTCTATAAAAGACGCTGCTGGCTTCTGGCTGCAGAAAGGAAATCGGGTGCTGTGTCATGCAAACATTTTCAGCCTATTTCTGGGTATGGGTCTTCTGGGGTTTCCTTATTTTCTGTCTCTCCTAAAATTTCCCATGTCACCACTTTAGTTATGCAAAAATTCAGCCGACACAATTGTAATGGTCTCTTCTAGTCTTAAGAGCAAGACTCTTCTCCATTTTTTTGTAAAAACTCTATGAAGTCTGAAGGGTCCTGAATGGGAGAGGATGCCTGTTGTCATGTTACTGTCTTACTGAAGTGATAACTGTAATTGAGACAGTCTCCTGTAATAGTTCTTCTTGTTCTGCAAATGTTATAGGCACAAAACAAATGAAAAAATGGGATTATTACTGCTGAGAATCAAGCAGTGACATTCTTAGCACAAATACAGTCAGCTCTAACTTCAGCCAAACAAGCAGGCAAGAACTGCAGACTGTACCATTGAGAACTAAAAAAGAGTTGAAACAGAGGTAGGACATGCCCCTATCCTTTACTCAAACAACGTAAACAGTTTGTCATCAAGGGTTGGGGATTTTGGTAACACATAGACAGCTTGTCCTGATCAAGAATACAACGGCTCTGGGAGTGCCACAGAGCCTGTTCCCTTGCCGGGTCTCTGCACCCCTGGCAGATGTTTTCATGTTGCTGCTGGAAATGTAGCATGCCGCTTCAGCTGCCCCAGCTGGTCAGTAGAAGCGTCTCTGGGACATGGAGCAGAAGGTTACAAAACTAGTCTACTTTGGACATGATAAGTTGTACAACTGTACTTTGGTTTGAAACAACTTGGTCTGCTCTTCGCATTGCATGCCACCGAAGGAGAGCCGTCTCCAGGAGGTCCTTGGTCTGTCTTGTCTCAGCGATGTGATGTTTGCTTATGCAGCAATCTGTTTCTAAGTGGTGTATCCCCAGCTGGGCCACTTGACCAGAGTACTTCATTTCTGAAGGTACGGACTGAAAGCACCTCGGTCCTCCACACCTCTTCCAGAGGCATCCGCTTCATGTCCTGCTACACATTGCAGCTTTTTTGCCTTTTCTTTTCCTACAGCAGACAGGGCGAAGCCTAATGCTCAGTAAATCACTAGTGAAGCAGCGTGTTTACAGGCAGCACCAGCTCATGTGTGACCTGAAAAGCTGGTCTGATTCAGCTGCGCTTGGAAAAAACAAGCAGGGCAGACATCAGGTGGGAGCGCGGTCCGTCCGGGCGCTCCCCTTCGGCAGCAGTGGATGAAGATCAAATAAACTTGGCATGGGATCAGGTGGAGAGGCCATAAATCTCCAGGGTTTCTTAGAAACTGCCCTTCTTTGTTTGCTTTCTTCATTTGTCTTCTTGATCCCTCTTTTCCTGATGTTTGATTTAAAGGAGCAGCTCGAAAACTCCCACCTCAGCCTGGGTGCTCGACTGGCACAAACAGGAAACTCAAGCTGCCGGTGGCCCAAAGCATTCCCAGCGATGAGCGGATTTTCCAATCTACAGAGCTCTCTGCTTGTACCTGCCCATGCTTAACGTCAGACAGTCTCAATTTACAGCAGTAGACTCTACGATGTAGTTACCTTGGGAGACAAAGGGTGGCTCAGGTCCCTCTCCCCTTAGCTAACAGACCCTTTGCAGTCTCTTGGATGAACACTGGGACACTGTGGGTTCACATGCGGGTCCAGGAGCAGCGATGTC
Organism: Gavia stellata; assembly: GCF_030936135.1. Taxonomy (NCBI): domain Eukaryota; kingdom Metazoa; phylum Chordata; class Aves; order Gaviiformes; family Gaviidae; genus Gavia; species Gavia stellata. Next base: position 12,541,417 of record NC_082615.1, on the reverse strand, counting down.
AGGGCTGAGGATCACGCTTAGGCTCGTCCTGGAGCTGGAGGGATTTTGTGCGAGCCCATTTGCATGATGCAGCCGGGAGGATACAGTCTCGCTGCAGGCCATGTTCTCTGGGCTGCAGGACAGCACTGCCCGATATCAATTTTGCGAATGAATCTGTCAGCCGATGCCAAAATTACTCACCAATAGCTGGACTCTATTGAGTAATGTCACGTTAATGCCAATTGGCATCTAATAGCAATGACTCATACAGTCTTTAGATTGCTTTTAAACCATACAGAATGAAGAGCTGTGGTTTTTTTAACCCCCAAACTGATTTTTGCCACTGAAACCTGCATCATGAACAGATGTGTAATATATTGAGGTCATGGTTTTCCTCTAAAATTAGTTATCAGCTGCTTGCTTTCAGTCCATGTTTTACAGGCCCACCAGGCTTCCCTCCACCTTCCCTCAATCACAGCAAGCCTATAGGATATAGAGCCATAACACAACTGGGCTGCCCAGATGTGCAGAAAGCCATTGCTCAGCAGTACACCTAGGGAGAGACCAGGGCTGTAGATTTTCAACAGACAGACATTCTCCTTTCTAAAAGCTGAGCAGAAAGGCAAGGGACGTACACAGCTTACTGGGTGAAGGGGAGGGAGAAAACTCGCTGATCCCAGATAATTGTTAGCGTGTGATAGCCTGAAGGAGAGATGGTGCGGAAGCAGCCGGAGCCAGTAAAACCTCTCCGAATGTGACAACTGAAAGTCTGTTAAACTCTACGACCTAGGAGTACCCAAACCAGGCTTTTTTCTGTATACTTTCACAGATGGATTTTTGCTTGTGTTAATTTTGCAGAAGACAAAATCTGGCTGAAGGACACAGGGCAGAAATAGGAAAAACTGTCATCATTCCCGCTGCCATTCCTGCATGGTTTTTTGTCTTGACACAGGAAGGATCCCAGGTCATAAATTAAATGTCCAGGCTTTTTGGACAAATGGTGTAAACAAGCTATTTTACTGAGAAATTACAACAGGATTTAATCTGTCGTTATTTTCTAAAGGTATTGGCAATTTGTTAGTATAATTAAAAAACTTCCTTTGTTACAATAAGCACTGGTGGAAGCTCTGCACAAGATACGGATATTTACTACCTGGTATGGTGTTTGCTGTCTATCTTACAGCAAATATAAGACCAGCCCTTTGAGAAGAGAAGGAATCCGTTTGAAAGAGCCCTCTTCTTAGTACACCATATTCAGAAACTAGTCCCTTGAAAGGAATACCCCAAATTGCTTTAGATTTTATTTTTCCTCTTAGATAAAGCTATGTCCAGGAAATTATTTCAGAAAGGGACTAGTAAATAATAAAAATATTCGGGAAATTACACAGCACAGCCCCTTATATCCTGAGCTGCAAAAAGCTGCTTCCAAGAACATTTCTCTTTCACAGCTATCTCAAACCACCTGCAGTTTGCAATATGCTTTCTATTTCCTTTCAAAGGCTTTGTTTAATACGAATGCTCACCGTACACACATGCATGCAGGTTGGGGTTTCTCTGCCTCACCACTTCTTGAGAAAGCACTTTGCCTCGAAAATATTTCAACTGAGAAGATTTCATTCAGGACTGACTTCACAGTGTGTTTCCGCTTATGAATCTGTAAAAAACTGGAATGTAATTAAATCCAGCCCTCATTTTCTTATCATTTATCATAGTCACTGATGTAACGTTACAGTCAGTTATGTAGTATGATGTTTCTCTAACTCACTTTTTCCTGCTCAGAGATCTGGGTAACTTGGTGCAGCGAGACCTGCTATTGCCAATGGCTAATTACTGCTCTGTCCTCATCAGTATTCCTGTGAATACTCGATGTCTCGTGGCGGTGATGGCTGGGGTCTCCCGAGAGCCTGGGCAGTGCTAGCCCAAAAGAAAGCCATCTGAGATGGCCCCTGGGATCCAGAAAGGAGAACTCAGCCAAAAAATGAAAGGGCATCTGAAATGTGAAGGAATTTACATCCGAGCGGTGCTTTGAATGTCTGGGCAGAAAAGGACCATTAAGTGCAGAGCTACAAAGGAAGAAAAGTTAAGGACAATTCTGGTAAAGAGCCACAGGGACTCGCGGAGTGAAGTCCTGTAGCTTTAGACACTCGGTGAAGGCACCTCAGAAGAGTGGTCGGAAGGCTGAGCAGGGGATGTGTAGTAGGTCTGGTCTCCACCTCTCCCACCCCTCAGAAATGAACTGCTGGGTAGACCATGCAGCTGGAAAGCTGGTTTGCCTCTTCCAAATTTTGGGGCTGTTTCCAGACTTCTAACTGACCATCCCCCTGGCCAGGCCAGTAGCTTACACTGCTTAGCTGCTCCCTCTTCTGATTGCAGAGGGATTCATCCTTCCACAATTTCAAGCATGAGTTATGATCAAAGTCCTGTGGGATCACCGCATATTTCTGCCAGACGAGCAAGGAGGCTTCTTTCCCCTGGCCTGCTCGTGGGCCCTCAGCTCCCGTTGTGCAGGGGAAGACGGGGACATGCCAAGGACCCAGTTTACCTCATTGCTTTATCCCTGGTGGCAGCGGGACTCTCCCAAACACCTACTTCTGACCCTAACCAGAGCGAGGACTTCTAGTATCTTGCCTAGACAGATACTTACCTTTATCTCACTTCAATTTGAAACAAATCTGCTGACAACACAGATGCTTTTAGCTAAGAGAGGCGGGCGTTTTTAAGGTCAAACTATCCATATCCATTCCTCTGAGTTTTCTACCCAAGCCTGCCATCTCACTAGACTTAACAAAAAAATACAACTTTATTTTGGCTGCAGAGCTTTCCTGCCCTTTGGGGACGGGGAGAGAAATTGTACTATGTAGCCATTGTTTCTGACAGTTCATTTACTCGAATGAAACAATCCATTCATCACCGGGAGTCCATCAAACAGAAACTGTCTTCAGCTTGGGTTTGCATAATAAATATACAGTATTTCAGCACTACGGATTTACATTCAACAGTGTGTATCCAATACAACAGGCATTTGCCTTAGATCCCTGGATAATATATTCATGGCATTGCTGGTTTTGCTACTGTACCAGACTTTGAGTAGCTGTTCATTCAGCTCAAAGCTGCCCTCTCTTAGCCTGTTAGTCATACAATATCCCTTTTATCAGAACCAATTGCACTCTCCTGTTCCATTAAAAAAATGTTAGAGAAAACTGATATCCACATTTTTTCCCTCTCAAACAGAATTTCATCAGATATCATTTTAATTTCAGCCTCCCTTGCACAGGTGAGACAGGCTCCATCTTATTTTTAGCTTGCTAAACGTTAGGAGTTTAGTCTAAAACAGTTACCTATGGTTGTTCTATAGTCACTGGGGAGAGCGAGGGATCTCCAGAGAGTGGCTCAGCCTGTCTGTGTTAAATGGCTGAAGTCAGCCAAGATGAAATATTGTTACAAGAAAGGAATGGTGGAAAAGGAATTCAAACAGATAGGTGCTTATCTGGTTTTTCTAGGTTGCTTTTTTTTAACAGTGAAAATTCATTCCTATTTGCAAAGTTAAACTGCCTAATATCTCAATATTTTGATGAGAGGAAGAATTAAATCCGGTATAATGAAATTAAAAAAAAATTAAATTATCAGGGAAGAATCTCAGGAGGTACTGCTGAAAAAGAAACCTATAAACAACTGAAGAGTTGCTGAAGAGCAATAAGATCATGGTTTGAGCATTACAAGTTGATGGCTCCATTAGAATGACGACCTATAATCACAAACACCAATTTCAATATTACATTTTTGTTTGAAGGACTGAAGTATTGTTTAACTGACAGACCATTAGTATCTACTCTAATAAGAAAAACACCTTTTTTATTTCTGATGTAGGAAGTAGAGAAATTTTATTTTTCTTTTGAAAGATGGTATGGAAATTTTAAAATGAGACTTCAATGAAAGAAGATGGCAAGACTAGAAAACAAATGAGGGTTTTTTTTCTCTTTTTTTTAGTCCTGGTTTATTCCATTCCACTTCTAAGTCAAATCAAGACAGAAGGACACAGTAACATATTTCTTTTCCCTGGCAGGACAGCTACCTGGCAATTAAAAAAAATGTTAAATCCCAGAAACAACTGCAACCTCTCTCCTAGACTGCTGCTTTACAGCAGGAATGTTCCCTCGGGGCTGGGCTGCCAAATCACCGCCCTTCGGCTCATTTCTGAGGGCTCATTGCTGCTGCTGCCAGAGATAAGTTATCTGTTTGTGTGTGTGGATTTGAAAAACGGGCATGCAGACTGAAAAAAACCCCCAACACAACAACAAATGGTTCCCTCAAAAGTCTTACTGTGTTTGTCAAAGTCCTTTTTGATGTGCTTACATTTCAAAAATTATTACTGAGCATGGAACCGGTTTCCTGAGAGACATGTCCTGCTGTGGTGGGTGGGTGGATGGTGGATTTGGAAGAAAAAAACAAGAACAAAAAGGTCTTGAAATTGAAATTAAATTGCTTTTCAAGCCAAGATGAGAAGGCAAAACTGTGGAGGAAGCGTGGTGGGATCAAACTGTGATGAGGCTGGACATTTAATTAAGAAAGAACAAATTGATCATTATAGGAGGGGGTTTTATTCCCTTTCTTTCATCTTTTTGGGCTGTGCTCTTCTGTAGCATGAGAACGCAGTCAGCCAATAACTCTTCTCAACCCCGAAGCAACAACATTCACCCAACACCCACACATTTGTGCTTAGTAGTACGTCTTCTCCATCAAGCATCCAGTCAGCTGGTTAACTTTAATCAACATTTTAGCTCCAAGAGGACATATGAGCTTTGGTTATCTTGCTCCAGGCCAACTGTGTCCTCCTTACAATCAGCCACACACATTCACAGAAGCAACGTGAAACAGGCTTCAGGTTCCAGAAACAACACCAGGTAGAGGGGCACTCCAGCAGCAGACAGCAGGACGGGCGTCCCAGAAGAACGCAAATAATCACTGTTGTTCTTGTGTTGCCTCCAACTCCTTCAAAATGCAGGCCATTAAGGGGATAGGCAGAGGTAGGGAAAAGCTGCCTCACAAATCACTCCAACGAGACCCTGGAGTGAAAATGGAGTCTGCTTACAATTGCTAATGAGGTGTCAAGCAATTTGTTTCTTCTTCTACTGTATGTTTTATTTCGGGAGGAGATAAGTTCTGACTAGAGACTATTTTGCTTGATTGAATTCAGTGGGGTTGGGAGCCCTGGGCACCAGGCTTGACCCCTGCCAACTGTTGCTCTTGTAAGTGCATGGTCTATTTGCTGAAAATGCGAAGCAGGAGCTTGCAGACACTTGTCCCCAGTCTCACTGGGACTCCAAGAGCCCATACAGTGGAGTTGCAATGTCCGTTTGTCCAGGGGAACCTTCTTCCCTGAGCTTCCTAGAAGCTTGGGACAGCCAGACATGGTGCCGGAAGACATCTCTGAATTCTTGAGGATCTGTGCGTGGAGAGTAGAAAACAGTTTTGGTCTCAGCAGGTTCTCTTTATTGAGCTTGAAAAGAGAAACATCAGCTTGTTCTTAAAGAGTCCTCCTCAAGCCGCAAGTAGTTTCAGTTCACTTCAGTTAAGTTTGATGCTTATCCAAATGGTAAAAACCTCAGAGGTCTGAAAACTCAACTGTACACCTCTTGTGAGATCAGGCTACCCAGTGCCTCCAGAGAGAAAAAGCACAGGAGCAGCAAAATCTGATATACTTTGGCACTTTTGCTTCCAATTGCAGGAAAACAAGCAGACTACTAGATGATTTTAGAGTCCATCAAAGCTGGTAGGAGCCTTTACTCAAATCTTCATAGGAGGTGCAAAATATAACTTGTGGCTGTTGTAATGCCCATTTTACCAAGGTTTGCAAGACACGGAAAAGCTTGCAGCCAGCCTTCCCAGTTCCTGGTGGTATTTACTATCTTAGGACATTCAGATCCCCATTTAGCTTTTAAACCCTGCTGCATTAGGCAGCACTGCTGACGGGAGGGAGAGCAAAGGGTGTCCCCCCCATGGGGCAGGGCAGGAGCTCCCTGTAAGGAGCTGGCAGACAGACACCGTAAGATTCATGGGGCAGGGAAGACCAAAAGAATGAGAATGATTTAGGGCTGAGCTTGCAAGTTGTTGGCAAATAGGAGACATGCTTTTGTGGGATGCTGCTTAACAGTAGCAGCCCTGCCTTTGACAAACACCCAAAGCGCACAAGGAGCTTTCGAAAAAGAAAAATGGGACACCAAACGAAAATGTATAATAAATCTAATTTTTATAAAAAAATAATTTAAAAACGAGTCCTTCTGGCATGTTCTTCCCTTTCTGTTGCGTGGAGTGAAATGGAACAAAGGGGAGGAAATGTCTTAATCCTGAACCTGGAATGAAAGATATGACCTAGAATAACATTACATTCATACAGAACCAAAATCATAGGTTTTAAACCTGAACACCCTGGCCAATCCAAGCATAGGGCTTGCTCCAAGAGTCAAACATGCTTATGCTTTGGGGTGTTTGGATCAAAGCCTTTGCTATCATTGATGGTGGCAGAGGTCACGAATACAGGTATAACTGTGCTGACATAAAGGAAAAACAGCCTTTGCCCAGCCGCACTGTCACACAAGAGCCCGCTCCAGAAGGCTTCTGTAGCTCTTGGACATTCTAGCACTTGAGAGTGTGATTAGACAAACCGTGCTGCCCTTTCACAGGCACAGTCAGGAATGGAGGTCCCATGCATCCTTCTCTTTCCACATAGCCTGAGCTGGATCTTGAGTGCTAGAGAGAATAGGGAGACAGGGAAGGGGGGAGAAAGAGTGGGAGTGGTGGGAATTTAAAAATGCCAACTCTTTGCCATACAGCACACTGGGAAGGTTTTTTTTAAAGAAAAAAAAAAGATTTAAGAAGTGACACTTTTGAAATCTCTCCAAAGCCAAACCATCAAAATGGGACACTGTCTCTTTAAACACAAGGCTGCACAAACGAAGGGAAATTAATTAAGTATGGGAGGCTGGTGTGGCGCCCAGAGAGAATGCACAATCTGGGACCCGCATGCCAAAGCTGGGATGGAAAGGAAGGTGATCTGTCATTTTTTGCTGTTTTTTTAAGACAGAAAATATATTTTTGAGAATTGACTAAGCAATTACCCAAATTAAAGAAACTGGAAAAGCAAACAGTGGTACAAACGCTCTAATTTTTTTTCTTTTTTTTTTGGAAAAGGGGGTGAAAGAGATGAGGATAAATTGGAGCTGTTGTTTCAAGGTGCTCCTTATTAATATAATGCACAGGAAAATAAAACAGCAGCTCACAACAACAGTATTAACTCTTTCATGGCTGTCCTACCAGGAAGGACTTCTCCATCCTGTTCCCTGCTGGAGGGCTCCTGAACAATTTCCTCCTTGCTTTGGGAAGGTGAGGCTGAAACTGGAGAGATGCATTGCTGGGAGACACTGCCATCTGCCACCCTGCAGCACCTTCCCAGCCGATTCTCCCATGCCAGCCCCCCCGTTCAGCTGGTGTCGATCTGGAGGGCCCCCACCACGGGGTCCATGCTGCGGCATGACTCCAGATTTAGGCGGGGGAGAATAAGAGGGAGATTTGGCTCTCACCTTCCTGGAGCACATTGACTGCCAACTGGCCCCTCCACACGTCACCCTGAGCCGGGGCCAGGTCCGCGTGCCAGCGCCGGTTGCAGAGTGCCGGCTGAACGGCTGCAGCCGGGGGCACGGGGCTGCGAGCGGGGGCACACGCTGGCACGGCATGGGGAAGTAAAGGCACTGCCGGCCGCAAGCAAATTGCTGTGGAAGGGGCGATTTTCATGCCGGTGGGGTTTACAGTTTTCCGCAGCTGCCCCCCGGGGCACGTGCACGCACGTGGTGGTGTTGGATGGAGCTGCGGCCGGGAAGAGCTTAGCACTGCTTCGCCCAGGGCTTCGGGCTTGTCTCCGGCACAGGTCTCCCAGATATCAACTGGGAATACCATCCTGCTGTGACAAGCAAGTCTGGGAAATTCCTGAAGACGAAAAGCATACGAACATTGGGAAGCCAGGGCTCCGCGGAGCTTTATCAGCATGTGGTTTGAGCCCGCTGTCTGAACAGGACGCTCTCATTCCCGGGCTGTGCGATACTGGTGCACGTCCTCCCCCGTCTGCCCTAAAGGGCTTTTATCCCTTTCTTCTACTGCTGCTACTGAAAATTTAAACTTAAGGCATCCAATGTGTTAAGTTGTCACTGAGGAGAGATTCTAGCTCTAACAAGATGGGAGAAACTTGGGGCACCATTAATTTCTTTTTTTATCTAACCCCATTTTAACAAACTGGGTTTAAAATACTCCCACAAACACCAGTATACAGCCTTCCCAAATCTCACTGCTTGTTTTTATTATTTTTAATTCATTATGTGCAGGACATTCTTCAAAAAAGGCTTCAAAGTCATAAACTGGGGCCTGCTCACACAAGGAGGGCAACATTCAGCATTATAATACTCAGACATTTCTTTAAAAACACACTCATCATTTATAAACCTCTGCAGCAGAAAATAGCCACCTTTTTTCTTTTATGGATGGGTGACTGCCTCGAGATTAATTTTAACGCTGATTCCAGGACACATGTTTCAATGTTGCATTTAGTTTTGTTTGTCTCAAATTTGTCATTCTCAAATGCTTTTCAGCCTCACCGATTGCTGTGATGTCCCACAAGTCGGTGGGTTTTTATGCCTTTTCAAATAACCTACCCCATTGCTCCGAGAGAGGCTTATTTTTATTTCTGTGGAATAAACCAGTTGATTCAAAGGCGCAAATAAGATTTTAGGCTATAAAATTATTTTTAAACTGGTCTCATAATGTCTCTGGACTTTTTGGGGTTTGCAGTCAAGTTTTTATTTTTCTTCCTGTGTTGACTGCACAGCCAGCCAGGTTATCATTTCTCCTATCAATAATTTTTAAAAGCACAGTGTTAACTTCAGATCTGAATCCCGGGGGACACAGAGCCCTTTGGAGTCAGTGGCAACTGGGAGAACTTGGCCCTTGAGAGGATCAGAGCCCAAACTGTTTTAAAATCCGTTTGGAAAACACAAGTAATCGTAAACAGAGTTCAATTTTTTTTTTGGTATTTCTGACAAATAAAAACCCAGGTTACCCTAACAGGGATTTGAGTTTATGACTCAAGGGATATCATGTATCCTAGATTATATCACAGAATCATTAGGGTTGGAAAAAACCTGTAAGATCATCTAGTCCAACCATCAACCCAACACCACCATGCCCACTAAACCATGTCCTGCAGTGCCACGTCCACATGTTTTTTGAACACCTAAACCAGTTTTTGAACACCATATTCCCAAACCAGTAAAATATTTAATTTCATTTTACACAAGTAAATCCACTCTAATATTCAAGGTTCCAGTAATGTTTTCGTATGGTTCACAGAATCTAGGGAAAAACCTTCACTCAAAAGTAGAATTTTAAAGAAAAACGTTCATGAAAGTTTTGAAAATATCGGAAATACCTTTCTTCTGAATAGGGTTATAGTCAAGCAGGGTCTTGAGGCAGAATTAGTACCACTGGAGTGGACTGAAAAAGAAGGAGAAAAATATGTGTCACAAACTATTTTCCTAGTGTCTATTTGTTCGAAGTGCTGTACAAAAAGAAATGCTGGTGTTTTGTGTGTCCACCTACAGGGAGAGTCCATGGGTATGAGTTTGATGACTCTTGCCTTTCAGGCTGTGTGATTTGGGCACACAGCCGAAGGCGCTGCTCCCCCCCTTCGCCTTTCGGTAAGCTAACACAAGCCGTACCCGCCCGAATCCCTTGTTGGCTCATGCTCGTGTCTGAGGCTGCATCTGTCACAGCAGGTCTTTTCCCCCATGCTGAAGTTACTCAATTTTTTTTGCTGTGAGTATCTTAAAGCAGAATGTTTCTCCCCCTCCGTAGCCTTGGCAGTAAGAAAAGTTTCTAATGAGTTACAGAACTGCGTCTAGCGATAACCAGGAGTCCCCGAGAGCCAGCGCACCTGCAAACAGATAGGCGAGAGCAGAGAGCCAACAGAAAATCCTGCTGTGGTGCCAGATAAGGAGAGGACTTAATACACCCAACAGCAGCAGTACTTTTGCCTTGGAAAATCTGGCTTAGCGGTCTCTTGCCGATCTGTATTTAACAACAGGCTAATCCAGGAAAAGCCAGATCGATACAGCTTGAGCACAGATGAGCTCAGACTGGGCTCTGGAAACATGACTCAGAATCCAGTGAGAATGAGAATATCTTACAGATCATGTATGCAAGGGAGGATAACGCTTTGGACAAAGTTAGCTCCATTGCCTGTGGCTTTCCAGTTCAGTTCTCCATCAATATGCACTCAGGAGCAGAGAGGATTTCCAGCCCCTCTGCAAGGAAAGCGCTTGTGGGAGGGATCTAGCAGAGGAAAAATATTGAGGCTTCTCTCATGGAGCTCCCTCCTCCTCCCCTCCAGCTGAAGGGTGATGGGAAGGGAGAGTTGAGAGCTTGGACCACAGCCCAAGATCTCCAGGAGCTCAGAAATTTTGGCCCTTGGGCACTTCAAGAAGTGGGTGAAGATGCTGCCTTGGAAGTATCTCCTTAGCTGCTTGGGTTCAGGAATGCCAAGCAACAAAACGGAGAAGACTGCAGTTGCTGTACGCAGAAGACTTCATGTGAGAAGCGTGAAGGGGGTTCCCTTTCACTGAATGCAAAGTTATCATGAAAAGATAAAAGGGAGGAAAAAAGCTGCGGTTTGTCTTTGGCCCTCTTGGCTGATCCAGAGGGCGGCACACGGGAGCAGCCTGACAGAGTGCTCCTAGACCTGAGCTCTCACCCTCGTGTTTCCCCCGAGGTTCTGTCTGGCCAAGGCGAGGAACCCCGGGGGCGGGGGGCGAGAGGAGCCTTCGCAGCGAAGGGCCCTTCGCAGGCGTCGGGGGGTGTTTAAGCCCTGAGCCGAGCGGCAGCGGCTTGGCTCGTCCCTGCGATGCACTGGGGAGGAAAAGTTCAGGATAGAAACGTGAAGAGAGTCGCCTTCACACCCTGTCCAATCCCCGCTGCCTCTGCAAAAAAAAGTTTTAACTGCATTGTGCTGTAATGAGCCATGCCCAAACTACTGTTTTCTGGCCCTGTGCTTATTTTATTTCCTTATTGTAATGAAACTCAGATGGCTGTTGTTTACACTAGCACAGCACGAGCATGCTTGACTCAGTCTAATTAGCTGCAAGTCAGTTTTGGAATTAGGGCAGAGGAAAGAACAAATTTTTAGTAACTACTTTAAATTGAAGCCCTCATTTATTTTCATTATGGCTAGACAAAAGCAATATAATGTTTCCTAGCCCTTTCCATGCAGAGCTTTTGCTTTGCAGGGCTGCATTTTGCTTGCAGAGCATCCATCTCCCCAACTCTGCTCCACGGGCAGAGAGGCTGCGTTTCTCCTGTGAGACGGCAAACGAGACAAGTTCAGGCAGCAGCACGGAGCGGGGAACAGAGGCTGAGCTGGCCTCAAAGCTTGACGTCCTTGGCCACACAAGTGAAACAGGATTAAAACTGCTGCTGTAACCAGCTGCCCGAGTGCTTGGTCCATCATGTAAGTAATACGGCTGGTGCTTAGGTCACCTCCGGTCCTGCTAGAGCAGCGATTTCTGTTTGCCAGACAAACGCCTGGGAGCCACGAGGTTTAGGTTCTGTTTTTAATTCACTGTTGGATGGATCCAACCCCTGATGAAATCCATGGAAAGTCTCCCATTGACTTCAAGCTCTGGACAACATTGGATAAGTCACACAAAGTTTCTGAACTCTCCAGGCTGCGGATCGCATCACCTTTATTTGGAAGGAGCAAGCACATTGGGGCTGACCCCAGCAGAGCCCTCAGGCTGGGCTGGCAGCCCGGGGCTTGATCCTTGGGTATGGCCTGCCCTGCAGCGATGGTGTCAAACCGAAATCGGTATTGGTGCTGAGGCATTTGGATAACAATGAAATTAAATGCATTTGTAGCTGTTAAAGATTTTTGAAGTAATTTTCGCTACAATTTAGCAACTGATCATCTTGTTGCTTTATTGTGCTGCCCATGTTTTGCTTAAGAAAATGATTGAAATGCCATTTTTCCCCCGCTTCAAAGCGAACAATACAGTATTTCCAGAGCAACAAATATGCGGATGTGCCTGATCAAAAAAATGATCATGCCGCATTTAGAGCTTGGAATTGTTACAAACACCAGTAAGTGCTGAGGCAGCAATGCTAGAAACACCACTGCACTTTTTGAAAAGCATCCTGTGATCCCCACCAGGTAGAGCCTCTCAGCCAGGGACCACAAGCATCAGCTGCAGGGAAAAGGAGTACCTGCAAGACTGTCATTTTTAGTGGATGCCTGGGGTAAAAATTGCATTTACTTGGATTTTTGCTGCCAAAGAAATTATGAAGTCATGAGCCTCAAACATAATAACTGGCATTTGTAAGTTACAAATACTTTGTCTTTAATTACTGGTTAATTACTGTCCAGTTGTTACCACTTGGTGTCATTTCCCACCCCCCAAAAAATATAAATAATGCAAGCCAACATGGAACAGAGAAACTGTTTGGTTTCCCACAAAGCCCCAGGAGCTGAGGCTTTAGGAGAAGCCTCAGCACACTCTGACACTCATGGTAAAGTCAGAAGAACTTGCAGCATTGTCAAGAAAAGGCTTTTCTACCCCAGCAGAGAGGACATGGACTATATTCATTTATGTGATTCATAAAAACCATCCGGGAGGAAGGCTTTTTGGTAGCTTTTAATTGATAATTAAGATGGAATTGAAAAGGCAGTTTGCAGGGAAAGGTCCTGTCCCCCTTCCCCACAGCCAGCTCCTCCTGCTACGGAACCTTAACACCTAGGCGATTTCTAAACCACTTTTTCAGCTAATAGACACCAGGGCAGTCACAGAAATATGGGATATAGGACAACAGCAATGGATTTTCTGTATCAGATTCACTAGAATTCAAGTATTATAACGCTTTATCAGTTAAAATAGAAATAAATTTTGATTATCTTGATAAAGTGCCACCTCAGCACGTATGTAAACCTAAGCTACCTCAAATCCAAACTCCATGTCATAAGGCACACAGCTAAGTAGTCACATATGCACAAATGATTTTTCTCTATATAAACCAGCTCCTGATTGAAATGCAAATAACTACCACTGACCTTAAAAGATCAAGATTCTCCATCTAGATGGGATACTATCACTAGATGATATATTTGAGTTACATGTTACTACAGTGGAGGATATACAAAATATTCAAACCGCTCTAATACGAGAAAAAGGTATCCTCAAAAGAGTTTTGCTGAGGAACATTCAGAGGAGGTGGCTAATATTTTATTTCTTTAAATACAGCATTTCAGATACTGAAATCATCTTTCCAGGTCAAATAGCTTTTTAAAAAATATATTAGGTAACACATTTGTTAAAACTACTTTGAGCTAAAGCACGCTCAGATTAAGCTGCAATATATATTATTTACAATAGATCTATTTTCCAAAAGGGTTCCTGTGTGTTGGATGCAGTGTTGCCAACTGTCAGTAAATTTACGAACAGCTTGTAAATTTAAGTGCTTTCCAGAGAGCTATTGGTATGTGTGTAAAATACTCATTTTGTTCCTAAAACATGGCAAGACTTTTTTTCTATCCTTGAAAAATAAGGAAAAAAGTCCTCATAAATAATATCGTTGAAGTGATGACGTATCAGTTTCTAAGAAGAAACTGAAGTAACTCACTTGGTGAGCCAAAGTATCAGCTTTTTCTTGCCCTCAGTGGCTCAGAAGATACCAATAGCTTGATGCACTTTCAAGGCAAGAGCTTCCACAAAAACTAAGGGTTGCCTCATTCCTCCCATGAAGATATATGCCCTCGTGCTCTCAGAGCAAAGAAAATTTGACAATGGTAGTAGGGAAGACAGTAATTCACCGAGTCCCATTATTTGAACTGACACTTGGATTTGGAAAGACTTCAGTCAAAACTGATGGCTTGATGCAAAAATAGTTGAAAGAAATAGAGGTAAGGCCAGAAAAAAGAAGGTATGTCATGTCCAAACCTAGAGCTGAAAATAATAGTTTTCGTTTCAAGAAAAATAGGTGCCAAGCCTGGATACTCCACTACAACACTAACAGACAGACAGCAGCCCTCCTCGGCAGCTGCCCAGCCAAATCAGCCCAAGCTTGCTTTCCTAAGCCTGGCTATTATAAACCCAAACAGAAACAACCCCTCTTCCTAATGCCACTGCTGATTGTTTCCCACAGGCTTCTATAGCCTGATAGCAGACTTTGGACCCATGGTCAACAGGGGTATCGCCTTCCTCCCATGGAGTGCCTGCAAAATTATCCCCAATTAGCAGATTAAAGGTGTTTGCAGGTGTTCAAGGTGGAGGTGCAAAGATCTTGGAAAAATATCCCCTGTTTTGTTAGCTTTGCAGGTCTCCTATCAACTGGTTGGGGAAATAGGCCTTAACAGAGACTTGTTTGAGGTTAAAGGACAGGATTTTGCTACCTTCTACTGCCAGGATGCAAAGTCTGATCCCTGCTTTATTCCTGGAACAGCTGATAACAGGGTTGTTAACTCTTAAATCATTGCAAGCACCTTTAGCTATTTGGAGTTTTATTAGCCATTTTAGTGAAAACCCAGAGGCTTGAACTCAGCATCTGCTGGTAGAACAGGTGGAAAACTATTTCAGTGCTCAGTTTAAAGCGCATTTGTGTTTAAGTTTTTATTCTATGCATCAAGCCAAATTCAGCCATCAAACTGAACTGGATTTGGGTGGGAAAAAGTACAGGCTCAGGACGATCTGAGGGGTTAGGCAGATGTTAAACTTTGGAGTTTCACTCTCATTTTCTTTTTTATTAAAAAAACAACCTGGGCTTCCCTTTGAGGTCCTTTAAGGAGTGTGTGATTATCTTTGCAGACAGCAACTGAGAGAGGGGACAGAGGCAGCCTAAACCTGCTCGCAGTCGCTCAGCAGCGGACCAGGGAGAGCAGCGATGCTCTCCCGAGCCGCAGGGTCTCCAGCTCCCGGACCACACCGCCTGGGCTGGTTTTACAGCTGTTGGAGAACTCTGTTATGATTACCTAAACTATACATCCTGCTGCAACAGACACAGCACCTTGGCTCTATAGAGGGGCCCTATAATGCACTGTATAATACTAATAAACATGATTGTTATAAAAAGATAAGGTTACAGAACATTACGCTTTGCCAAACTCCAGTTGACTGTAACTTTAAGTTTTGGCTGAGCAAAGAGCCAGAGAGATTTTAAAATTCAGCAGTAGTAGCTATTCAGAGGGTTGTTCTAGTACTCCTGCCAGGAAAAACTTCGAGTGAAAGGTCTAATTTATCACACACTGGGGTTGCAAACCTGTGCTCTGGGTACCGAGGCAGTTGCTTGTCAGCTTTCAAAAAAAGTCTGGAGGAATCCCTGGGTTCGGAAGTGGTGAGAATTCCAGTTTGCTGTTCTGAGCAAGCAGCGTTGCAGCAAGAGGAACGTGCCCTGCCTGCGCACGCATGCGCAAAAAGGATGGGTTTGTCCCTGTGTTGCTTCGCCATCCTCGCCCCCGATCAATAAATAAGGAATAGCCCATTTTTGAGGAGAAGCTTAGGTTATAATAATGTTTTTTCATACAAACATCTGGTACGGCAGCCTTCTGTGCCGACAAAGAACACAGTGCTGCGAGAAGGCAGCTCAAGAATCCTGTGAAGTACCAAAATATTTAAACTAGGAGCTGTTTTATTTTTTTCATCTATTTATTTACATTTCCTTTTCTCTCCCCATAGTTATCACCTTTATTTACCACAGGACTGCTCCAAGCTGCTTTTGACAGTAACTTTTCCTCTTATCATGTTTCTTTTAGACTGTCTGTGAACACAAAGCTTTTACGAAGCACTTCAGACATGACATTTTGATGGGAAAGTCAATACACCCTGTACCCTTTGAATCTGAGGAGCTGTTGCAAAACACATGGGTATCATTTAAAATTGATGAGCTTTTTTCCATGGGATTGAGATTAAGTACATAATGCCTATTTAATGTGAACATCATAAATATCCCATAGTGTGACAGATCTGCTTATCTCAGATGAGAAAAAATGATCCCCCATGAAAGAAATCTAATCTGCTTGAGCAACGCAGTGCACCGATTCCCACCACCCAGGAACTTTGTACCTGTTGATAATCAATAATACCACCCAACCGCTAAATCAACCTGTGGAAGGGTTGACAGACCCAAAGCCACTTCTTCATTTTTCCAGTGATCTTACGAAAGATGCTATCTCCTCTGCAAACCCTTCCTGACTTCATACAGGCAAGGCTCCCCCTTCCCACTGACCCACAGCACTCCGCGTGCCACCCGGCCACGGTGGCTGTCACCTATCTGCCTCCACCCCGGCCATGCTTCAGCAGCGGGTGAAACTATTTGTACACACAAACACCACCACGCAACTCCACACGAAGTTTGTGGCATGGTTTGGGATGGGAGGTGCAACATCAGAATTATTGCATTCCCATCACCCATGCAACAATCTGTGATATCAGAGAATCATTAAGGTTGGAAGAGACCTGTAAGATCAAGTCCAACCATCAACCCACCCCCACCGTGCCCACTAAACTATGTCCCACAGTGCCATGTCCACACGTTCCTTGAACACCTCCAGTGATGGTGACCCCACCACCTCCCTGGGCAGCCTCTTCCAGTGCTTCACCACTCTCTCAGAAAAGAAATTTTTCCTAATATCCAACCTAAACCTCCCCTGGCGCAACTTGAGGCCATTTCCTCTTGTCCTGTTGCTTGTCACTTGGGAGAAGAGACCAACACCCACCTCCCCACAACCCCCTTTCAGGTAATTGTAGAGAGCTATGAGGTCTCCCCTCAGCCTCCTCTTCTCCAGACTGAACACCCCCAGCTCCCTCAGCCGCTCCTCATCAGACTTGTGCTCCAGACCCCTCACCAGCTTTGTCGCCCTTCTCTGGACACGCTCCAGCACCTCAGTGCTCTTCTTTTAGCGAGGGGCCCAAAACTGAACACAGGATTCGACGTGTAAATATCATTATAGCCAGACAAGTCCGGTGAAACCCACGTCCAGTTTCCCATCTCCATCTGGCTGGAGACAGCCGAGCTGACAATACCACACCAGCCCTCAGCTGGGACTCACCAAGGACACAGGTTTGCGCACACACACACACCCCTTCTTTCCCCTCTCTCCTTCTCCAGCTGGAGAAGGAAGGTGTGTTTACAGAAGACAGGCTAAACACCTAAGGCTTAAGCAAAGCTGCTGGAATGCAGACTGTCGTCTTAATCTTCTTGTGATCATAAGACAGAACATAATGGCAAGTCACCACCCATCAGTTTCCAGGAAAGTAAAAAATCTTCAGAGTCAGCCACAAAGGAATTAAAAGAAAAAAGAATTGCAGATTTCCCCCCCCCGCCATTTCTCACTGAAGTTTCAATAAAAAGGACAACCACCAGCACAGACCTAGGCAAACCTCTTCATAAAGATCACACAAAAAAAGCATCTGACCAATGATCTGTCTCTGGATAGAATTAGAGAACTGTAGGGGCAAAAATGGGGAGAGGAAAAAAAAAGTAAATTAATGCAACCATGAAAAAGACTTTTTGAGCTTCAGAAGAGGCAGGTTCTCTCCAAGCTTGGGAGGAGAGAACATTCCACTGGGCAAGTAAAGCTCCCTCCATGCTGTCCACTCCTCAACCCAGACCTGCTGGGAGCACTTTTAACGCCAACTGCCTCTGTAGTCCATTCAGCTCTGGGTCATTCATCCGAGATTGCCAACGGGGTGCTAATTAGCACCCCTCGCAGCAGACAGCATTTTGCTGATGTGGGCAAGCATCCACTGGGAATGTGCTGGAGACCACCAACTCAATTCGCAGAGATATTTTTATTTTAATGTTTTTGCTATCCTGGATACCTTGAGCCATTTAGTTAAAGGAATCCTCCTAGGAGTTATGTGGGAATATATGCATACCTATAGATAAAAAAACGCAGGCACACACAGGCTAATTATAATTTCCCTGCAGATGCCAATCAGAAGAACAAGTTAAAGCCATTGAGAGGGGGAGAAAAAAAATTCATCTGTGGTTTGCAAGGTAGGTGTACTTGACATGTCCTTTTATTAATTCTAATTATAGAGATTCCACAAATGGATGTCAAACATTTTCAGGGTGTTTTGCTAAAAAATTTCTGTGATGGAAAAAGGAAGAACTCCACCCCAGAAGATCATTTCTTCTTGTTTGTTTTACTATTTTCACTGTTTTCTTACTTTTAGGGAGACCGAGAGAGAGAAAGCAAAAAGAAAAAATCCCTTCTGGGCTATGTTCAATTGCTGTATGCCCCCCAACTGAAACAGAGAGCAAAGACTCCCAGAATCTGTTGAATTCAAACAAATGAATTGGCCAGCACCAGCCTGAGAGAAAAAGTTAAATGGGAGTGGTAGGAATAATGCCAGTGGCTGGATAGTGGGGCCCTTACATCTTCTCTGCAGCATAGCTCGCATCTCCTGTCTCTCGCTCTGGGTCTAAGGGCCATATTCCTACTCACATTCTGCCCCGCAAGCTTTTTCCTGACCAAAAGTTGCAGTTCATGATCTTCGAGGGTCCCAGCGCAGCCAACTGCCCTTATTCAGCAGATGAAACATAAGCTTAAATATTTGCCCAGGTTCCCCTGGGTTTGATCAGACTGATGCAGGGGTTGAAGTTAGTAGGGATGAAAAGCATCCAACTGTCCCTTTTCTCCCTTTCCGAGAAGGAAGTCTTGCTTGATCTCCACTCCTAAAGAATCAGAGCCTTTGCCTTTTCACACGACTCCATGGATTTACACCTATAGACCTGAAATTGGAAAAATCTCTTTCATATCAGGTCTTGAGATCTATCACAATGGCATATCTCATTTAAATAATGGCACCTATTTGAGTTTGCACCTAGGTCACGCCTACATGGGAACTCCTTTAAGGGCTGAACCCCCCCTTTTTTTTTTTGTCAGGATTGCTCAGCTCCTACAGCTCCTACAATGCATTGTGATGTATTGCCAGCAAAGTCCCAGCTTGCCTACAGCACACTCCTCTAACCCTCAGCATACAAACGGCTGTTTTCCTCCTAGGCTCAACCTCTTAGACCAGGGTTGGTTCCCACCCAACACACTCTCACAATCCATTTTATTGGTAGGACAAGCCTGGGTGCCTTAAAAATGAGGACAAAGGGTCATGGCAGCCTTTTTATTTAGAAATTAAGGGTTTGATTTGCAGCTGGTATAAATAGAGATAATTCCACTCAACTGTGCATGGCCTGCTAAGAACTGGTCCACATGTAAAACAGAAAAAAGAATATTTTAACTAGAGTCAAATGCATTGGAGATTCCTTATTAATTGCCCTTGCACAGCTGTCAGCTACTACCAGAGTTTTAACTAGACCACATGAACAAACAATTCACTAAACCCTTTGCCCTCTCTCTCTCGCCTGCCCATCACCCACTCACCGCACACACACGCTTCCTTACAGAGGGAATTCCGCAGCCTTGTACAAATCTGGATACATTAGAACCCCAAACCATCCTTTTCCTTCAAAAGGAGTGTCTATAAATGGGACCGTCAGCTGCATCCAGCGCCCCGATCACATGCTCAAGTAAATGGATCAAACTTCACCGAGAGCAACGCAGCTGCACGTGCAGCAGAGGATTTGGGCTGAGGCCCAGCTCCTCAAAGCAACTGAATTGCCTAATTTCTATTGAAATAACTTGGGGTTAGACACTTAAATGGCTTTTCAAAATCCAGGTCCAATGTTTTTTTTCTTTAAATTAACTAACATAAGTCCAGACAAAATTAGTATTAAAAAATCTTAATGGGCTATTCTGAAGTAGTACACTTCAGGGTTATTGCTCTTGACTGGCTAATAAATTATATTTTTATTTGCCAATAAAACAATAAGAATAATTCTGGTTATTTTACTTTCAGAAGAAATTATTTCTTCCCTTATAAGTATCAGCAAATGGTAAAATACGCTACAGAATACCAGATGATTCATGTATCAACAGAGAATTAGTGGAAAAAAATACCCTAAGCAAACAAAAGAAGCAAGAACAAGTTGTAATCTGCATCTCCAAAATTCATTTTATTGCAGTTCTCCATCAGTGAGTGACCTGTTAGAGACTGTCTCAAAAAACATGCATTTGCTGAACCACGTTTTAGGTGGGATTTACCTTACGAAGGCAGGAGAGAAGCAGCCATAAGAGTGTAAGAGTTTTTGGCTTTGTCCTAGAAGTTGAGAAATGTTTTTGCAAACTATATGAAACTTTGGAATAATAAATGATGCCTTTTGGTAAGGTCACCTAGACCAATCTGTCACCCATCTGCTTTTGCAAGAAATAGCAGTTACGCTCTGCACAATGAGAAAATGCAATAAAACTGTAAAAAAACTAGTCATTGATGCAAGATGGTACAGGCAACCTTTTCAGAATGGTACCATAGTACCACTTCATGTACAACTGGCAGCACTGCCTATGGGCGAGCTCCCAGGGAAAACTCTTAAAATTCATGTTTCCCCCATAGTGTGAATTCAAGACAATAACCCTGAGCTCCCCCAGAGTAACACTCCCCTTCTGCAACAAGCAAGGACAGAATTATCCTTTACCATCCAAGGCTGTTTTCAACAAAAAGATAATTTCTCCAGACCAGGCACAGATACTAACTTTTGGAAAGAACGAGAGCAAAGGAACAAAAGAACATAAGTATTACATCTGTCCATAATGGGAAAGAGGAGGTGTCACACGGCATGTAATTTTTTTGTCACAATGTTACCTTACTGTTCAAGATGGCATCTCAATTAATAATAAGAATCAGCTGGTCCCAATGAAAATAATATTTATATTGAAGCAGTGGTTTTCCCCTCAATGTCCTCAAAACATTTTACCAAGAAGTCAGGTTCAGAAATCATTTACTGCAGGTAGCAGTAAACTCATCTTTGCCCCACTGGATCCTGAAAATCAGCTAGGGAAACTTTAGCTTTTCATGTGTAAAGTCACTTCCCCCCCTGCCCCTGCTTCTGCAGTATTTTCTATTCAATGCAGGTGGCAGGGATCTTCACATGGAAAGCTTTAAGCAGCTCCTGAGATAAAGCCACCTGAAAAGCAGTATGAGCATGCACACCAAACAGCTTACCCTGAAGTGACCAAGTGGTTATTTTTGTTCAGATTAAGATGAGTTTGTAGAAGGGCTCTAAACAAGCTGGAAGGAATGGCCAGAATCACATCACACATCTCGAAGTGCCTGTTAAATCCATGGCTGCAAGCCAACACACACCAGAACCGAAATACTTTTTCTGTGCTAGCATCTCACAGCATTGCCAAGGTTGGAAAAGACCTATAAGATCATCAAGTCCAACCATCAACCCAACACCACTATGCCCATCTCCTAGCAGGACAGGCAGTAACTGGTCTTTATCAGAGAGATGGAGTTGTGATGGGGAGACAGAACAGTACACAAAGCCTCCTACCTTTTGTCCATGGTACAAAATATGGAGGTCCAGAGAGAAATTTGCCTCCCTACCACCCAAACGCAAGCCTGGGGGGGTGCTGCTGGGAGCCTGACTTTTCACACTGCACCATTTGCCCAGCTTGGCCCACTTAATTTCCTGCAAACTTTGTTTAGTTTCAAGCACCTGGCAGGAGGACCCAGCCCAGGGCAATACAGCTGTTGGCAATCACAGTATCCTTCATTCAGAACCAGTTGGGATTGGGTTGGGTTATTGACACTGCAGTGCTGTTAGAATTAGGAAGTCTTTCTTTTTTTTCTTTTTTTTTTTCTTCCCCTGCAAGCAATGACAATTTCTTGGATCTTTGGTCATGACCAGAAAGTAGCATGTTCTACCTAGGAAGGGTAAAAAAATAAATAAAATACGTCTGGATAATTCCTGCTGGCATCACTTGCAAAATGAGCAATCCTAGGCTGAGAGACTAGATTTAGCAGCTCCATTCTGGACAGGAGTGTTGGGAGTATCAGTATTTCAGCACTTTCCAATGGTGATAACTGACTAATCTGCTGAAAATAAGCTAATTATGTTCATCGTAATGGAGTTCGGTATTGAGAAACTGTGCTTTTCCTCTGAGCTAATCAGAACATAACATGCAACTGCAAGTCCCTCTGACTCTACAGATTTTGTAGACATGGATTTCCCGTCGCTTGGAGTTGTGTTAGGGCTGAGGTTTCCCTCACAAATTTGCTTTCTTTTTCCTTCAGGGATTTTAAAGAGGGAGGAGGGAATATCTTTTTCCCCGTCTTACAGTGTTTTCTTGATGAATTTAGAGTCATACATAGATTTAAGACTGTAAGATTAAACTTTTCTCGATTGTATTACATAAATGTGTTTCTGATAATTACAACCATAAGCCTGATTGTTCGGGCTTTTGTGATCATGTTATCCAGTGAAAAACTATATGCTCACAAAGGTGTACTAAAATCCATATTTAAGTAACCACAGAATAAGTTACCTTGAAATAAGTTCACGAGGTTGGTTCTCCATTACTCCTTCCCTTGCATAGTCATTTATCCCAATAGGAAGTGAGTTCAGAGTGGTTACAAAATCATACTGCTCTCATTTAGCAGCATTTTGAGACCCATCTTGAAATGAGGAAGATAACAAGATGCAGCACAAGAAAATAGAAAATGGCATGAGAGAGATGATTTGATCATTTCTATATATCATATTAATTAATCCTCTCCATGGACTTCGGCAGAGTTATTGTGGCATAGCAGTGGGAAATACCAGGTTCCCTATCTATCTTTTGTCCCCATCTTCATGAACTGAAGCACAGGAACAAGACACCGCGAAGGAACACGGTACATGCGAGCAAATCCACGTACGGGTTGTTACTCTGCATGAGTGGATATGCAGTAATTTCTTACTTCACAATAAGTTAGGATGCTTAAGCTCTGCGTTGCCAAACACAACCAGTGTTGAAAGCTCTGGAGTTGCCCAGAGACCTGACTTTTTTGCTGCATAGTGACTCATCTACTAGTCTGACCTTCCTTCCTTCTTTCTTTCCTATTTTATGCCCAGTGTCTGTAGCAAAAGTGTACGTTTACAGCTCTCTTGGAAACATGTTTAGGGAAAATGGTAGTAAATGATACTGCAGAAACTATAAATGGTTCCAGAAAGACGGTAACACATGCCACAGAGTATTTTGGCTAAAAATATATATGGAGCCAGATTGTCATTTGGTGGATTGGCATGGTTCAGAGGAAGTTGTTGAAATGGTGCCCATTCATGCCAACTGAGGAACTGATACCAGTGTTTTTGTTGGTAACTAGGCAAAAGAGAGCCAAATGTGATATTTTATGTCCTGGCATTTTTAATTTTATCTTGAGGTTCTGAGGACAGGAAAAATAAAAAAAGTGCTGCCCTCATGAGGTTTATGTTCATTCACGAAATGCTTAATGTAAAGAGAGACTCATATCATACGCACAGAGACTCCCCAAGCTCTTCTGAATCTAGGAAGTACACATGCACGGTATCCACTGAGCCAGGCTGCAACACTTACGGACTTGTTCTATCAACCGTCTCTAATTAGCTGAATTTAACAAATATGTTGTCACCAGAGCAAGGATAAGGAAAAAGAAATTTGTCCTAACTTTTTGGCACTGATTTCTAACCCTGCTGTTCCCATGCTGGTACACACTGTTTCAGAACAGCTTGTTACCTGACACCTAACGAAGGAAAATAGGCACATATAGGTGGTTATCCAAAGCCACAAACCTAAAACTAGAACAGAACAGACTGGGATTATGAAATTGCATCCAGTTTAGAGAAAAAACCAAGGGTGTCAGCCACTTTTCAAGCTCTCCTGGGAGTGTGTTGTCTGTCCCAAAATATGGGAGGTATTCTCAGTAGGTGCCTTGGAGCCAGGAAAATTCTCATTTCCTTCAATGAATTTCAGGTTTCATCCTTGCATCTACAAGAGAGCATCAAATCTGTGGGTAGAGGGACCAAACCATGCACTCAGCCTTCAGATTTGGGGACTGCATTGGACAGGGGAGGACAGGGAACACTCCCATGTATCATTTGGGATTAGAATACAGATTTTGAGCAGAATTTCAAAATAAATCTTGAATTGCAATTGGCTGAAGTAAATTTATCCTGTTATTGGCAAATCCCAAACCATAGGTGAATCTCAGCTGATGCTCTGACCATAGCTGTCTCAAACCCAGTATACCTTCTTGATCACTAGGGCTGGGATTTAAAATATAACATTCAAAGTGGCTTTATTCCTATATTCCTGCACATTTCTAGTAGGACTGATGACTGCAATGGCATCTGTGGCTTGGGATGGAGTCACTTGCCTCAAAGGTCCTTGACAATGTTTTGTGGCCAGAAGCCATCAAAGAGTGGCCACTACCTTTCTGTTGTACCAAATACTACCTGTATTTGGGCTCCTTTCTCCAACACATCTTTTCATTCCTGTTTTTTCACTGCCCTCTACCAGCTGTCTGTGCCTGGAGTATCACACACTGCAGAAGAGCTACACAATGGATTTAATTTGGTACAGAACAACAGTTGTCCTGGGCCAGAGCCTCAGTGTGGGCTCCTTTTCCAAAGACCAATGTAGGTGGGAGAATTTCATGGCAGATCAGGATTTTGCTGATCAAGAAAGCAAGGATCTTTCATGGGGAGGCTAGTTCATTCAAAAGCTACATGACTTGGCAGCCCAAGGAGCCTTTTTCTTGCATGCTTGTCAATTCTGCTGGCAGCGCGCGGGTAGTCCGAGCTTGTGCTTCATGGATTTCGGAGCCCCTGGATGGCTTTGTACTGCGTGCCAAATGGGGAACAACAGCCTAAGAACACAAAGCCTGTGCTATCATGCAACCTGGGAGGGATTTAGTCTCCATGTAAATGTTTCCAACAAGCAATTGTGTGAAGGTCACAATTTACATTACAGTGATTGCCCACCGCAGGAGGCACTAGTGTGGTTAACCTCCTTCTCCATGTGCATAGTACCAGCAGAAGTGGGAGGGATTAGTGTTACATTGTCACACGGCTCTTTGGGGATCCTGGTTTACATTTCAGTTCTGGCTGGAAAACAGTATTCTTGATTCTTCCATGTAAGAACAGAGAAGACCATTTCAAACCAGGCAAGGAGCAAAGCACTTGCATTTCTTGCAAAAAAATTTCTTGGCAGTTTTTGCACTTGCAAAGCACAGGGGAGACTATTTCCAGTGGATCCTCTCTATCCTTAGCAGCTCAGGGAATGCTCTTTGCCACATATCTTTTGTTGAACCCCTTTCAAGTACTCCTAATGCAAAGTGTGGGAGTTCACATTTGAGATTGACCTCTCTTGTCCACACTGAGAAAAGCGTGCCTCTCCTTTCCCACTCCACCATCAACGTTCCTCAGCCTGGAGAGCAGCAGATTACAGAGGCAAAGTGCAGAATGCCACCTTGTGGTTTCTGACCTTTGAAGACCTTTTTGGAAAAAAAGTGTTTTTTCAGCAGGTGAGTTTTAAGAAGCAGTTGCCCACCAGAACTGGTGCTACCGATCAAACCATCAGCTTGCAGCAGCCACGTTCTTCTTGTTGTTCTTTGCCTTTGCTTCCATAAATAACCTTTATGTGCAGGAGCTGGCTGTATTGCAGAGATTTCCTTAGTTTTGTAATCTTTGGCTCTTTGAAGCGTTTTATTTTGTAGAAGCAAGCCTCTGGAAAGCAATTAGACAATTGCAGAGAAAAACTGCATTAGGTCAGAAGGTTTATGCCGGGGAGCTTCTGCATTACCTTTCTTCCCTTTTCCTTCCCCCTTTTAAGGACCATTTTGACAGGTGCTATATTTAGACCCATCATTTTTGCAGACCTGGTAAACACGTCTTGCTACCAGTGGTGTGGTCCGACTTGACTTTTGAAGGAGATGGTGAAATTAGTTGTGTTTGGCTCAGCCTGAAGGGCTTCCTGGCAGTGACCTTTGCAGGGAGCAATAAGGATACCTCCCCTGGGAGCACACAGACACCCAAACACTGCAGAAAAGGCGATGTTAGTCACATTTGTTGGTACTGGGGGTTGTGCAGGATGGCACTCACATTGGAAGCTCTTTGAGACAGGGACAACATTTTTCTTTGCTGTGTTTGTTAGTAGCCCGGCATCATGACTGCTCACGAACAGGACACCTAGACCATAAACAAATACATACAAATAGTAGTTGTCAGTTGAAGAATCAAGTAGCCAGCCAGTCCAGAAAATGAAATATTTGTGCAGTTGTTAATTCTCATTCTGTCCCTCACACTGCACTGGAGATTATGCAGTTTGCCATTTTTCTCCAAAAATACAACTGGATTTCATTGCTGCTGTGTTACCATTACTCCATCAGCTGGTACTGGCTATGTGTTAACTGACAATACCACCAAAACCCTGGGGACACCTCCATACGCCCCTGGAGCAGAATGTACCTAACCAGGCAAGGCGGACAAATGAGGCTTACTGACACGTGTGGGTATCCGAGGCAGATTGAGATTGACAGGGAAGTAGTGAGTGGCAAGGGTTGGAAGAGAGATCCGATGTAACTCTGCAATTGCCGAGGCTGACATTTAAATTGCAGGCAGCCATAGGCTCATTCCAGGAGCCGCTTGCGGTTGGATGCAGTTTTGATCATTTAGAGAAGAAGCAGGAAAAAAAAGGAAAAAAAAAAAGAAAAATCAAATTGTTCTCGGAAATCATGTTTAATGTAGAAATCTGGTTAATATTAAATTGTAATCTGCAGTTTTCAAGTATACTATTCCTTGAGGAAAATGTTTCCTGTTTGAGGGCCGCGAGTATTAAGGGTTCCCTTATTACATCACTTCCTATGTCAGACCCAACAAGCCTTCAACATGCATTAGTGTATTGATAATGGTAATTTCAAAATGATTGTTTGGAAAAAAAAAAATCTGGGCAATACTCCAATCATATGGATCAATTTAGCTTTAGAATAATGGGGCCAAGCTGGTATTTTTGACACTGTATCCAAATAGTACTTTCACGAGAGGTGTTCTCCGCTGCAATTCAGTTTCAGCAGCATGTAGTGTTTGGCCATCAATTACAGCACCAGGTCGATTTATTCACTGCTAAACTGGCTTTGCAGGCAGAATTCCCCTTAATCCCACACAAATTGCAAATTGATAACTGTGCATGGAATGGAATGAACATTATGCACCCAAGTGTAATAATTTATAATAATAATAACCACCCACAAAATATCTGGACACATTTACAAAAACACACCAAAAACATATATTACCCAGAAAACCCCCCAACCACTAATAACCAATTCTGCCAGCAAGTAGTATACACACAACCCAGCAAGCCTCACAAATTACGAGGAAGGAATTTTTGCAGGAAGACACCACTTACGCTTCCTATAAAATACTGGTGGAAAGAGCTTTCCAGAGCTGTTGACAGGAACAAAAGAAGGCCAGGACTCTACTTTTAACTCTATTATCAGGCTTAAAGATTGCCAGTGGTTTAACATTTTAGTTATCATAACGTGAATACATGAGTCTTCAGCAGAAATGTTCATAGGTCGCTCATGGTGTCATGGTTATTTAAGGACTAACTGCTTCAGAAACTTTTCAGTCTAACATTAGTTGAAAGTGTTCATGGGAAGCACCAGCTAAATACATTTCTCATTGTGAAAAGAGAGAAATTATTGAAAATTTCAGTTTGACATTTCTTTAAAAGTCCAAAATAAATTTTCCTTTGGAAAAAAAAAAATCAAACTATACTACAAGAAAGTGAAACTCTAAACAAAATGTCTCTAAAGCAATCTAAATGAAATGTTTCAGTTAACTGCAGTATGTATTGACTTGAAAAGGTTCTTATATTATCTGATGACAATGAATTCTTGGGTGGTGTATACCTGGCTGTTCTTGGAATTGCAATGCTTTGCTCCCAAGCATCATCTTTCAGCAGCAGAAGTCACTGCTCAGTTAGATAAGGAAGTTGTCTCCTAAACCGTAGCTCTAGTTCCAAACGCACTCCTGAGTAAACTGAAGTCAGTTAAATTACAGTCAAATCACTGTAGTCAGATGACTTTTTTCATCTTTAAATTTGTTCTGCCTAGAAAAGGTTAATGTCAGCTGTTCTGATTGTATTAGATGATTATTGTTTTTGATGGGTAATTTAGTTCTCTATGAAACTCTCTAGCCCTTAAAATATCTTTTAGTAGGACTATTGTCTCTTTGAATGGACATTGGTATTACTTGATGAAACATAATTTTATGTCAAAATTTAAATATAGCTCTCTCTGCATCACCTGATCCTAAATTCTGGTATTTTTTTTGAACAGTAACCTGCTATTGGAACTGCCACTGCAAGCAGGATAACTATCCTGATTTTCACAGAGCACCATCGGGAGTGAGTTGCCTTCAACAGGATTTCAGTGGGCACAATCACAACTGCCTTTCCTAAAGAATAATATTGAATGTTGTATGTGCTGAGATACACGTTTATTGTTGCTAAATCCAAACAGTATTAATGAACTGGTATTTATTTAACACTTAGAGCTAATCTTAGTGAAATAAGTGATAAAATCAACTAGAATACCTATAGTTCCAGCAAAATGTAACATACATTCTAAATTTATAGTCAAATTCTTTCTTTTCTTAGTGAAGAACACAGCATATGTATTTCTAACACATTCAAAAGTGTCTAAACCATGTGTTACATATTAGAAAATTGATCAATTTTCATACTGTTCAAGACACATGGCACTACACATTACATTTTAATGTATCATCATAACATATAATTCAAATGCAATGAAAATCGGTCAGTTTGTCACGTTGTGAATATGCTGCACTTTACATGTATTATTCTCCTTTATTTACCTGTATATGTGAAGAAATGGTATCAAAAATTTACACAGATTCTTTCCCCTCTACTAATATTGAAAAAAAAATATTCCTGTTTTCTTTAGAGGAGGTAAGAAAAGAGGTAAAGTAGAAAAATTATCCTTTCTCTAAGCTTTGTCCCCGATGTAATTATTTTGAAATTAATGACTGGCTACTCAGCTGATGAAAAAAATGCTGTTGTGTTGAAAACAGGCTGAGAACGAAAATATCCTTTCCTCTCACTTATACAAGGTAAAGACAGAAAATCAGTTCAGAGCAACGGGTCAATTTTTTGGCTGAAATAACTTCATTGGCTTCAGAAGTCGGCTCTGCAGGACCTGCCCTTCTTCCTCTCAAACTAACGTAAAATCTGCAGGATCTACACAGACAAAAGCGGACTCGATTCCCCCGATGCTCATATCAACGCACACAGCAAGATTTATCCTGCTGAAGGCAAGAGAACCGGACCAGAGCAAAAACCCCTTCTCAGCGGGATCAGTCAGCCCTCTGCATTTCACACAAATACTCCAGATTTAGATGAGCCTGAAGTTAATTCGGGACCAGTGACTAAACCAGTGCGAATTGAGGTACTTCCATTGAATTCTGCAGCTAGAGATTTGGCTCTTGGCCCATGCACGGAGATTTATACCGGGCTAACAGAAAGCAGACTTCATCCTTCCCGCCACCCTTCTGTTTGTCCGTCTCCCTCCTGCTAACACAGGACAGCTCTGCAGAGTAAATCACGCTGCCGGCCCGGCCTCCGGAGCTGCAGCTTGTAAAGAGGCTTTTGCAGACTAACGGAGTCATACCCTAGAACAACAAAATCCGTTGGCAATAAGAGCAGAGAGAAAGCGGCTCATTTTTCAAGGGCTTTCCAGCCTGCTTTCTGCTTCGGCTCCATCCAGGAGCCAGCCTTACAGACTTACCAATATTTTCATAATTAACGGACCAGAATTTTCATAATTTGTAAACACAGTAAAATAGCTCTGAGACATAGGGTGTGCAGTGAGAGGGAGCGTGTGTGTGACGGGGGAATGGTGCCGGGGTGAGGGGCAGGAGGGGGACGTTTCCTCAGGCAATTTACATTTGACTCAGGAAATCTGGGAGGGTGCCCGCTGCAGTTAAGTGATCAGGCTCACGACTCAAAGCGATTTTTCTTGAAGTGTCACTGCAACACACAACCACCATGTGTTCTTTCTTGGCTCGCCTTTCTGTGCTGATGCTCCAAAACTTGGACGGGCTGCTCCAGCCTGCCCGGTTTTCATCCATTTGCTTCGGCAGGGAAGAGGACAAAACTGCGTTTTGATGCATGTGTGAGCACTCCCCTAGCCCTCCTCCTCCTCTCACTGCCACAAGAAGGGGCCCTCCTGATTTTTGGGATTTGGACAAAACTGCCAGGAGCGAATGGACAACAAGGCCCAGGATGTGTGTCTCTCTACAGGAGACAGAGGCTATGAGAGGAAACGGAATAGAAAATTTCAGAAGCAATCCAAATTGCATTTGCCAGACTCAGCCACCTCCGCTGATCTGCCAGCTCCTAACTAAAAATGATAGGCCTGACCTTGTATTGTTCTGCACTTGGGCTCATCCCTTACACTGGTGTTCAGTGGGTGCAAAACGCTTCAGCTCAGAACTGGACCCATACTGGGACCCGTGGGCTTGTGAGAAGAGTGACGGGATTACCCAGGGCTGGGAGTGATCGGAGCATGACTGGAGTACCACGTCTGAAGGCTGTAAGTAACTCTCAGTCCCATAGTGCCAAAAGAGGATGCTGATTTGGTGCTGTTTCATGGGGATGATTTAATCCTTACCACCATCTGGATTGTAGCTGGAGGCCACCCACCCAAGCACTGACCAGCTCATATATTGCTTAGTTTGGACGATTTGATGTGATCATGACCTGAGGCTGTATAGCTGTCATAGGGGAAGAAATAAAAAACAGCTTCGTTTACAGAACTGAGTTCAGTTTCAACCCCCAGTGAAAAACAAAACCAAACCCCAAAAGAATCTAAAATACAGTAATTGTGAAAATTGCAAAATCTCCTGTGACTGACAGCAATTTCTATAGGGCACACGGTAGTCATTTACGTCTTTAAAAAGGCAGCTGGCATGGCTGAAGTCAGAGCCACAGCCATCCTGACCGCTACAATCACAGCACTGCCAAGTCGGCATACCACTGACGCGCCAGGTCCCAACGAATCTATCACCTTCCTTTTCTCCATCTTGGGTTTCTCTGCTTGGCGGCGGGCAGCATGGCTGCAACACAGTATTATTGGGGGTTGGACTAGATGATCTTTGAAGGTCCCTTCCAACCCAAACCATTCTGTGCTTATGGCAAAGATGGATGCTGGACATGCCTGGCAACAGCAAGCGATTGAACTGGCCACGGACACTGGCCTGAACTCAGGCCATGGAGTGGGGGTGAGGTGCTAGAGGCAGTGGTAAGCAGACAATGACACATGCTGACCTTACTGCACAGGGAAATGCCTCTGAAGAGGCCAAGAGCCAGCCAGCACACGCTTGTGGATGGAAGGACCATGCAACACTCACTTTTCTGCTGTGTTCTTTTTTTTTTAAAGGATATTGTTTTCCTAGGCATGATAAAGCAGGACACCCTGAAGTCAGTGATACGGTAGACTTGTTCTAGTACATCTTAACTCCTCTGTTGCCAAACTCTCATGTTCCCCTGCTGCTGTGTTTCTGGGGTCACCTGGATTTCTTTTAGTCCATCTTTGCAAGAAAACTCCTTATTTCATATTTTGGATCTCAACTAGATCTCACTAATGCACCTATCCCTGACTGGCAGAAGCTCTCTCCTTTTGCAATGCTAAGATCTGTACAGCTCGGTTAATGTATGTTTATCTTCTCCTACAGCATTTTTGTTCACTCTTGGTCTGGTGTGCTGAGATCTTGGACTCCTGACCTGTGTCAGGTGTCATATCCCAGTCCAAGATGCTATCAGCACCAATCCTCTGTGCTGCCCCATCAGTGCTGTTGCTTGCTGGCTTTCACTTAAGCAGACCTGCAAAAACGAGGTGCCTTAACTAAGCATGTCAGTATAGGGCTTTTTGGAGGACCACGTGCAAAGATAAAGGAGAATGCAGTCTCCAAACCCACCTTGCTTTTGGATCACCCTGATGTGCTTGTTCCAAACAGCCTACTGACCTTCAGTGACTAGTCTCCTAATTGAGCTGTCTAAATTAGAAGTATAACATTCCATGGTGTAAGTAAGCCTCAGACTTTATCAGCCTGGGTGGTAATGGATCTAATAATGTCAGAGTGAAAGGGCATGCCTACATGCTCTCCAAGCTGGCCGGATATGAGCCAGCTCCAGTCTAGCTGCCTTCTAGCTGCATTAACATGGCACCTCGCCCAAACTAATAAGTCCCGTGGAGAGGCGCCATGTTATAACATGGCCATAAAGCTTCCAGATTGGAACAGCTTCACGGGTCGGTCCGCCGAGGAGCCCGGGTCTGTCAGCACGGAGAGAGGTAGACCTCTTTTTTGTCGCTGTTCCTCATTTTAGAATCCAATTTCAGCTGAGGCAGAAGACCTCCCAGCTTAGGTATGCCCCTTAGCATGGGGCAAAGGTGCTGCCCTTGTAGCACTCTCCAGCCCAAACTGTTAGATGTTGGGTGGTTTTACCTCTTTCCTCCCATGCACAACACATACAAAGTCCTGCATGTGCCTGTGTGCACAGGCACACATGGGCACACATGAGTTTTGGTCTGGTTTGTTCAGTTCTGAAAGCAACCTGGAATAATTTGGCCAAATTATAGAAAGGAACGCCATGTCCTGTTCTCTTGTGATTTTTTTTGCCTTTCATTAAATGAAAGATAAATGGCAGATAATGACTCACTCATCTCGATCCACCTTATAAGCCCCACAATCAAATCTTATTGCAAAGGCATCTAAGGTATGTAGTGCTGAAGAAAAGTGCTTGTCAGGAGGGATAGAGAACAAAGGGTACCTGGAGGTTAGTAAATGTTTTTCATGGGTTCTGTAAGCTGTGGTTTCCTCTATTGGGGGTGTTCTATACTTTCAGCTTTCTAGCTCCTCTGTCAGACACCCAGCCAAACAAGGGAGTGATTAGCAGAGCTCCCTTGTTGAGGCTATTGTTGTAGGTATGGTTTTAATACACCCACAGTTCTTGGCACTGACATTCATTTTCTGACTCCAGGAAATCTTGAACTGTTTATTGATTCAAAGGCAAGAAATAGAACATTGAGATGGAGCTAATTGGCCGGAGACATAATCTGCAAGTCACCCAAATAAATATTTCCATTAATTGAGACCCAGTTTTGTGGGAGGAAAAAGTAGCCTGGTTTAATAGTGATAATTTCTTGCAAATATACATTTTATTAGTTTGTTTTTCCGTGGACAGACCCTTAAGTGCAGGCTTAGTTGAAGATACACTGATGTCACAACACGAGATCCAGGTGCCCACAGTTTGCCTGCTCTGGCACCGACGAAGGCTGGCCTTGCTCTGAAGAAGGGTGGTTAGGCTGCCTGTGACATTTCAGTGTTTGCACAGGAAAATGGCCTGCAGAGATGCCTGGCCCTGACAACCTGGCTGCTTTTTGCTGCCTACGAATGCTCTTCAGTGATAGATGGGATAGGATGTGCCTCAGATACCTAAACTGGGCGTTCACTGACCCAATGAGAGAGTCATGCAAGCCTGCATCAATCCCTAAAGAACATTCTCTGCCACATTGGGCTCTTTTTGGCCTTTTTTAATTTTGCCCTTCCACGCTTAGAAATATCCATGGGCTGCGGCTTTGCTTCATCAAAGTTTTGCAAGAGGCAGCCACGGTCCCAAGCTGAATTGGGAAAAAGGAGCCTGTGCTTTAATAGGCTTGTTGCATGACATGGAAACACATGCTGCAAAAGGTGATGTTCGTGGGAACTAACAGTCCCTCTGTCCTCTCTCTACATCCTCCAGTAACTGGCACCTGACAGAAGGAGAGGTTTTGGCCCTCTGTTCCTCTTTCCCTTCAGTGTTCACTTGTCAGGCGATCAGGAGGACGGCAGTGATCCAAAGTACTCGGAAGAGAAATAGGAATAAAGACAGACCAGAGAGCAATATTTATAATGTTTCATTCTTTGGAACAGCAAGGGCTGGGTTATACGCATGAAAGCTCTCGCACTGGAGAGAAACACTGTGCTGGCTAAAGTATCTCAGCAACCCTTTTTCTAATTAAAAAGGACTCCTCTCTTCCCTGCCTCTCATTTTACAGCAAATTAGATATGAAATCAGATCTCCTTTCTCTGCTTCTCTGAACTCTAATGACAGCTTACCATTGAGAAACATTTTGTTTGGGCCTAGGAGAGAGGGCAGAAGCCAAGAACAGTCTTCACAGTTTGAAATACACTGAGAAATGTTCAAGAAACTCCCTCGCTGCTGCAGCATCAACACCAATGCATGCCACAGTCTGAGAGCAGAGCCTCAGGCCAAGGAGGAGAGCAAAAGGGCTGGGGATTGAGAGGGGAACCGCTACTTCTGCAAGTGAATGACGACGCAGACTAAGGTGTGCAGGGTACAGTGATGGGCACATTCAGGCCAGCAGAATTTACCTACTTCTAGTCTGGACAGCAACAGATTTACATCTTGCTGCTCATCGTGGAATATCAAGCAGGCAGATAAAACCCTTCATACTTAACATCCCACTGGAAAGCAAAGAAAACTAAAATCTTCACTATCTGTGCAAAAAGACAGGTCTTCTAAGGGTATAAATCCACAGTCCCACTCTAATGTCACTGAAGCAACCTCAAATTCTCATCCTCTTTAGTGGAAAGGTTTGACTGACCCCAGAGTAAATGGAGCCTGGGAATTCTACAAAGAAACCTTGTCAGGATTAAAAAATGAGCCCATCTCAAGGAGTGTTATGAACAGGATAAAAAAACATTACTGCATCTTTTCAGGAGCCTTGGTAAAGTGCCAGTGCTGGAAAAAAAATCTTGAATTCAATCAGTTCATGGAATAGAAGGATGAAAAAGCCCTTTCCTCCCTGCCTATGCTGCTACTGGATGTGATGCAGTACACAGTCTTCTGCATCCTGTTGCAGCATGAGGAGACTGTGGCTGTGGGCTCCCCTGGACATCGGATCAGAGTGACACCTTCTATTAGGTACACTCTCTTACGGATCTGCTCCATCAACCGTGCTCCTGAGTTCACTCGCTCAATTCTGCTGGAGAAATCCCTTAAGGTACATAGACCTATCTTCACTGTAAAGAATAAAAACAGCCCTGGAATGCAATGGCCTGTCTAATCCTGTTATTTTATTTTTTCCTGAGTGCGGAAGTCCTCTATTGTTTATCAATGTTTGATAAGCTCATACTGTAATTTGCCAATCACAAAGGACTGGCAGAAAGGGAAAAGATTTGACTGACTCTGAAAAACCAAGGAGTGCCTCTGTTAATCTCCCTGCCATTCTTCTGGCATCCCTGAAAGGCAAACACTGGTGGCTGGCGGTGATTGATGGGCGGCTGGCGATGGCAAGACGCCCCTGAGCCAATCGGCAGGCCAAAGGCTCAGCTACACCTCTGGAAGTTAAGCAATCTCGCTAAATCGTGTGTGATAAAATTCTAATCTATCAGCTATAAAAACCTGGTCAAGGGAATGTTTCAGCGCAGTTGTTGAGTAAGAAGATAAACAAGATTGGAAGAGACGGGGAAGTTTCTTGTTTAGCTTCTCATCACTTTTCCCCTCAAGGTTTCTTTAACTCCAAGTCCAGTCTGAGGAAAGACATTTCTTTTGTCTGTTAAAAAGTCCCCCTGTTGCATTGCTGAATATCAAATCAGAGAGCCTGGAACTAAGTGCAGGGATAAAAGAGTCCATGCACAAGCACACACGTGCACACACACACACAAACCAGTCATTTTTTTCGGTGGCGAGCTCTGCAGAGTCAGGTTTCACTGAGGAACCCAAAGTTCAGGCAGATGCACCAACACACCAGCAATTTCAAGATGCCCCGGCACCATTCTCTCTCTGCTTGTCTGTGCACCCACTCTGGCTGGTCCCCGACAACCAACTACATCTGGAGCTACTGAAACAGGAGAAAAGCTACAGCACTTCTTGGGGAATACACACCATATCAAGGCCTACAGCAGGGTGGGCAGGGAGCAGATTGCAAGGTGGGCTGAGGAATTGTAGGGTCAGAGGGTAGAACCCCCCTGAGCCCTTCCAGTGCACTGTCACTACTGCTATCCACCTGAGAAAGTGCTTCAGGAATCAGGTGAAGGATATCATCCTGCAGGCTATGGACCCTTTGAGTCCATACCTCATCATCGTTGCTGCCAGGATGAGGGCCTTGATGGAACTGTTCCTTCTGCAAACCTGTTGCCTTGCAAAGAGACAAAAATCATCCTCTTTTGCTGCTTCTTACCCCTGTGATCTGCTGATCAACCAAGCTGGGTTGCAGCACGTCACATTGCAATCTCATGAGGGTACTGCTGAATCACAGAAACATGCCCAAATGAAATAACAGCAATAACAGAAACAATAACAAACATTCATTTGTACGCTCTAGGGTAAGAGGTCCCCAAATGCCTTACAGAAATAACTAAAAATCAAAATTACAATAAACAAAGGCAATATGCTTATAAAAAAAAAATCCCACTTCGAGCACTCCTACCACTTAATCCCATCTGTCAATAACACAGCTGCACTGCAGGGACTGTTCAGCATCTTTCTTTATTTTTCTAGGCATCCTGGCTGCGCGTAGCACATTAAATGACTCAGACTTCCAACAGGCGATTTTGAAAGTCACTCTCTGTGGCTGCTACATGTTTGCTTTTCTCTTGACCTCACCACTCATATCTTGCTGTTGTTGCAAAACTCATTCATGGGTTAGATCCAAAAAAATGGAAACTGCACTCCCTTCAGATTCTTGCATTTCTGAAAAAGTCCTTCCTGCTTCCTGTTTGCACTCTCGGCAGTGTTTCCAAAACAAAATTTCCACTGCCTTTGAAAAACACAGAGCCATGCTGAGCAGGAATGCAAGCTCCAGGTCAGTGGCACATCCAGGACAACCCAAGAGAGTGATGTGCTCGTAGACATGTCTGGAGGCCAAAATTTTATTTTTATCCATGAAAAAGAGTCTTCAGGCTTCCAGTGTATTTTGGATGCAGGTGAGAGAGATGGAGCTCACCAGGCTACAGCACTTATCTAACCTCTATACCAGGCTGACTGCCATGAGCATCTGCTATTTGGCTATATATGAGTTAGACAGATGTGGACAGCAATGTGTCCTTGGGGCCAAGAAGGCCAATGGCATCCTGGGGTGCATCAAAAAGTGTGGCTAGCAGGGTGAGGGAGGTTATCCTCCCCCTCTACTCTGCCCTGGTGAGGCTGCATCTGGAGTACTGTGTCCAGTTCTGGGCTCCCCAGTTCAAGAAGGATGGGGAACTACTGGAGAGGGTACAGCGAAGGCCTACAAAGATGATCAGGGGACTGGAACATCTTTCTTATGAGGAAAGGCTGAGGGTCTTGGGTCTTTTTAGTCTGCAGAAGAGAAGACTGAGGGGGGACCTTATCAATGCTTATAAATAATTAAGGGGTGGGTGCCAGGAGGATGGGGCCAGTCTTTTTTCAGTGATGCCCAGTGACAGAACGAGAGGTAACGGGCACAAACTTAGTCATAGGAAGTTCCATCCAAACATGAAGAGGAAATTCTTTACTTTGAGGGTGGCAGAGCACTGGAACAGGCTGCCCAGAGAGGCTGTGGAGTCCCCTTCTCTGGAGACACTCAAAACTCGCCTGAACACATTCCTGTGCCATCTGCTCTAGGTGACCCTGCTCTGGTGGGGGGTTGGACTAGATGATCTCCAGAGGTCCCTTCCAACCCCTGTCAGTCTGTGATTCTGTGATTCTGTGACCTTTCAACCCTTTTGTAGTGAGTGTTAGGACCAAAGTTAAATGATAGTGCAAGCTTTCCCCATAGCATGTACAATAGTAGGTTTTATCCAGAAGCTTGAGGATCAGCTAGTTTCTGCAACCTGTTTAGAACTAGCCTTTCCTGAGATTGGCAGTATAGACTGATGGGGATTGCTGATAAACAGAAGGGATGATTCTGTGAATCCCAAAAGGAACCAGACTGAACCTAACAGAGTAATCTTCAGAGGAATTTTCAGCAATATCGATAACCTTGGGCACTGAGGAGTTGCAAATCAGCTAAAAGAGTCATGAGATGATGTGAGTTAAATAACAAGAACCTTTTTGTTCTTTTTACACGGTGTCTGACCCATCTGTCTCTGGGATAATACTTTCTCTTCAGCCTTTCAAGGTTAACTTGAAAATACTTTGAAACATCTCCTATTTTATTTTCAGTGAATGCTTGGACCCTTCTGTATGTATTTGACTCTAGCAGCTGGGGTGTGAGAAAACTGCTAAGTATCACAAAGGACTTCTACAGCTTGTGTGACAGCACCAATACTCTGTCACAACTTCTACTGATGAGGCTGGGGATAATTAAAACAGAACTAGAGGGAAACAACTGTGTAACTTACTCATCCCAGTTTCCTACAGATTCTATGGCCCAAAAAAAGCCCAAATCCCTGCTGAGATGAAGAGAGTTTACAATATAAGGAGACAAAGAAGTGTCTGTCCTGGCTGAGAATATTATCAATTTCTACTTTCGTTCATCCGACATTTACCCAAGACTACCTAATTCTATGGGCTGTTTTCAGAGTCACAATGTGAACTGCCCTCTGGAAATGGAAAAGTTTGTTTTCTGACAGTTGCTGCCCATCAAAACTGAAGGATATTGAGGCTAGCGCGGAAACAGGACCGTGACGGGATCATCAGTGGTGTGTTGCTCCTGGACTGCTGCAAGTCAGGCCAGTTTTCCTGTCCCCTTGCCAGGGCTGTGAGGAGCACCGCCTGCTCCATCACGCTCCATCACCAGCTCTCGGCACAGACAAGGCAGGCAAATGCCTAGGACAGCAGACTACTTGGAAAGAAAATTACCCATGGCTCAGCTATCCATTTACCCTTTCAATAGTCCTGGAAAGCCCAGACAGATGCTACGAACAGATGGGTTGAAGGAAACTGTAGTGGGGAAAGAGACTATCACTGTCCCCATCTCTCTCATTTTTTTGGCAGTAAGAAGCTTGAGTTTTTGGAACTCTCCCCCAGTTCATTGTCCTGAATCTTTATTTCCCATCTATCCTTTTCCTTTTGAAGGCTGGGACAATCTGGGCTTGTTTCTGGGGCAGCAAAATTAAAATCTCCTTGAGCTGCTGAGAAGCCTTCAGCTGGCTCTGGATTCCCCTCCTTGGTGCCTCTGTTTTCTTAATGATCTTTTATCATTCATTAGTTTTGTTCATTAGATGAGAATCTGGTGAGTTTTTAACTCAATTGGCACAAAGATGTCGAGATTATTAAACAGAATATCATTACCGCCATCTCTGCAGGTATGAAGCAAGTTAGTTGAAACTGGCTGGGGGTTTCGAGTCGATCAGTAAATGGAAATTGCAGACACCTGGGCTGTGCAAATTATGCATGAACTTGTTTTACAGCTTCCGTTGATGCCAGATGAAAGTTACTTGGACGCGCTAGAGATTTGCAGGTGATGTTTTATAATGGCAATAGAGTTAAGCGTGGCTAGAAGAAAACATGATTACTCTTCAGATGTCCAGTTAAGTCTTTGCTTTCTTAATATTGTGGCAGCTTATCTGCAACACCTTATTTTGTAATTTCAGCAGGAAGAAAGTGGCTAAATCTGAATGTTTTTCTGTTTTGTTTTCCTGGTATCATGTTTTCTTTGTTAAAACTCAAATATCTCTTTCACAACTAGGGATCTTCTGCAATTACAGTGTCAGTCATCATTATCCATATTGCATAGATTTCGTAATTTGTGCCTGGCACCTGGACTATATTTGAAAAATGGCATTTTATATTTGCTCAAATACTCACAGAAATGTATTCTGTGATGGATACCAGTCGTAGAGTGGCTACAAACAAGTCTGGTCTAAAATACGTATTTGTTTTTATGAAAAAAAGTTGAAAGCAAACCCTTGCAAATTTTAAAGCATTTCTCCACATGTTAACTCTGTGATGAAGGGACCTGCTTTGCCTGTACTGTAGGGAGGATGAACTAAAAACCAGAGAGATTTAGTCACTCTACTCAAGTCACATGGAAAATTTGTAGCTGAACAGAGGATGGAATTTGGACCTACCACGTCCGGTGCTGCTGCCCTTCCTGCACCAGTAACCCCCTTCCTGGAAGAAGAGGGGTACCAAAAGTTCACCTTTCTTTTCTTGCCATTTTAAAATCTTTTTTCTACCTATATTACAATCAGCTTTCAATAGGCTGTGCGCAGCCGCCAGACCTCCTGCACGCGAGGTAGCCTCATGGCTACCTGGTGAGAATAAGGTCTGCATGGACAGTGCTGCTCACAGAGAGCTGCCAGTCCAGCCAGGCTATGGCAGAGTGGTTGCATTGTGTGAGTGAGAAGTGCCCGAAAGTTTCAGGATTTTTACATCTTTATGCAGCTCTAGTGTGTATAGACATATTTCAGTGTAGTTTT
This sequence comes from Gavia stellata, assembly GCF_030936135.1. NCBI lineage: Eukaryota > Metazoa > Chordata > Aves > Gaviiformes > Gaviidae > Gavia > Gavia stellata. The sequence continues at coordinate 12,501,082 of NC_082615.1, read as the reverse complement.
ACCTTTGCTTTAAAGGAACCGCATCTCCATCATGCTTTTTGTCATAGCCATGCACAAAAACAATAGATAATTCCTCCTCTGCCTTCACACTTTGAGACGTGTGCTCAAACTGGTGTGACAGATCCGGAGAGTCAAGAACAGGAGAGCAGTGTGGGTGGAAGTCTTTGCACACAAGATGCAGAACATCTGCAATAGACATGGAGATCTCAGAGTTACCCATGGATGCTCTGGGCAAAAAGAGTTTTTCATTCCCTAAGGCTATTTATAGCACTGCTGAGCCTTTTCTGCTCACCGTAGGCATGCGGTATTGGATTTGGCAATTGCTTGGCCATCTGTGATTTGAGATTAAGCATCGTTACAATAATGCACTATGTTCTGTGCAACTAGTTGACCCTTTTTCTTTTTCCTCATTCTTTTACGTCTACCTCGCTCCACCAAGTTCCATGCAAAATCCTTATCACAGCTGGGTTGTACTTCTTATTGGTGGATTCAGACTTTCCACGGCTGTCACAGACTATGGCAATGCACTCGGGAGAGTCATTACCCTGTTACATGTCTGCCCTTCATACATTGGGCAACATCATGGAAAAATCACTCAATAATACAGCAATGAGTGGCATCTAAATGCAAATAGAAAGAAGATGCAAAGTCAGCATATAGGGAGTCCTTTGAGAGCTACAGAACTGGTAGGGGTAGTATAGATCAGTTATAAATCCGTATCTTTTCTTTGAAGTTGAGCGGTAACAGTTGGCTTGATGCCAGATTTGGTATCAGGTCTCAGACATACTTCCCGCAATCCCTAGTCTGTAACCTTCTGTGTCATTAACCATTATTTCTGACAGATGTCATGGTGTGTTGTTGCACAACTCCATCAGGATCACTCGCACCAATAAAGGGAAAGGAATTGGCTGTTAAATAACTGTTAGCCCTGTCCTCTTTTAACCTGGTATAAATTTATCACCATGCAACACTGAATTCACAGTCCTATGAAGATTAACGTGAAACATGAAGATTAAGATATTTCTCTTCTCTTTCTTGCCTGAAGACTATCAAAGAATTACAATACATTTTCCAATGTCACTTTTCTTTTATCTGCGTGAGGTAAGTTATTATCTACCCTGATGACTTTAAAAGTTTTCCCTTCCATTTTTGAAAGTCGATTATGAATGACCTGAGAATTTAACTTTCAATGGAGGTGTTTTGTGCAGTGAAAAGAGGATCATTTTAACTTACACCTAGGAGCCGAAGTCATGCTGATGTGTGGGGTTACCTGCCTGGTCCGGCCTTCTACAACTTAACTTATGCTGTGGTTGTTACCCACTGGCTTTCTGAACACAGCCTTTTTCTCATCACCAAATACTCTCATTTTGGAGCATCTCCTGAGGCCAAAGGGAAACACCTTGGTCGCTCCTGGCTCTGAAGACTCCACCTTGCTGCAAGCTCTGGTGGTGACGTGCCTGTGGCCCAGAGCTTCCTTATCCCCACGTCTGAATTCATATGAAAGCCTGTGCTGGAGTACCCCAGGCCCTTAGTCAGGTAGTCACCGTGTATATGAATGTTGAGTGAAAGAGAAAAGCAGAGATTCAATCCATGTTTATTTTGAAATAATCTCTGGAAACATAACGTGATAGCAACTCAAGTAAGTCCTTTCCTTTTGGCAGTGGCAGCTCTTCTTGAAATAAACAGGTAAGTTACAAGCCTCGGGGGGATTTTAAAAACCACTTGTCCCTCAATCATTTTTCCACTTTCCAGCTACTACACAGTACAAAAAGACTTAAATTATATTTATGTTCCTGTAGAGTTGGCAGCATGGTTCTGTGTTCATAATGGGCTATGTTTTTGGGACTTGGGGAAGGGGGGAGAAATTTCCACTCATTTTGTATAATTATGATATAGAAAATATTTGTAGATCATGTTTTTGGACCGTAACTAATGTGCTGTTCAGTCCTGCCTCCTACGTGAGCCTGACACGTTTGCCCCGACGGGGACGGCGGGGTGTGCAGAGTGGGATATTTACACCCCGGTGGCTTTTTCAGTGACATCATTGAGCAGACTCAAGAAGCTGCAGCTTCGGGGCCGTTCTTCATCACCTGGTTTGTTTGGAATTCCCTCTGCCACAAACAAAACAAACCACCAAGGAAAGAAACACCCCTAAAAATCCTGAGCAATTTGTTTTGTTTTGGTTTGTCCTGGTTTCTGTTTTGCTGGTGCGTGGGGCAGTCAATGGTGAAAATCACCAGGGAAAAAGCATGCATGGCTACCTGGAGTGGCCATATTTAAGTGAAGTTTACATCTTGCTGAGTGTGCGGCTTGGGTGTACGATTCTGGTGATTTTGCTGCTGCATTTTCCTATGTCTTGGACCATATATCAAATCCTTGGTTGTCTGTCAGTGCAATGGGAGAAAGGAGGTGTCATGTGTTATAGGGTTTAGGATTACAGGATTCATTATCTGGCATTCAGAAGGAGTTTCAAATGGAAAGGCCAAGTCCTGGGAATTGCTAAACGGTTCTCCTCCCCTCCCAGGACACGCTTTGCACAGACTATTCCAGGCACTGAGATATGCTGAGCATTCTGCTGGAAGTCCTCATCAGCTTCCACCCCCAGGCCATTGCTAGCCCTTATTTACCATGGGGCAGGGTGCAGAGCTGATTCGGACGGGCAGCTGAATCCAGGACAGACTGAAGACTCCCCTCCAAAATGAAGGACCTATGTTCTTTTTAGTTGTATATGTCTCTCAAGGCCTGTTAGCCCTCCCTAGCCTTTGTGAGGTGATATAATTGCTTTTCTTCCGACTCCCAAACACAAAGAGAAAAGAAATTGAGAACTTCAAGGCAAAGTAGACAGTTTTTTCAGTTTTCTCCATTCAATTAGTGATGCCCACAAATCCCATCCGTCTGATGAAATCCATAAAAATAATATCTTCCCACCCCACCAGCTTGCCATGCCCCCAAAAGCCCTAAATTAAAATAAACAGTTCCAGGCTTGACTTTTTTTGTTCATTGTAATCATCCTAAATCGGTGGCTCCAGCCTCCCTCACTGGCTTCTGTAAAAATAGTTCTCCTTTACTGCTAAACCAAAGCTTCTTTATACAGCCTCCGAGTGCACAAATGCTGCTCTTATTTACATAGTGAAATTACAAACAGGCTCTTGATTCTTTGATCCTGTGTATTCAAACAGCCCCGGGCTTCTGCTGATTCTGGCTACAGGAATCAGGTGCGTGGTAGTGGGTTTTGCCCTTATTATGGTGCAAAGAGCTCCGATTTTAACAGTCACAGCGCCTATTTGGCCATAAAACTTTGGGAAGGAGAAAAGCTCTCTGTCCCTCTCCTCCTCCAGTGCTCTCAGGACACTGAACATTGTTCACTTTTTTTTGGCAACCACAAATGGATCTGTTCCTGTTGGCCTTCAGTTGCAGAACTGTGCCCGGTTCTTGGCTGATCTGGGAGGCAAAGTAGGTTTTTGGGATGCATCTCACCTGTAACTGGTTTATTTAAGTTAGGCATTGGTATAACCCCTACATGGAGCACTGAATGACAGTATTCAATGGTTCATTGGCAGCTTAGAAATCCTGCAGTCACAATGCAGCATTAAAAGGAAGGCAGGCTTCACTGTTCATGAAATGAGTCCTGTGGATATGAGAAGTGGAATGGTTAATGGGCTCTAGAGAAGGCTGTGCACTGATGGGAGTACTTTGTTTCTGCTACAGCATTGGCATGACTGGATCATCATGAGCTGTCAGTACAGCAGCAAAGGGAGCCCTGGGAAAGAGAACCATGAGAAAAAGTACCCTTCAGAAAGAGCTGAGCAGATGCTTTCACTTTTCTACAGAACTCTTAAAAATTTCATTTTGGCTTCCACTTGAAATATTGCTGGAAAACTTAAAACAAAACAACCTCACCAAAATGGAAAAGAAAAAGGAGAGGGGACTGCCATTCTTTGCTATTTTAGCTCTACTTTCTACAGTTTCAAAATGTATTTTCAGTGTCAAAGACTGGAGAAGAAAACCAGGATAAGAATTATTATTTTCTTAACTCTTTCTATTTTTTTCCCAAACTTTACTTCAAGAAAAAGGAATTTAGGGAATGTCCCCCAATCTGAAAATGCAGAGGCATTTTTCTTAATTTCTAAATCTCAAGATGGATGCCAATACCGCATCAAAGTGAAATTTACAGTTGATGCATCAAAACCATTTTCTTCTGCTTAACCTCCACATCTACAAACCAGACACATAATCGAGAGCCAGTAGTTCCCTTAAGAACAGGGAAAATTGTGATCGCAGGGAAGTTTTCTACATGTTTGCCTGGACATACGTCAATTGAACTGCTGCAGCGTTTTCATCCCAGGGCAGGGGTAGGGAGCACTGCAGTTGGGGTGTGAAGCCTGACTGCTCAGCCTTGCCGGGGCTGAGGCACCTCTAGTAGTGTTGCTCAAGGTCAGTCTGTGCTTGAATACTAGAATCAGAATAACATCAAGATTTTCTGATTCTTCGCTGGGCTAGCTCAGCCCAGAAGAAAAGATGAGGCACCGCTGCTAAGAAAAATTGAGGCAGAACAGTAAGCGATGAAAAAGTCAGTAAGATCCATAAAGCCCTTCCTTGCAGGTTGTTCCTGCCCTTGCTCTCTTGCTTTGCTCTCCCTTTTGCTGGGAATTTTGTCCATAGCAGCTCCCCTGTGAGTTTTGCTTGAGAGTGGGAGGATGGTCCAGCAAGCAGCGCTCTGCAAAAACGTTGCTTTGCAAGGTTGGGTTCTGATCTTGCTGCACTGTGCAGGCAGCATGAGCTCTTATCACCTGGCCTTGACATCTCCAACCGCTGCTTGGGTGAAGGTTAGAAATAGGGAATATGTGCTTTCAAATCCTTCCTGGACAGATTGCCAGGCAAGACTTGACTTTGTGCACAGTCTTGCAGGCTACTGGTTTTGTAAGTATTTCATGGGGCTTTTTATTGTTACTAATATTACTTAGCTGCATGTGAGATGTTGGGCCAAATCCTGTGTTAATGCTGGCCTTAGCCAGCCATAATCCCCATCAATTTTATGTGAGCTTGCTACTAAGTAAGGCCAGAGAAAAAGTGAAGCTTTGGGTTTTCTCCCTGAGCCTAAGTCACTGAAACCAAATGGAAAGACTTCCCTCAACAAGGGGAGCTTCAGATTCGGGCACTGAGCAGACCCCAATACCTTCCTGATTTTGTCATTCTCTAATTCCGTCTTTGGGGGCAATGTGTATATCTGCCGCCGTGCAAGAGAGATGAACAGATAAAATCCTTATTCCTCATGAAGACTGTGACTAATTCATAATGCCCCAACCAGGATAAATAACTCTCTACTTTCTCCTGAGTCTCCTATCTGATAACCCTCATCCATCTCCCTTTACTCACACCCTGCCAAACCTCCTTGCTTTGGAGAACAGGAGGACCCTGCACAGCTAGATCACATTTTATCTTGGTTCATGGATCGCTCCTTATTTATTTAAACCTCCACTGCCTCCAGCTTCGGTAACGATGCTGCTGCCCTCAGCATCAATGCCTCTGCCAATAACAACAAGCTCCATTTAGTCTGCTACAGCTTCCTACGGAGAATTGTTTTCTCACTTTACTCCTGCTCCTCAACCCTTTAAAAATAGGCAAAGACTAAAAATTATCCCCAACAGGCTTTTGCATTCGTCCACTTTGAAACAAAGCCTTTACACATGTTTGTTCTACGGGGTCCCACTGGTTTTTCCCCTCACAAACTTTTCTCCCATTGCTCTTTCAAATCCAAGCCTGTTCCTTCAAGGGCTTTTATATATGAATGTGAAAGGCTGGAAGGAGAGAGAAAAAAAAAAAAAGGAAAGAAAAAATTAAATGTATTTCTTTTATTTGATTACTGGTCCCTTATTTATGCATCTATACACACACAAGGGGAGATGCTGTGTTTTAATCCTACAATAATTGGCTTTGGAAAAACAGTAGCTCATAATAATAATATTGTGAGTGGCCAGAATAAAAAGAGCTACTTGAATGATGGGGCAATTAATCATGCGTGCGTAGGCTAATGTAACAGTGCCAAGCAGCCACTGAGGGAAAAATCATCTCCCCTATGTCTCCTCCTGTCTTCAGACCCACCTAATTGGTAGTCAAAACAGACTATCTCACTTCTAAATTTATCTGCCCCTTACACATAGGCAGAGCTAAAGGTCCCATTAGGTCTGCGGTAGTGGGTGCTCTGGTGAACATGCAGTGTTTATATGTAAACCATATTTGAATAGCTAATTCCTGGCACTGCTGCTTTCCTTAACAGCAACCTGGCAACTGAGCAGCATCGAGGAGACGGAGGCCGTGGTTTCATGATGCAAAGCGAGCAGTGAGGCTGGCCTCCCATCCGCTTCTGCTGCCTGCTGCGATGGGGCTGTCCCTGGCCTGGAACAGGGAACTCAGAGCTGTCTAAAAACCCCAAGCAACTTTTTGTCTGTTTGGTTTTGGTCATCTTTAGTCCTAACCCTGGCGCTCTTTCCTGATCCGACTCATGGTTTGACCTCCAAGTAAGGGAGCTGACACAAGAGGGGAGGAGGGATCGGACAGCATGGCGTGCAGAGAGCTGGCAGGGATATGTCGAGCTGATTTGGCCATTGAACCCTTTCTGCAGGGAAAGCGCAGCCTGAGAGGACTTTGCAGTGGCCTTGCGCTGTCCAGCCTCCCTCTCTCTCAAAAACAGAATGAAAATCAAAACAATGTTGTTTTGCCTGCAGGTCACTGCTTTGTAGCAAGGCTTGCAAGAGAAAATCAGTGTCCTCCTGAACATGCCACACTGGGAGGTGAGGAGAAGGCAAATACTCCTTCAGCTGCAGTTGTTTGGGGGACAGCCCCTGTGTCAGCAGCTCTAGCTGAACTCACTGGAGCTTGTCTGTCCTCCTCAAGTGCAAAGGTCCAAATGATTTTGGTGTTTGGTGACTCCAGCTACTCTGAAAGATGATGAAACTTGAGCTCCTAAGTCGCCTTGCATACTTTGGAGATGCTATTTTTAGGAAAGTGTCCTTGCGACAAGTACATCTATTCAGTCATAGGATATGATTTTGTGGTTGGGCTTAAGCTGATCTAAGTCTACGGTTGCTGAAAGGAAAGATCCTGCCCTGCCTTCTGCCTCCAGCCGCAAAGTCCCACTGCCTCCTATCAGCTCAGCTGCTCACAGGACCATGGCCAGGTTTGTGAGCTGATCCAGCTGAAAGCCAATCGTCTTCCCTGGCCGGGCGGTGCAAAGCTGTAGCAGAGAAAGCAATTGACCTATTTGAGGTCCTCCAGATCTTAACGATATGATCTCTAGGCCATCCTTTTTTTCATTTTGAAGAGCATTCTGGCTTAGTCTCTTCCCACCTTTTGAATGCCATTATAATTTCTGTGCATAATGTCTATGATCTTTATGATCTTAGACAGAAGGGGAAGGTGTTTACTCTCCTACCTCCTGCCCCTTTCACACATCCTCCAAAATCTCAACGTCTTGCTGGAGACATCAACAAACCTCCCTGCTCCCAGTGGACAATTGCGGTCTTTCACACTGGAACCAGCACATACATGAACTTGAACTCTCCTGAAACTCCAAACAGACAAGATCAAATACATTTTACTCACAGCCCTTCCTTTTCACAAGCCTCATTTATTAGCTTCTGTGGTGTGGACAATTTGCCTGATTACATGGTAACCTCTTTGAAAGCAGGAGAACTCAAGCTGTAGCTCATTCATTAACTCCTGATAAACTATGTCAATAACCTGGATCAACACTGTTGTATCAACCCTTCCTGGAAGCTGACCTTCAGAGCAGCATTCTGGCATTTTGGAGAATTATATAACTAGCAATGAATGTTCAATCAGGCAGAGTTCTTAGAAAGGGGAGCTTGTACTGGAGAAAGCTCAATGGAAGGAAAACTGGCGAGTGAAAAAGGCATTTCCCATCAGTTACAATAGCTCCTTCATTGTACCATCTTCAAATATTTTGTAACTGGTGATGGGAACCTCCCCTGTATCTTCTGTTTACTCCTTTTGGGGGGTTTTAAATTTGGCCCTCAGATCACAATTGGAAAAAAAATGCCGCTCAGGACATGGCAGAGTCAGCTGCATTCTGAGCAGATCCAGGTCTGACAACAGTGTGGGTATGGCAGAAGGAGCTTTTCCTCCCTCACTATGAGTCACAGGAAGATGAAAAAGAAAGAAAAGCTCAGAGCAGTGAGCTCGCTCATTAATAACACCACTGAGAGTACGTAAGTACCTTAACAGCAAGAAAAGAGAACCCAGGAGACCTGAATGCAAATCCCCAATACCAGTCATTACACAAAATCCTTCTCCAGAAGACACACGGCTGTCTTCACAGCTGATTTTGTTCTCTGCTGAGTCCTGCTATGAATCCACTGCTCTGCCCTCATGATACCGCAGTGTACGACTATGTGAAATCACTGTTCCAGCAATACTAGGCTTTGTATTACTAAGCAGATCTAAGTACCTAAGGTGACATGTTGGGCTGCATAAAGCTTGCATGCCTGAGCCTTCTCTTCATATCCTCTGATTGCTCCCAGACATGAACCAGAACTCAGTGTTGTTGGCACCACGAGCTATATGAGCAGTTAGCTGTTGCAGGCATAAAACATGAGTGAACCAAATCTGGGCTCTAGCCTTCACAAGGTGATGGTCTGAACAGCTAAGCTGTTTTGGGGTGAGTTGTGATTTAGTTTTGATTTATAGGGGCTGGAAGTAACCTATGCTTTTCCCATCTTGGGTATGTTGTACTCTTGAGGTGGTGCTACTAAGTCTATGAACCTAGTATTTCTTAAAGATATTTTGAAAATCATTTCCAACCACGATTTCCCATTTCACATGCACAGTTGTCATGTGGATGCAAGAATCCATAAAGAGAGCAATCTCTTTGGAGAATTCATTTCACAACATGTTGTGGGACAGAACTTTCTCCTTGGTTATACTCTAGAAACAGTAAGGCTGGACTGGAGCAATTCAGAGGAGAATCGGTCTCTGGTCTTTATACATTGTATGTTGAAAATTTTGCCCCAGTTTGAAAGTCCTTTAAAAATACAGGCTGCATATCCGAAGTGAGCCCACCAGAAAAGAAAAATAATAAAGAAAGTAGCTTTGAAAGACTGGGCAAAGGTCTGGAGGAGCCACAGTTTTCCTTCCCTGCAGTAAAGCGTGGCTAAAACAACACAAACTCCTATGGCTTACTAATTTTTCAACCCAATATTTTCATATAATTTGTGTGCTTTATAAGCCTTGGAAAACCCACAAGAGGCCACACATTTCTGATGTAATCGTCTTTGAATTCAACAAAGACCATTACCATGTCAATGAGGGGGATGGTTTCAAAGAGCAGAGGGTGGTTTGCAGAGCACCCAGAGGGGATTTTCACTGCAGCTACTGAAATAATAAACTCCTCTTTCCCCCTCCCTTGTCCCCTTCCAAATTTTGGCTCCAGCTGGAGACATTTCAATAGTTTAGTTCTAATCACAGATAATTCTTTTTTTATTGTGTCATTTTGGATGCTGTTATTATACATAACAAACGTTGCTATGTTACTAGACCATAATGTCTAAGCTTTAGCTTAGGTCAGTTTGAGCGCAAACTCTTTGCATTTTGGCCCTTAAAGATGTTGTATGTTTGGAGGTTTCCTTTGTTTCGAGGGGCCACTTCACAGAAATGGCTTTTCTTTCTCTGAGTTTATCGCAGGTTTTGTGCTGTCTGTGAGCTGTGCTGAAATTTTTTTGCAAGCTTTAATTAAAAGAAGTTAATCACATGCTTCAAACTGTCAAACACTTCTGCATGGGAATATTTTTATGCATGAGAAGTCCCACTGGCTTACACTGAGCTATTCATGATGCAAAATATTTTATAGACATTCAGTCTTTGCAAGTTTGGGACCTCAAGTGGGCCCTTCTAGGAAGCTGAAGTAAAAGGAGAGGCAGGAGGTAGGAATACGACGATCAGGCAAACTGCATCACAAACTACTACAACTGTAGAAAAGAAAAAAGAAAGAGCAACAAAAGAAAAAAGTTTTGCTGCAAATTATCACCTTAAGTACAGCCCCTGGAAAAATGCATTTTAAGGAAATATTGAAAGAGTACTTACTCCAGTGCAAAAGTTGCAAGTTGAAAATAATAGCTGAGGGTGAAAGAGTTGAGTTGGATCTCTAGCTTATCAAAAAGAAGCCTAAAAATGAGCATCAAGAGTACCTTGGCACTATGATATATTCCTTTATGAAGAAAATAATCTATTTAAGCACTTTCCCTGTTGCTCACAGCACATTGATCTCTCTCTTCTGCATCTACTGGCCCATGAAGTGACCATGGTGATCAGAGTCTGAATGTTTTTGTGAGTGATCTCACCCTGTTCCCTCTGCAAGCGCTCCCTGAAGCTTCAAACTCAGTGAAGTTCCAGATCACATGGAGTTTCCAAAAAGATGTCAAAACGCCTTGGAGAGAGGGGATAAATTATCACCAGCGGCCCTATCTCTTTCTATTGACTGTGGAAGGAGCCTAGTCACCCGACTTAGTCTAGATGCTGCAGGCAGGATTCAGTTGCCGAAACATCGATGTCTATTGCTCTTTGAGAGCCCAGTGGTAACCCAGATATGTGTGTGGGACGGCAGATATGATTGAGGAGGTCATATGATCCCTGTGATTTCAGAGGAGACTCCGGACCTTTCCAGAGTGGCTGGAGAGCATGAGAGATATCCCAGCAATGAAATCCCACCCCAACTTACAGATGGCTGAGCAGAAGTACTTGGGCCAGGACCAACAGTCACAGAGAGACAAAACTTTTGGGGGGCTTTAGGGGAGGGAAGAGCGTTTTCCTCCCATTTTAAGAAGACGCCACTTGTAGGGTTGAAAAAATTGCAGCTCGCCAGAGCATAACCATTAAGGGTTTATTACAATTGAGTTTTATAACACGCGTTCTAATAAGTCCTTAAAGAATGTGGCTGTATGCAGTAATCATTTCATAAATATTAATACAGCATTTAGAAATGGGGCCTTAATTTAAAGTGTTACCTTTTTATTAGCAAGTGCACAGTTTAATTACCGCAGTAAAAATATAGATTAGTTAAGCTTTGCTGCTGTTCTATTACCTGGGAACCAGCACCAGCCTAGCTTTAATAAGCAGCTTCTGAGGAGGTGAAAGAAATTCCTCTGGCTAGAGAGACTGAGGGGGGAAGGTTTGCCGCTGGAAACTGACTGTATTCTTTAACAAGGCTAGACTGTGGAATGACTTCTTCTTGCTGTCTGCATTTTTGTGTGCGCGTGTGTTAATTCACACACGTCTCCAGTTATTTCCATCAGGGATTGACAGGCTGGTTCTGAACAAACAAACAAAAATAAAGCACTAGGACATGCAACCAGCATTAAAGCTAAACTCAAAAGGGTTTGATTTCTTTTTGGTTTTGTTTTAAAAACAAATTCTGAAAAAATATTTACTCATTTTTCCATAAACGGGTTATTTTCATTTGCTTCTGCACGCTCGGGTTGGAAGCTCCTGTTTCTTCCTCTATCATTTTTCGTTCAGCAGATAGAGTGGTGGGGAGGAGGCAGGACACCAAGTTTCCATTCTGAACTATGCAACTGACGTGCTCAGTTGGAGGGAACAAGTCAACCTTTGTATATCATTTTCCCAACGCATTAGATAAAAATAACAATCCTGGAGTAATTTATCCTGGTATTGTTTGGAATACGGGCCTCGAGAAGAGACAACAGAGGCCTCAGCAGTAGCTGCATTTTGAGTTAGTATGTTAGGTGACCTGATTTAATTACTACCTACTTTGGAGCAGGGGAAGACACCCCACTGCCTGAAATCCCAGGTAGCTGCAAGCACCAACTTCCCTCTAAAACCAGATACTGCTCAGAGGCACCAGATGTGCAGGCACTTGCAAGACACCGCCTTTACACAAAGAAAGGATAATTCAAGCAGATAGGAGGGGAAAGTGGAAGGAGAGACCATATCCCTACTTTGTAAGAGCACATTTCAAGAGCAGCCCACTCAGTAACTTGTCTGAGATCACTCAAGAGGTCTGCGGCTATGCCAAAAGCTGAACTCATGTCCGTTTGGTCCCTGTCTAGCAAGATAAGACAAGTCGTTCTGTGAAAAAGTCCAATGGGTGAAGACAGCTATGTAAAAGCAAGGCATTTGTAGTTTCTCCTGTTACTTGCAACCCCCTTACTCTTGTGATTTATTATGATTCTTGTTTTGCAGACCCAATGTCTTCTGGCCAATACAGATTAAACATATGCAAGTCACACCCTCTCTCGGAAACATTTGTGATCACAAAGCCTAAGCTGCCTTCCTTACATGCATGCGAGTGTGTGTGTGCTTTGGCAAGCAGAGAGTTGGGAAGACAACAACCACCTACAGCTGGAGACCTGAGGGAATTCTCAAACTTGGTTTCTGGAAACAAGGGCAAAAAAACCTTTGAATCATATGAATGTGACAAAAAGCAGAGCAGAATGAAAGCTAATAGAGGAGAGAAATTAGGACTGAAGGTAACTGGAAAAGTGGAATCCCAAGAGGAGATGTGACTGATGGAGGATGAAGAAGAGAGAACTTCTGAGCTGTCCTATGCATCCTTCTCCTACTGCAGGAACAATTAGCTTTTCCTGTGCTCTGCAAAGCCTTCTGTATGAGGACCAGCACCCAGTTATTACAGGTGTCTCTATGGCTGCATTAATTTCCTTCGGTAGTATGCTCGTTTAGGAGTGAGTACCTGGTGGTCTGAAAGCCAGAGATGACTTGCAGGATGTGTCTGCTGATCTCCAACCCTTCTGAGGGTTTCCTTATGCACATGCCCAAATGTTTACTTCAACAAGCTGTTAACGGCACACCCCTGTGAGTCCAGCAAGCCGCACGGCTTGCCAGAAATGAGAGGGAATTGGTAGAGCCTTGTGCTGTCGTGGAATGTCACGGTTTGGCTTCTTCTGGTGCGAAATTATAAAGGAAAAAAGAGGAGGAGTAGCAATACCAAGCGAGTGGTGCTGGATCCAGGGCAAGCACTCATGTTCGACTCAAGCGTTCATGTTAGACTCCCCTGTCTGGAGGCGAATGGGGAATCCGAGTGCTGTAACCTACCCAGTTCTTTTGCACCTTACTTGGCCAAGCTGAGCAGCACTCCCAGCTGTGACACATGGATCACTATGGTATGTTGCTATGGTTGATTTCACAATTAAAAACAAATACAGCTTATGCTGCAGCCGATGTTATAAAAATAAATGGAGCTACTTTGCATAACAGCATAATTAGGGCTTAATTGCCAGCTGGTCTGTTAAACCATAAATGAAAACAAACAGGGCTGTAAATTAAATTATTAGAATGATATTATGGCTTGGGGAGATATTACACCATGAGAGCTTATTTGGAGGATCACACTGTAAACAGAGCAAACCCAATCAGAGCAGAGGCTAAGCAGCCCTCTCCTCCAATCCTCTTTCTCATAACCCTGGGGATCATTCAAACAATTCGTCATCATCTTCTTTCCACTTGAGATCATCAGTGTATCCTCTCTCAGGAGAACACCATGAAAGACAGACATTAGTTTGCATGGTGAAGAGGTGCAGCAAAAGAAATCACATGGAAAGACACAGATACAGAAGAGGAAAATATATTTTTATATCTTTAATTATTTCTTAAAGAGGGACTTGGGTTTGGGAGTGACACTGGACCCAGAGTTTTCCTGGGAAGTTTACCTTATGCTAAGACATGATCTATCATTAAAGCTGATTTAAATTTTCAGCATTCATATTTCTGCCTTACTGTTTTCTGCTGCTGTTGTTTGCTTTTGGGTGAACAGTTGGGCTTACAGAGACAGTCAGAGTGTAGCCATACAACACAGTGCTGGCAAACCAAGCAATGATGCTGAGCACCATCTCTAATAGCACCTTGTCTACAAGTTACTTGCCTACATGCACGGACACAGGACACACTGGAGTGCTGTTAGGATGAGAACTTAGCTTCTGCTATTAATGTAAATTCAACTTTCTGTAAATACATCTTAAAGCTTGATACATACTAAGCTTTTCCATTTCTACCTGGCTCTTTCCCTCTTACTCCCCCTTTAAGGTGAGCTCTCCGGAGTATTTCTATTAGAAGCAATAAAGCTAGTCAAGAAGAAAAGCCTGCCCTGTCAGGCAGCTGTTAAAAATGAACTTACTCGGGGCAATAACAAATTCAGGGCAAGAGCTGTTGAAAACAAAGCATAAAACATCTGTTGAAATGTAACAGTAGAGATAAAAGTTCATAGGCCACAGGTGTGCCCACAGATGTCCTACATACATCTCTCTGCTGATGTATTTTTACTTGCAAATGCTTTGATAAGAGGGACAGGGAAAAGCCAACCCAACGGAAAGTGAGCTAATTCTTTAACAGACTCCCATCCTTCCCATGGCTCCACATTGGTTTTGACGGGATAGCTTACCCTCATTTCACTATGTAATTCAACTAAGTAACATAAACTGAAGCAAGCAACAACCCAAGGGTCCTTAGGGTCCTCAAGGGAGTTGGTAAACCTGAGGTAATGGCAGTTGTCATACTGGAGAGGATTTTCCAGCTCTACGGTTGAGGATAGTGTTACAATGTGGCTGGCAGGGTATTGTTCTGCGAGGACACGTGTCACGAATAGACGGCTGAAGCGCCTGTTAAACACATGTGTTGTATTAGCGGTAATAATCGAACTTCCCTTGATGACATTAGACACAAGGGCAGGTTCAGGATCTGGCTTTGCCATTTCCTGAAGTCTCTTCAACAATTAGGGTAGCAATTGGATGGGGAAACAGATTCCAGCCAAAAGGATTCAGAGCAAAAGGGAAAAGAAATCACAAATATTTGAGGCTGCTCTGATGGCATCAATCAGCAGCAAGATGTCTTTTATTCCATGGCCATTGCATTTGCTGAGCCTGTTCACTTATATGATGTTTTGCATTTTTGCAGCGGATTTCAGTGGAAAATGTCAAATCCTTCCAAACAGTAGGTCAAATATTGTGTTAGTGACATTAACAATAGTTCGGCCTTTGGCTGAATGGGGACCACAGGGTTGGGCCCACTGAATCTCCTATCAGGCGTATCTAGGGAACAATTTGTTAGTGCAGGTGAAGTACCTCTGAGATGGAGCGCGATGGCTGTTCAGCTGTGCACAGGAACATTAAATAATGTTTTGGAAGGAGACGTCGGTAATACCAGATTTAGCTCACAATGTCGAGGGGAGTTTTAAGTAATTTAGCCAGAGCTGGAATTTAGCCAGACTACCCTGCTCTTCGTCAGGCCCGTTAGCACAGACACGCAGGTCTCCTGTTTCACATGCACCTCCAGCACCTCCATGCCCTAATCCCCAGCCTGGGTGTTAACTCAGAGAACTACCTGGGAAATCACCCTCGTCTTGTGCCCACGTGCAACCTGCTGAGAGTGCTTCTCCGTGGCATTGCTCCCTTCTCCTTCCCCTCCCTTGGTCAGGGTCTCAGCCTGAGGCTGAAGATAAAATAAAAAGCTTCTCTAAACACAGAAGTAGCCCTCTCCTAATACCCCAAGCTCTTTTTTTTCCCTCCAGAAATTTCCATGAGTCTCAATGATTCCTGATTTTGGATCCACTGAGGAGCAGCAATGCGAGGCTGCGATCACTGCCATCGCGGAAATGATAGCAGGCAAAGACCCGCTGGCTTTCGGAGCAGATTGTTGTTGCAGTAAGTTACGCTGTGCTAACAGAACCCACTTTGTCAGGCAGCCACAGGGTTGGCAGCCTCTTCCCCCTGTTTGTCCTGTGCCAAGCCAAGGGGCAGCCCGCGGAGATAGGCCATTTGATTTACTTCACAGTTATTTCTTGCAGGATGAAGGAAAACTAGAGAAAGGAAATTAAAAGCAGACTTGGATCACTGAGTCAGCACAGACACACATGCTTGCTGCCTGCTGGGTCATTGGTTGGCACTGGCAGAGCTCCACTGGGTGGAAGTTTATAGACTGCATTATAAAGCCTTTTGCCTGGAGTGGTTATCACGAGAAACACAGTCGCAAATGAATCCAGGCAGGATAGGAAGAATGCTGTGAGGATTAAGGAGCCCTCTGTGTCACCCTTTAACTACTGCTTGTTATTTATAACAAAGGAAAATATCTGGGGCCAGAACCTGGTGTAAATCAGTGTAACTTCCCTAGCCTTCTCCTGCTATCTGCAAATGTTAAACAAGCAGCTCCACTCACCCGGGCTGTTATTTTATGCACCGGCATCTTGTCAGCCTTGCATTTCACATCCCTGGGCGGGGGACTGGCTCCCCGAAGCCCAGGCGAGGAGCACGGTCCATGGGAGGGTGTCTTTCCCTGCCGAAAGAATGACAACTTTGTGGACGACGGATTCCACATGCAAACTGCTGTCTGGTGTCCAGCGCATGGAGCCAGCTGAGCATCTTCCAGGGCAGCAAGGTTTAAGGACAGGGTTTTAAAGAACATTTTGTATGAGCAGAGTAGCAGGAGGAGGGAGGTGGTGGTAGCTTATTTAATATATACCAAATGTACGTCTGACATAGCAATATCACCACTCCACGTCCTTTCCCCACAGTCCCCCCCCCGCCTTCTTTTTCCTTTTTCCCTTAAGCAACAGATCTTCCTGGAGTCAGTTAAACAGATTATTGAACAACTGGTACTCGCTGTGTTTTCCCTTTGCTTAGAGCTACATCCATCTGCCTGGGGATGATCTAATCTCCTTGTTTTCTGGACTTCCAGGCAACAAAGTTTTCCTGTAGATCGATACTATTGGTACGTGAGTCTTTTTGAGGCCTATTTTACTCAGACCAGGAAGCGTTCCCACATTTGTACTAGGCACTTTCTTAAGAGACATATTGCCATTCACGTTTGTTTTCTGTTCTCTTTGGCTGCCTCTCGTTGCTTTCCTCCAGAGCTGCGCGTCAGCGGTTCTGGCAGAAGTGGATAACTAATGACTTTAGAAGGTCCTATTTCATGTAAAGTTTATCTCCTTCTGACTGACAGCTAAGTGGACCCTTTCCAAAAGCTTCAGGTTAGTTTCCCTAGTTCCTGATGTCCTCTTATGTCAGACACAAGATTTATTCTCCTGCCAATACCCAGAAGGTTTGAATCACAGAATACGCTTGTCATGCTTTGCCTCTCCATCGGCTTTGATGGGCATATGGGATATTAAATGGACACTTTCTTCCTTGGGGAAAAAAGGAACTTTATTTTAACATGTTTGCTCCTCAATTAAAGTGGCATCCATGAGAAGGGAGGAAGAGAAATAAAGGTGGAAAGAAGTGAAAGAAAGATGTAGAAAACCTGAGCAAAATTAAAGGCAAAGAAAATGAATAAAGGATTAATAAATGTGAATAAACAGAGGAAAAATAGTTGGAGACCTTGAAATATCCCATGGAAGAACTAGAGACATCAAACCCTGCTGATGAGAAGCGATTTAAAATTGTGACCATCCCATGAAGGAAAAGAAACCCCTCAGCTCTGTGAGCTGCAGATGAGTTTGGGGAATACAGAAGAACATACGGAGTGGAGGTGACCTCAAAAGGATCTACATGATATGAAACATTTGTGCCTGTGGTGATCATGCTGCTGATTTCAGCTGCCAGGCTCAGGTCTGGTCGGCTAGGAGAGGGCACTCAAGCAAGGCCCAGAAGAACAAAGTTTGCATAATGTCAGTGTACGAGGCCGCTCCCAGAGTGGGAGAGCAAACTGAGGAATAGGAAGTCCTCTTGTCATCATGCAGCCACTGCGAGTTTCACAGAGGAGCAGCTACAAACATGGAGAACAACCTGAAGACACTGAGTGCTCGCTTCACTGTTGACTCAGAAGAAATCCAGAAAAATCTGCTGTTCCTGAAGCACCCCTCGTAAGGGTAACACAATAAAACAAGATAAAGGAGGGAGCCAAGACAAACAGAACATGCCTACACATTTCAACATTTATTCATATATATTTTTTTAGAAAAAGAAAATACAGACTAAGCACATAAATGGACAAGACTTACTTAGCTAAGTCATTTTTTTCCCTCCCACCACTTTGGAAAATAAATAGTTTTAAAAAATTTAGTTTTTTTTTTTTTTTTTTTAAATCCAAGGCCCGTATGTACAGTAACAGCAAACCTTTAAGAGCTACATTTTTTCTTTTTTTTCCTGCTGTAATTATGGTCTCATTAAGATTCCAATAAAAAATAGTCAAGAAAACCGTTTTTTTCTTCTTTTTTTAAGGGAAAACAGAAGTGCCCACAGTGTCTCTCTACATGTTGCGCTTTTAAAATATTTGCATTTGAAATTCCTCACTGCAAATAATTCCAAGCCAAATGTAAATATAACACTTAGATTACTCCCAGAAGAACATTCTTTTGACCATTAATCCCTCCAATTCGGAATCAAATTTTTCCCTCTCTCGCCTCTTTTTTTTTTTTTTTTTTCCCCAGGACTGTAATTTCACTGTATTGACTGGATCCTGCAATTTGACAGGCAATGTGTGCTAGAAAAAGTATATATATCTTAGAACCCACTGGAGCTCACTTCGTCTCCTCTGCTTGCTTTTTGTCAGCCTCTCTGTCAACTCTTGCTGCTCTTACATAGCCCATGGGGGAAGAGGTCTGTTTGTTATGACAGAATGACTGGGATGAGGTTCTTGGCAGGATGTTGAGTGGATTATGAGCTTCCAGGCATGAGAGACAAGGTGCATTAACATGCTGAGTTCTAGCAGGGAAGCAGAGCACAACACTGAGCTATAAGCAGGTAGGAAGGAACATTATCAGTCTTGCTTCTCACCTACAGTTTCCTAGAATAGAGATATAAGAGGCAGGAGGAACCATCCAAACCCTCTAGGCAAACCTCCTGCCGAATACAGGCCAAAGGATTTCGCCCAAGAATTTCTGTTTGAGCAAATCTTTTTAAAACCGACCAAATCCTGCGGTGAGGACACCATGTGTTGGAGCTTCCACCATCTTCCTGGTTAATTTGTGCCAACATTACTCCTCTTCACCTTTCAAAATGAATGTGTCACGATAGACTGCTCCCAGTGAATCTCCTGGAGCTGATGGCAACTAGGCTCCTAGCTCAGGTGGGACGAATCCACGCCTGTGCATTTCTGTGAGCAAGAATCAGCAAGAAAGGGTTTTGTCTCCCCTTTCTGCAGTCAGCTTCCAGCTTTGCATCCATCTGACCAGCACTCATGCAGGCCAGGAAGAAATGGGGCTAACTCCTAGTACTTTTGTGGCTCTCTCTCAGCATGATGCACTTTCACATTAAAATTCTGAATATGATCTTCTCTTCTACTTTTCTCCAGTGAATAAAACAAATGAAAAAAGAAATAGTGATGATGACAGCCCTTAGTGCAACTGCACGTTGAAGAACAGGTGAACCATCGCTCAATGTATTTTATCAACCATCTACGCTTTCTAAGGTGCAAGAAAAGTTTTCTCTGACATTTGAGATGAGAACTGATACAAAATTCGCTATCTGAATCTTTTATTTGGGTTATTTTTCTCTTTTTCTTTTTCCCCCAATTTCATTTCATCTTGTATGACCATTTCATAAGCCACCACACACAACGAAATGGTTTTCAGAGCCACCATATCCAGAAGCTCCATGAAAAGATCACCTTATAAAATCATAATAGTCTGTGACTGAGCCAGGAGGTAACAGAGAACTGGTAACTTCGCTATGGTGCCCAAAGGCTGCCAATATAATAATTTACCTCAATGTTTTTGGCAGTTTTCCCTTCCCTAAAACCATACAAACTGCAGCTCCAAGTCAAGCCCTGCCATTCATCAGTGTGACTATGGTATACACGTGTGTGCATGTGTCTGCATCACTCTATAAAATGTTAATTTCTGACTCATTGGCCACTTTGAACCTGATCTCTCAGAGGAGTGGTGGCTCCTATGGATCGCACAAAAACAGTGATTGAGAGACACCCTGTTCTCACTGAGGGAAAACACAGGTTTTAGCTTGGCTAATGCAAGCTCACAAGGGAGACAGACCGCAAGATACAAGCACAACTGTGCTGCATCCCATCATGGGCTCCTTTAAGCCACAACCCATCATGGATGGAAGAAAGAGTATAAGCAACACGGCAACTATAGAGCAACTATATCCACTTGTACATCCTTCTGGCACAGCACATGGGGAACGGGGTTTTGTTTGTTCCAGTCCCCACAAAAGTTGTTTGACCCTAGATCTGGAGCTGTCTCAGCTGTGCTAGGACAGGGTCGCTCAGAAAACTGGGGCGCACCCTCCGGCTCAAACGATGGTGATGCTGAGGGGAGATCGGCTGCTGCATTCGAATCTGGGTCTGCTACTGATGGAGAGAAATGAAAGACCTGATCCAGAGACTTCTACGCAACGTGTTTATTAGTATTTGCGTAGTGTTTTGGTCATAGCCCTGTCCAGTGGGGGATTTGAATATTTGAACAGAGCACTTACCCAAACAGCAGCTGGCTCCTATAGCCAGCAGAGTCAGAGACGTACAGACAATGCACTTCTATGCTACACTGCCATGCATTTGCAGGCTTTCCTCTTCCAGCCCCCCTCCCCTCCCACCCCTCAGGAAGATGGTTTATGAACTGTGTACAAATGTTTTCATTCAATGGGAGGAATGTTGTTTTCCTAAAATCAGGAATTAAGACTGGGGCTCATTTCAGGAATTAAGGCGTTAAGCCTCAGGAATCCAGCTGCAAAGACACACAGCATCCAAGGTACAGAAATGCCAACCGGCAGGAATCTGGGTGCGGAGACTGTGCAATGTTAATTGGCTTTTTTTTTTTTAAAAGATAGGTTTGTCCTGGTTAGTGGAAGGCATTCTGTGCACTCTCGTTGAAGCAGCACTTGCAGAAAGGCCCTGGGGGACTTCTTTCCAGACCTTGTATTCATTGGAAGCAATTGGGTTGTATCATCCTACTTTATTCATGGTTTTTTCCCTTGTGGGAATTGAGTGTGGTGGTGTTGGCACGCAGCTGCCTCCCACCTCTGTGCCTGGGGTGGAATGCAGGGAGCACAGACAGATCATCCCAGGAATGCAGTGGGTGTTTCCTTGGGTCTTGTTTCTATGTTTTAATTGCTTTAAAAATAATAGCAAGTGCGATTAAAAAAAAAAAAAAGATAAAAAGTTGTGAAGTGAAAGGGAAATTAATTTGTAAGACAATGGAGCAGATTGCATTGCCTTCAGCCAGGCAAAGTGAGTCCTGGAGTAGCTTCCTCAGCCTCCCCTGCTTTGCATTTGGCCTGATGTGTATCTCCCAACTGAACCTACGCACCTCTGCTGACAAACCTCAGTCCTACCCTGCATCTCCCGCCCTTGCTCTGATTATGGACCACTTGATGACAGGCTGATGCATCTTCAATCTGGACCTGTCGTTTCAGACTGACATGGCATTGCTAACATGGTTCAGTCCTGAACCATGCACAACTTCCTCTGTCAGTGATTTCCATGAATAGAAGCTGTCAGTCAGATTTTAATTTCTCCATCTATGATGTATTTTGCATAAAATACATAAAAGTAGAATAAACATCTTTAAGAGCATTCTTCTTGTTTGTTTTTCTTTCAGGTCTCCACTGTACCACAAACTATTCATGAAAAAGAATTACAGTATACAAATAATCAGCCAAGCTCAGGAGCACAATTTAAATACATTTAAAAATGCATCAAAGCTGGCTCTGATAAATCAGACCAGCATTTCTCTGAAATACTGCTCAGACAGTTTGTTTTCCTCTCTATGCAAAGGAAACATATCAGCCTCTGTCCTTGACATGAGGGGAGATAGGATCTCAGGAGACTCCCTGAACCGGAGAGGAATCAAAGCCATTTGACTGGCCTCTTATGTGGAGACACTAATTTCTGCATTGCACTTCAGATACAATTGCAACATTTGCCATGGAAAGCTGCTTAGAAAAGATAAACTTCAGTTTCCCCAACACTACAAAATGTATTTACTTATTGTCAGCAGCAAAGATTAGCCCTGTACACGGAGTCCAAAACATTGTCTCTAGCTTTCACCTCCCATCCCCAGCTGGGGCTTTCCCTTTACGCCACCATCCGTGCAGCTGGGCTTTCTGCTCAATTGACCCTTTTCCTTTGCTTTGTGTATTTTCTTCTGGATCCCTAGCAGTTGCACTGAGATGTAATCTAAGGGTGTCACAGTCAAATTTGCTCTGTGGATTTCTTCAAGAGAACTGCAAAGGGTGAGAGGATAGGTAAGAATGAAATGAAATGAAGAAAAGTAGAACTTAAGGCAACCACCAAGAAACAATTATGTCAGCACTAGGATTTCCATAGCGTGAAGAATAATTTGAAAGCAGAGACAGTAGAAATCACTCAGAATTTACTGCAAAGCCAATTGTGGGATAACCGTATCCAGCATCATGCTACGAGGACCACATGTCCCAGTCCAGCCCGACACTGAGCACAGCACATGTGCTAAGCTTGAAGCACATTCAGAATCCCAGCAAAGCTGATAGGTCTTGTGGAAATGCTTGAAATAAAGCAGGTGTATGAACACTTTGCTGGAGCAAGGTCATCAGATTGGTCCCTGAAGGCTTCATCAAAGCCCGCTGCTGTCTGGGGGAGTTTGGCTCTAGATGTCAATCAGTGGGACAAGGATGAGCAACTACATAAATATAACTCGCTGTGGTCAGACAACCTCCCTGTCCAGTGCAATGCAGTTAGCTCTGTAGTAAGAAAGCCTTCAGCATTTACGTTCTTATGCCTTGGAGTTCATCGCCAAAATTTTCCTTTCCAAAATAATTTTGAAGCAGGGGGCTGTGAGGTATGGCAGGAGGGAGCGGGTGGCTGCCCCAGTACTCCCTAGCAGCTAAGCCTTGGCCAGGCAGAGGAGCTGTTTCACAGGTAGCAGGAGTGGGGAATATGGAGCTGGCTTTTGGGAGACATGGAGAGCTGGAAACCTGAGGTGTCAATCAGACCTTCCAGAGTCTGGAAACACCTCTCCCCCAGCACTAACCTTTCCCCCTGCATCTTTCGCAGTCAGGAGAAGGCCATGGAACTTTAGGGCCCAGGATTCCCCTGGGAGAAAGGTGGGAGAGAGCTCACTAGTTTTATCATCACCCCAAGCAAAGGCTGGTGGACAGGAGGAGGCTCCTCGCTGGGGGAGCAGAGACTGTAAATCCAGTCCGTTTCCAGAGTTTACTCAACAGTGCAAACAAAAATAAACGGGTGTCAGCTCGCCTGCTTAAAGAGGCCATGAAAGGTGACACTGTGTCACTAATCCCTTGTTGCCATTCATTAAATACATCCTCTAGGCTGTTAATCTTCACACCTTCCTTTGGGGGCCACCAGGCAACAAGCTGGGAGGTCTTGACCATGGCAGAGGATGGCAGGAGATGCCTAAGGTCAGCCTGAATAAGCAAAACCAAGAGCACTGGAATTGTAATAAGATCATGTGTGAAGAATGCATGCTAAATATGATCAAATTAGCTGTGTTATGAGAAGCAACTAGCAGCCCAGCACAGTCGACAGAGGATATCCCAGAATGCCCGGAGAAACTTGATAAGCCCAGATCCCCACTGCTTCCCAGATGTGGTATTTCTATCAAAGCATGATAGCACATATCCTTGGCCATGCTGTGGACAACAGCAAAGGTGGGGAAACTTTTGGGGCTAGAGAGAGGCACATTCACAATGAGAGTGGACCTCTCTGGCCTGCCTGCAACAAAAAACATCCAAAGAAAAGAAACAAATGTGGATCGGCTTCCCACAGAAAGCAGAGCAGCTGGAGGCAGGATTGACATTGCGGGCTGTATCCCGGCCAGCCCTGCATCTACAGACCCGCCAGGCTGCCTCAGGATGACAGGACAAGAATGGACGCAGGGACCTCATATGCCCTACAAGGGCAGGACAAAGGCACTCTTCACCTTGCCTGAGGTTACATCTGGATCAGAATTAGTCTCATGTATCTCGTCTTTTTCATAGCAGATCTGTTGGCAGATATTTCTTATTTGTATCAAATCAGAAATGTAGTAGAGTGATCACATCCCATGGCAGTAAAAAAAGCTAGGGCTGCCTGCAAGGCAACCTAGGATGGGATGAGTTGGTCAAGTTCTTTACTGAGAGAGTAGTGAAACATTGGAATAGGCTGCCCAGGGAGGTGGTAGAGTCACCCTCCCTGGAGGTATTCAAGGAGCGTGTGGATGTGGCATTGTGGGATGTAGCTTGATGGGCACGGAGCTGTGTGGTGTTGGGTGGGTTGGTTTTTGGTGTGTTGTGGTTTGTTGTTGTTGTGTGGGTTTTTTTTTTTTTTTTTTTGGTTGGACTTGATGATCTTACAGGTCTTTTCCAACCTTAGTGATTCTGTGATTCTGTGATTCTGTGAAACCCAGCAGCCTGGGCAGAGTGCTGACCTTTAGAGGCCAGACAGGATTAGAAAAGGCGATGGTGTGTGTTGCATACTGAGATACTGCATAAAACTGGTCTTGTCTTAGCAGCTTTCCAGGTTGGGACCTCTACGGGCTGTGCCTTTTCATAGGTCCTTGGCACCATGTGTGGCTGCACGTGCTATTTTCTTCTTCACTGGGCTGTTCATCCGAACAAACATGTTGTAGATATTCACCACAAATGTGTGTTGTTCTGGGCTGAGTTAATCTGGCTTATGTAAAGACAACAAACAAACAGAAAGTAGGACTGAGGAGCCCGGCTGCTGCGGTGGCCTGCCCATGCGATACTTGTGCCGAGCTCTCAGGAATGTAATGCATCTCAGGCAGGACAAAATGGTCTTTATTCAAGCATCAGCTTATCAACCCTGTTCTCCCTCCTGACCTGCTCTAAATATAGATCTCTGGGCTTTTCTTGGGCTTGTGCATGGAAAGGAGGTGAATATTTGGGACTACAAAGTTTCTTCCTTAGAAGATAAATCTAGTAACATGTCTGCAATGAGATTCAAAGGGATGAGAGCAAATCTGCAAGGCATGATATTCAGCCCAAATTCTTTCCATATAACTCTCTACAGGTGCTGTTGTTATTATTGTTTCGTGATAAATAATGCAAACAAGTGGACGTTTTGTTATAAAATATCCAATTGGCACATATATCCACTTATTATTCATTGGCTTTCTGTGCTACTGTTGAAATACAACAGCTTTTTAGTACGCAATAACATTGCCCTTGTCTGGAAAGGAGGCTTTACCACCAAATACACAGAAAATAAGAACGACACCTGGCAAGAAAGAAATAATTCAGCCTGTCTCGTCAGCCAGCCGTGAGCCTGTGCAGATTTTCCCATTTTTCCTTAGATACACTGAGGTGTCAGGGTGACTTTGTCAGGTGAGAGACAGATGAACAAACTACTGACTCCCTGCCCCTTCATGTTCTGTGGAATTACTCTCCTCTGAAAGAGCTGCCATAGCATCTTTGAACTAAAAGGAAATCTCTCATTTGGCTCAAAATGATGACAGACAAAAAAGAATGGGCACAGAAGAAAAACACACCTTTTTTTGTCACATTAAATTGACAGGAAATAAGATATTTAGAAGAATTAGCTTATAGAGATCAAGCTGCACAAGGGAGAGATGGACAGAGAGGCCACTGCAGCTGGTGGTGGCTCAGAGTGACCCTGTGATGAAAGATGGGGAACTTTGCCTGCAGTATCCAGCATCGTTTCAACATGGCAATGAAAGAGCATCTCCCCCTCCCTCTGAGCAGGAGGCAGAGCCAGGATGCAGACCCCGCAAGCACTCCTTTAGATGCAGGAGCTGCTTTGCCAGAGGGCAACATAGCTGCTAGGTTTTACACACCAGAGCATGTTTGTCCATGTGCTTTGCCACCAAAATGTATTTGTGTTCATTTTTACAAAAAAACCCAACACACAAGCCCCGTCCTCACAAACAAACGACCCTGTTGCATGCAGCCCTATTTACTATTTATCTTTGCTAAGAACATATGGTTCCACTTTCTTAGGCTGTTGGTCTCCAGGGTTAATGACATATGACCATATGGCCCAGAGCAAAGAGTGATGGGACCAACACGCAGGACAATTAATCTGGGGGGAAAAAAGAAAAATAAAAGAAGAAATACTGAAATGCTCCCCTTTACACATGAAATGTCAGATCCTTGGGCTGACATCTAGACAGACGTTAACATCTGGGAAGATGTTAAGTGTAGGCTTTCTTTTTCCTTTTTACATTTAAATGTTCCAAATGTAAATATTATACATAAAAACATTTATAAATGATACTGTCTTTTTTACCCTGCTGAGGCCATGGTTGTCTCCACACCACTTACATCTCGGCTTTTAAAGGTTTTCCAGTGACATACTCTCAATGTGTCCAGTGACAAATGATGTAACGTGTTATTAGACCATTGGTGCTGTTTCAGTGGAGCCCTGGGTTTCATTAAAGTTAGCACGCAACATTTCTTTCTAACTAGCTCTGCAGAACACCACCACCTCCATACACACAAAGTGATGTGAAGTCACTTTCAGGTATTAACAAACTGACAAGAGCAAATATCCAGGAGTGTCTTTCATACCATCCTTTTCTCATGTGCCCTCTCTGGGGACTTTAGCCTTTCTGTTCACAGGGGACTAGGCACCCCCAGGAGACATTTCGCAAACGAGCACCAGCCACAGGGTAGAGGCCAAGCTGGAAGCCCCGAGGGGCTTGGGGGAATCTGCCCAGGTCCAGTCCTAGAGCCCTGGACTTGCCCATTGCTCTGTGCTTCCAGGAACTCATTAAACATGTTGGTGGATTTATACAAGCCATGAGCAAAATGGGCTCAAATACTGGTTCTGTGCAAGCTGGCTTGCTCTGTAAAATCAAGCTTGCATCCTGCAAATGCTTTGTTTGCTGCTCATTTTTAAGTACATAGGGCTGACTCTGACAGAAACAATTGTTCTACTGGTGTCACTTAAAGGAAAGATTTTCTTTAACGGTATATGGCCATATTTTTATACTTGTGACACTAAGGGCAGATACAGTTTTGCTGAAAGAAGAGTGCTTTTTTGAGAATTGCTTATTTTGTTTGGGGCACTAATATAAACTGTGCTGGCAAATCCTTTCTCCTGTAGGCAAAGGTTAAGTAGTCCATTGATTTAATTGGCTTAAAGTTAAGTAGGTGTCTACAAGATTAGAGCCCGAGAGCAGACCTTCATTTCAAGCTGGCTTCCTTCTTCCTCTGACATCACAAAAATGCTGGGTGATTTTTTTTCCCCAGCTTTGAAACGTCAACATTATCTTCTGTCAACATCTCAAAAGTTGGCAGAAAGATGCAAAGCAATGGTTCAACAATATTTTCAGCTCACTATTTCTTCACTGCTCATACAGCTTCACTGACTCTTTGCAAACAGCAGAAATCACATTCGTCCTGCACTGGGACCATATCTCAGTGAACACAAGGAGAAGCTCAGCTCACTGGTCTAGTATTTGAAAGGCTGATGTTCTAAGTAAATTTTCAAACACATAATTTTTGTGCTGTTTGCACAGATCGTATAGTATGAATATAGAGAGAACTCTGGGGAAATATGAGACATAAGATGGGCAAAGAGTGTCACAGGCTCTTTTGAGATACTTCTTCCTGGAGGAACATCCACCATCCCATGATTTTCACGTGGCAAACACTGAAGGTTTGAGCAACCCTTTACTGTAAGTAGCTGCCCAGCTCAGTGAGTCCCTTGGCATACTTATCACCCGTCTACCTGAATCAATTACATCAGGAGTGCGACCACCACCGGGAGTCTCTGTAGCACGTACTTTAACGCTGGAAAACACAAAATGTCGAAGCAGTAATCGGAGTCTGAAAGATGAGAAAAAAAGACTTCAAAGGGTCTTCTGTGTCATTTCTACCAATCTAAGTCTGTGCCTCACCACTGCCAGAATCAAAAACCTACTGCTCACAGCATAGAGACAGACATCTCAAAACACAGGGAACCAGTAATTTGAAGGCATCTGCTTCAAGTTGGAAGTTGATTCTTTTACAAAAAACCTCCTTCTTACTATTTTTGGTAATTTCTTAATACTCTAGAAGCTTGTTGGATTATAAATGTTTATTACATATGTTTGTAATGTATACCTGGCTCTCCAGGGCATATATAATATTAATATATTAGATTATATGATTAAATGTTTATTGAAGACATCTTAGTAATGTGTAATTTTCCACTGCAGCATGTTTGAAAGAGAAGGTTAGCATTACTTTAGTGCTTCAAAGATCCACCCATATTCTTCGTCATCCTGTTTAGGATAGAAATACTGTAAGAAGAAACAGGTAGCTAGTAATCTCCTCCTTCCCTCCGCAGTCAGCACCCCTCTCTCCAAAGAGAGTGCTGAGGTCTCTTCATGGGAGTGAAAAACATGCCATCCAAGCACATTACTGTTTCCCACTGAAAAGAGGGCACTTTAACTCATCTACTTAGGTTATAAACTCCAGAATGGGAACAGAATTTCCTCTCTGTTTTCACAGCACCCAGCAGAGTGAAATTCTGTTTTCGGCTCTCTCTTAAGTGCTTTCAGTAACTATAATAATAAAAAGATAAAATGGAGAGGTCTGGAAGAAAAGAGATTATGTTTTGATTGATAGATGTTTAGATGTTAAAAATGCAGATAAACGCACATTTGTGTTTAGCCACAAAGTGAATCAGGTTCCTAACTCCTATAAGCTAATCTTCATGGAAAGTTTTGCAAATGCCACTAAGAATAACTCTTCGCCTCTAAGTGCCTAAGGATCTCCAGTGAATTTGTCTCTTAATTTCTGCTGCTATAATATAAATGTTATGAAATGTGTGAAAAAGCTTTGCATCAACAGGCAATTCCTGTGTACACACTTGAAAGTTTTTAACAACATTGCTCCTGATTGAGCTTGCTGAGTTATTATGAAAACCATTCTTCCCTGGTGTGACTCAACACTCCTGCCATCTCTGGCTGGTTTTCATGCCCTCAGCTGCAGCATTGTGAGTTGATGTAAAGTGCAGAATGTGCTACGGGTACGTTCCTGTTCGACAAAAATGGGCTTGGAACTGCCAGCGCTTTATGAGTGTAAAGTCACGTACATTGGGATTTTAATGCCAAAAAGAATTAGAGGTTTAATTTAAAACTGCAGATCCCTTAATGCAGAAATTACCCATTAAACAAGATAACACAACACAAAGCCCTGTTGGAATGAGTGTTGGATGTTTATGTAAACAGACTGAATGTGAGCAAGGGAACATCTGTAGGTTATGGCTGGTGTCTGCGGGTGTGCGATGAAGACGCACTTTTCTTTCTTTCAGCTGGTACTTTGAACGGTTCTGCTAATTGCTTATCTCATTTTCTAATCTGATTACCTCCGGCTTCAAACCCATCCACAGTTTGCCTCTTGTGTATGTTTATTAAAAGTGTTTTGAACTGTGAAAGGCCTGCAAAGTGCATACCCCTTACAGAAGACAGGTTAAAAAAAAGAAGAATAAATACCTCCAGGGTTTGTCTTTTACCTGTTTCCTCAACTGATTATCTCAGAACAATCAGACTTCACAGTGCTTTCTTTGGAGCTGGCTTTGCGCTTACAGAGTTACAGGAGAATGCAAAACGAAAATGGTAGCATGTTGAAGCAGGCAGCGACTGCTCCGGATGGCTGAGGAGCTGCGCGCATGATTTCCCCACCTTCCCAGGCAAGGCATCATCTACAGATTAATAAATACACGGCCAAACATTTGACCAAATGCATCTCCCTGCAGAAAGCATAGGTGTTTTCTCATGACAGAACAGGAAAGTGATATCTGAGCTGCCTGATCAGGGAAATGCCCTTTGCTAGTCACCTTCGTCTCCTTAATTAACACTGATGTGGAGGGTACATTCTGGGTCAGTTGTGCTTAAACACGTTGGATCCAAAGACACTCTCTGGATCCTGAGTTTCATGACAAAAGTAAAAAATACAATCACCCTTTAATATTTTATCAAAACAGTTATGAAGTGTTATTTTGAACAAAAATTGACGTTTACTGTGAGTATTTCAGAGGCATATACTAGTCAGTGTGCATGGCACTGCAAAAGGCATCTGAGAAGCGTAAAATCTAAACAGAAATGAAATGGGACTCTGCTTTGTCCAAATAATAAATATTTAACTAAGACAGAAATAAACCGGTATCACAGTTCAGTGACTTCAGCACTCTTCTGCATGGTAGACTCAAAAGCATGTATTGTGCAATTGAGGGGTTGCCGTCCTGACCACTACCAAGCTATTAGGTATTGCAGTCTTTCCCTTCAGCTATTTTGTGATAACCCGCTTCACAAATCTCAGTTTTTTTCCTGATGTGAGATGAGACAATTCTTGGATCTCAAAATGGTTCATGGGTTGGGAAAAATCCAGCCAAAATTATGACTGCTCAGTTACTTTAGGCTTAGCACTAATGCCAGGACAGTTCCAGAATGGGATTTTATTTTGTACTTTACCCACTGCATCTTCATATTTTATCTCTAACATAACTATCTGACCAGAAGAGAGCAGTTGTTCTCCCATACTAGAAATTTGTAAGTTGGAATAAGTTTGGGGAGCAGACATACAAAGCTGAAGCACTGAGGGAGAAGTGAACTTGAATGCTCTTCATGTTTATTTGACTTAAACAGCTCCACTTTGCCTGCATCAACTTAATGGTGCTTCACAGGGGAAAAGAACTGGGAAGTCTATAGCAAAGAAAAGTCTGCCTTACTGAGCAATCTGTGTGACAGGCAGTCGTTGAATCAGACAAAATAAATTAACAAAAAATTAATTAGCTTGTATAATTTCTGTCAAAACTGACAACTCAAACATGGAGAAAAGATCATGTTTTTCCCTGGGGAGAATTTCTTTTTTTTTTTCTTAACTCTGTGTCTGAGAGGGAACCTGAAGTCAGATAGCTATTTATAGGTTTTACATGGCCTACTGCTTCCTGTGCTGTGGGAGGGTTCAAGAGTGAAGCCATAAATGAATTCAATTTCCTTTTCTCCCTTTAGGACTGTGGATATGCACCCTCTGCTTATTTACATTCTGGCTGACAAGTTTTTCAACTGACTAAGCCATTTTTATGTAATCCCCACTGGATCCTCGACATAGGTTTCCATCACAGAACGTCCTTTCAAAGCATTATGTCTTGGTTTTGGCCTAACTATATATATTTATGTATATGTATATGTATATGTATTTGTATATGTATATGTATATTAGTACTTTCTCAAGAGAAGCATGAAATAACAACTCAGATGAATTTACTATGGCCATGAAGAATTCCTCTCAGAAAAAAAAGCCAAAATAACCCTCAAAGCTAGAATTTATTAGCAAACACCAGAAAGACTTCTACATATTTAAGTCTTCCACTTTAAAATCCATTTCCCACCTCCTGCCCAACTCAGATCAGACTGTAATTGTAGTGACAATACTTATGTGGATGCCACAGACAGTGCAGCATCAGCTTTATGTCCCAGAATCCAGTCCTACACTTCTATAGGTTGTCTTGCAGTGAAGATGTACCGTACAGTGTAGCTACTATAAACCGGGCTGGCACTGTCAAATAGCAAAGGAAGGTATTATGGCTGGAGTAACTGCTCACTGGATGTTAGCTTAGTAATGATTTTGGGTTTTAAAAGCAGCTACTAATTGCTTTAATTAAACAATTATCCGTAAGATCAAATAAATAGCAAATAATAAATCTTGCAGCTTTGGAGCACTACGCATTTCACTTAGATAAGCATCTACCATGAAATATAATAGAGCTTCATTGTTATTATTAGTTTTAACTGATGAATTGGTGCTTACAAATCATAGAGACCTGAACTGTGCAAGACACAGGAGATGCAGGCTCCTTTCCCAGGTGAGGCAAGGAATAAAAATAAAGCCTCTTCATTTTTTGCTTTTACAAAGAAAACCTTGTCTTTGCTTTTCATCTCTCAGGTGGGAGAACCCTTTGTGTGGTGGGGTCTGTCCCCCAACCCCTGGGAGGGAGATGTTAGCAACTTCCCCTGGCTCTGCTGTACCAGCGAACTAGGCAGCAGGAAAGACAATATAGGTTCATTCATTATTTTCCCCTTCAAGGATTTCTGTGGTGTTGGGCACCTTCGGTAATTCACATCCTCAGGCTGGCCTGTATTCACTCACATGTCTTGCAAGGAGTAACCAGGAAAGGATTCAGCACTGGTTATGGAATGAGGGAGGGAGACAAAACACATGTGAGCATTCCCCTCGAAGAGCAAACTTCGGGAGCTTTAAGTAAAGATATGCCCTGAAATGTTACAGTTATTATTTGTGGGTCGGTGCAACTTCCGCACACCCACTGCAGTCCAGAGCCCGACGCTGACCAAGTGCTGTATGGCAGAGGAGAAGGGAAAAAGGCACGCTGTACCTCACAGCCCTTAAAGTCTAACTGTGAACTGCAAGAAGGTCTAAAGAAGCTGCATTTGTTCATCTCAGCAAGCTCTGCATAAACAGGACCCCGTTTCGAAGCTCCTCGTGTAGGTGAATGTGCAAATACCTGCTCCCAGGGCAATGGGTACAAAGGCAGTGAAGTGCCCATGCTGGCACGTGCCGCTGATGCACATCTTCCCCTTCATAAATGGGGATTTTCCTGAGACTCCCCTCAACAGGTAACTCAGAGAAAAGTGAAAACCGTTGCTTTTCTGCCTCAGCAACAGAGGGAAGCCCCGCAGCCCAAGCGAGGAGGGAGCTGCTGCTGCTGTCTCGCAGCAGTACATGTCTGTGCTCGCCTTGAGCTTGTGCCCAGTGTAATTTTTCGGGGCATTCTGCCTGGCGGCACTAACCCCCTCCCCACCCCTCCCCAGGTATGGAGCCCGCAAGGTCACAGAACAGGACTATCATATTAAAGCTTAACTTAATTAATGCCATGCATCTTATTAAATAAACAAAAATCCATGAGCCCTGAGTGTTTCTTATACCCCAGTGTTGGATTCATTTCTGGATCTGAGCCACCAGCTTCCCAATCTGTTCAGGAGAGGCACAAAGGAGACCGTTTCCAAGTCAGTAACCAAGCAGTGATTTGTGACATGTCAGGAATATTTAGGGAAAAATGATGGTGCCGGCGACCCTAGAGAAGGGAAATCCATCTTTTGGTTGGGAAGCGGTAAATAACTCTTGGAAACCTAACACATTTTACCCTCCCCCCTTGGTTTCAAAGAGGTGCAGTCCATTCCAAGATGGAAGATTAGTAGCTTGACACCGAAAGAATGTCACATAAAAAATAAAAGGAGCAGATTACCGGGAGCAAAAATGATACTAAAACTAAGCACTGAACCACTTTCTCTCTGTCCTCCACTGAGAAATACTGAGCGAACATTTACTTAGCAATTAGGTTTTAATGGCAAAACTTTCAAGGCAGTGCTGGGCAGAAAGTCAAAATCTACATTTTAAGGAGATATTTTAAGTACCCTACAATGCACAGGAGCCTGTATGGTTTTTCTTTCACTGTAACACAGCACTTTGTCTTCCTACAAATGCACATGGATGAAAAGAGATAAATGCAGAAGTAATTAGGTATCCCATATAGCTCATTTACTTAAGCTTCTCTGAGTGGACTTCTAGTATTACGCACCTGAACCCCAGATGGGTTTCAGAGAAGGATGGTGCAATGTAACTATAAAGTGTTCAGCTCTGGAATTAAAAAAGGCCTTAAAAAGACTTTGAGATTACCTATTTTCCTTAAATTAAAGACTTGAGGGTAAACAAACAGGTAGACATTTTAAGGAAAAAAAAAAGCAGCAATCAAAAGCACAGTTAAATATTTGCATGTTTGAACCAATGTTTGAAAGATCCTCCTCTTGTGAAATTACTGATTTTCCATAGTGATGATAATGTGCCGTTTAGGAGGAGGTTAAATGCTGCTCATTCTATGGCATATTTTCTGGTAGATATCCAGACACCTGCATCTGCTGCTGCTTTCCTGCTGATGTATTGTGCTCAGTTCACCTTCCTTCTGGGACTCTCATGGGTGCCAAGTGCATCCGTTTGCTCAGGAAGGTACTAACTCTCATCACTCGTTTGCAGAAAACTTTGCTTCTTGCAAGCTTACTGCAAATATAACAAGAACAAGGGACAGTTCAGACTGGCTGGTTTGGTACTGCTCCCTGCATTGAGATCAAGACAAAACCTTGACAGGGAAAGATGAGTTATTCCTAGAGAGATGAGTTGTGCAAAGAAAAGCAAGTAGTGAGAAGAACTGAGAATGAGATAGAGAAGTCACTTTGTAAGCCCATGCCTCAGTTTCCCTTTAAAACAGGAATATTAACAGAAAACTTCCTTTGTACAGTGCTGAAATCTGGCAGTTAGAAGTGCTTTAAAGGAACCACCTCTCACTATAAATAAATTGTTGATAAAAAAGAAAACAAGCTTTGAAGAGAGTGTGAAAAAACCCCAGGATATAGAGACTACATCACAAATTGCTCCACTGAACTCACAAGCAGAGAGAGATGGCTGGAGGTTACCATTCTCCTTGCTAATACAGCTTGTTTATTTCTGGTTTGCAGTAAATGCAATATTAGAGAGGAAAGGCGGGGGTTGGGGGGGGGGGGTACATTTCCATGAAAGCTTCCCCCATCCTTTTTTCTCCGTTCTCTAATGCTGCCCCTGATACATTAAGCTACATTCCAGCCAGCTTCAAGGACATGTTTCTGAATCCTATTCAAAATGCTGACAGCCACTGAATGTGTGAGAGGAAACATGCCCTCAGATGGACTGCATTTATTCGTCTGGTTATACCTTTAATCTGACATGTTTAGTAAAACCTCTGCAGTGACTGCTGAGAATGTTCCAAGAGAAGAAAGAAGGAGAAGCAAGATTCAGGTGTTGCCTCTGAAGGTTGTTGTAGAGTTGGTAGGGCAGACTCCAAACTCAACACGAAGGAACTGGTTCAAACCCAGGAATGGGGTTCTCTGCTGACGCTGGGCTGGTGGGGCTGCCATGGTTTGGCTGCTGCCAACCTCAGGGATTACTGCTGGTTTTGCTGGTCTTTTACTGAAGCGTTTTGCTATGTGGAACCACAAGGATGCCCCTGTGCTCTTCCATATTCTTTAATGCAAACAATAAGCTTGAATCCATTCCACTGTTGGGGGTCACAGATTCCAATTTCCCTTCTGAATTGATCCAAATAGGACTTTGGTAGAACTACTTTGTGCAAATCATGAGCTAGACTCAAGGCAGATAAGACTTCAGGCGGATAAGGGCTTCTGCCCTTGTTCTGGACAGAAATTGCTGAAACTCTGCCCACTTTTAAAAGAGATCTGCTGATTTACACCAGCAGGAGAAGGGCAAATCTCCAGTCCCAGTTTTAATACATCAGAGATCTCCTGCAAACAGCTGTATTTTATTCTTTTCTTTTTTATTTTCCCTTTCCTTTCCTTTCCTTTCCTTTCCTTTCCTTTCCTTTCCTTTCCTTTCCTTTCCTTTCCTTTCCTTTCCTTTCCTTTCCTTTCCTTTCCTTTCCTTTCCTTTCCTTTCCTTTCCTTTCCTTTCCTTTCCTTTCCTTTCCTTTCCTTTCCTTTCCTTTCCTTTCCTTTCCTTTCCTTTCCTTCCCTTCCCTTCCCTTCCCTTCCCTTCCCTTCCCTTCCCTTCCCTTCCCTTCCCTTCCCTTCCCTTCCCTTCCCTTCCCTTCCCTTCCCTTCCCTTCCCTTCCCTTCCCTTCCCTTCCCTTCCCTTCCCTTCCCTTCCCTTCCCTTCCCTTCCCTTCCCTTCCCTTCCCTTTTTCCTTCTCTTCCCTTTTTCCTTCCTTCCCTTCCCTTCCCTTCCCTTCCCTTCCCTTCCCTTCCCTTCCCTTCCCTTCCCTTCCCTTCCTTCTCCTTCTCCTTCTCCTTCTCCTTCTTTTTCTCCTTTTTCTTTCTCTCTTCTCTTCTCTTCTCTTCTCTTCTCTTCTCTTCTCTTCTCTTCTCTTCTCTTCTCTTCTCTTCTCTTCTCTTGCTAGTTGGGACTAACTCAGTGTCTTTCCCTTTTTTTGTGCTAAGAATATATATTTGCTCTGTCCTGGTGAAGTGCTAGTTATTCCTATTTCATTTACATCAACATCAGTGAAGACTTATTCATCAGCCTTAAATGACATTGACTTAACTTGGAATTAAATAAATTAAAAAATGACTCATCATGGTCTGAGGGATTTCTGAGGCTATCATAATGCTGAGCAAAGAGGAGAAAGTGGAACAGCCTAATCAGTCCGTAACTTCTTTAAATCCTTCTTTTCTCTCTACTGCTAAAGTGGGAGGAGAGAATTCACTGTGGTGCTGAAACTCAGGTGATGGGAAAAAAAGATCACTTTGCAAAATACAAAGCAACTTTAATCACTGTGATAAGATTCTCCTCAAAAATGTTCAGTTCTGCCCTGATAGTCCTGCCGCAGAGACGTTTGTCAGCGAAGAGACCTTGAGCCATGCTAAATTGTATTTGCTATCTTGAGCACTTGTGGTTACAAAGTTCACATAGGACAGTCAGCGTGGACAGCCCAAGGATGAGCTGGTGCTTTAAGGCACAGCAGTGGGACCCAGAGTCTCAGGGTGGTTCAGAGGATAGCCATTCCTTCCTCTGTGCGCTACTTTCCAATCACTCAGCTCTGCTATATTACCCTTGTCTGTACCCATTTTGGATCAGAATTTAAAAAGAGAAAAAAATACCTAACTCCTAAAAAATCATGTGCCTAAATATTTTTAAAGACTGGCCCTTGAGTGCAAACAACCCTGCTGAGACATGCCCTCTGTATGGCTTTGCACAGCACCTCTCATGTCATGGTGCCCCGGCCTCCGGTGGCAGAGCGAACTGGACACAGCTGCTCTGGGGACAGAAAAGGTCTGTGAAAGAGCCCGTCCTCTTGCCCATCAGGGAACAGAGACCTTGCAGAGTCTGACTGTGGAGAAGGAGAGGAACTGAAACTGCCTCGGCTTCCCCGCACACTGGGAGTCTGTCGCGATGAGAGCATTCATCTCAGGCTGCAGCCCTTTGAAGATGGAGCTATACGCTGATCCCAGTGGCAAAACCTTCACAGGGGCTAGAATTTGGCACTAAAAGCCAAATCTACATTATCCAAGCGCAGTCACTTCAGTTCACAATGACGCACGGGGCTTAGATCTCCACTTTGCTCCTTTATACCAAGTAGAAAGAGCAAATCATAGGACACCCCGCAATCCTTTGAGGCACATCCAGCATTGGTTTTACAGCCCTGTGACTTAACTGCTAGCATTGCTTGCCACTCTCTACATCTGGAATAAAAAGACGGACAGAAAAAAACACCTTTGGAGCCTTTAAGACTAATTAAGAAGTGTATCAAAAGAAAAAAAATGACAGAAAGAGAGAGAGAGAGAGAGAGAGATACATTTGGCTGACTGTGAATGAATCTTATAAAATGGAAATGGAAAACATGTGCAAACACTTTAAATATTTTTGCCCCTGCAAGATATTTGAAGACTTCCCTTGTAAAACAAATAGGGAACAAAATAAAACCAGGTTTCCTTCAGTCAGCACATAATCATTTTCATGTTAATTTTTATCTTGTTAACCCAAAAATCTATTAGAAGAAAATTATCTGCCTGAAATCTAGCTTGTGACTCATGCTAAGTGGTTCTGATATTTTGAGAAAATAAATCTTTACACTGTTTACACAAGTCTATCTGAAATTACAGTGTGTAAAAGAAATAATGGTTTCGAGTGACCATAGGTGACAAATGATCAGGCTTCTGATGTTATTCACTTTGGCCTTGTCTACATTGCATTTTTTTTCTTTTCTTTTAATCCCTACTAGTTGTAACAATGGCAAAGCACTACCAGAGCTAAATGCAAAACTAATTGAACTCATTCAATGGAAAAATAATCTTTGAGTTCACGGTGCTATGGATTATGCCCAGGTGCTGAACAAGGTTACACAGTCAAATCCAGTCATAATTACAATGGGCAGAAGAGCAATTTAATAACACACAGGCCATATCCTTAATTGTGACAGTTTTGATTTGTAGGTGTCCAACCAACTGACTCTTTAAGGGGACTGGTTTTATACAGAAAACAGGGAGTGCTGTTCGCCGTGAAATTCATGTGGAAGACACACCTGGTATGAGCATATTCCAGGGAAATCCTTACAGACAGGAAAGCACACTTTTTGTTTGCTCCAGTGTGCAGAAAAATTAAAATGAGCTGACAGTGCGAGCCTGAATACCAGTCCCTCTAAATAAGTACATGATGTTTACACCTATAAGTAGGCATTCCAGGATGGGGCAGTGCATTTGTGTGTGGATTCGTTCTGGGGGCTTAAGGGAGCCCTTCTGCCTTTGGAAAATCTGGGGGGTGAATGCTGCCTGCAGTAGCTTTTAAATAGTTCCTTCACATTTGCTGCATGCCAAGTGTTTTCCCAAAAGGTATGTTCAATGTGTGATACAGCGAAATGAAACACACAGCATTTTCAGTTCACTCTGGCAATGGTAATTTATGGATCTTGGCCCAACACAGATACTGAGGATTGTTAGTGCAGGAGTAACAACCTGTGCCAGGGATAGGAGGGTGTAAGGCAAGACGTGGGGAGAACTGAGAGACCCCAGGATACAACTGAGAGATCTAAGAGCCATCGAAGATACTTGGCTGGTGGAAGAAAGTGAAGTGCTGTTGGTGTGTTAATCTGTGAGTCACTCAAGCAAAGGCCCACACTACTAAATGACCACGATGACTTGTAATGAACACAGGTAGGAGGAGGTTGAATAGGTTGTCATCTTTATTCCTTATTTTCTACACAAGCCTATTTCTTATCATTACCATTGCTATTACTGAAGAGTAAAAGAAAGGAGAATTAAAGTTCATTTAGGATTTAAACATTCCTGTTTCTTTTCACAGATCCCATCAGTCTCCACACATTCCTTCTGTCATTCCCATATACAGTACAATAATAATAATCCAACATCTGCGGTAATCCTCCCGGCCAAAGACTATAATTAATTCTAACCCCTTTCTCCTGCTTGAATTTCAGCAGCATAAAATAATAGGTAGAAGGAGATGTTCAGTATTGAGAAATCTGGATAAATACACAGAAGTTCTAACTAATTAATAAGACCAAGTGGTGTGTTTTGGCCAGAGGACATCTTTTGGGGCAAAGAGAAGGAAACAAACCAGATGAAAATTGGGCAATTTTATTCCAGGTACTTTTTCTGCCCGCTGCAATATTGATTAATTAAAAGAGGAGCTACCATCTGAGATTTTCTTGTAAAGAATTTTAGCCAGTTGGCAGCTTCTTCACTTGGGAGGGTCCAGCCCCAGCTGTAGCTATGACCAGATGTGAAACCACAATCTGCTTTGGAGGATTGTATTGACCATTAGACTATACTGTTATAGAGAAAGAACTGAGCTGAAGTTTCTCAATAACTTGATGAAAATGCTCAAAGAGCCCTCTCCTCACTTCGATGCACAGAAATCACCGTGCAGTAAAAGAATTCTGAGGCCTTCACTTTGGAGAACATCTTTGCCAGCTGATGTAACTGAGATACTCCTGTCAACAGCAGATTTGAACCTTCCATATTCTACACTGAGTTGCCTTATTGCTTTAGCTAAGGCTATCGGAGGACAATTACTTAGTGGTTTATAGTAAAGTTATTTCTGTAAAAGTTTCACTTAAATTCATAACAGGCAGCTTGAAAACACTGCTTTAAGTACTATGATTCCTGAACAGTGCACAGCATAAAATGAAAGACTTCAGGCAAAAGCTGCTTTTTAGCCGTTTTTTGTTATGTTGCAAATTTATTCAATTTCAGTTACACCAGTTATCAAACTGTTTACAGCTGACTATAATCCTTTCCACCACACTTTACACATTTCATTCCCATGCCAGTTTTCCCACCTTCTGGCTTTGAGGCTGGCTAACTTAATAAATAAAAAACAATAAATAGATAAATGACGCTGCTTTTCAGACAACCCCCTGCAATCCTATGAAGGACAGTCAGTCAGTCCTAGCATTCACCTGGCAGGACTGACACGTGAATTCTCTTTTTATCCAAACTGGGAAGGCAACATGTTGGCATAGACTGGTATGAAGAGACGGTATGAAGAGATTTTGTGAATAAATATCAGTAAGGTGAATAGCACCTTGAAATTTGCAGTAGAATCAGAAAACCAGTAAGTGGTTTTGTCTGTAGGTGAGGGACAGCTGGGGTGGGGAAAAGGAGGTGGGAAGACACGCTGCCACATGAAGTGGAGCCCAGGTTTGGAGCCTGAATACCTTTGTGAATTTTCTCCCCTGTTTAAAATTTGCTCCTGTGGCTTGGCTGGGCACACTTGAGTTGTTTAGCAAGCAATAACACAGATGCTTCCCCCTTCTCCCTAGGCAAGATACGGCAGAAACCAAAATGAAAGATTTGTTTTAGCCAGAAAGAAAAACCACAATCTGACTTTGCTGGTGTGGTATTTTCCACTGCACAGCTCTGGATTAAAGCAGTACCATAAAGCCAACGTTTCCTTTTCATGTGCACTTCTCATACCCTGTTTCAAACCTTGGCAAGCTTGTTCAGTGGCACGATGTTGATCTAACCAGAGCCGTGGATTGCCATGGTCCGTTCCACCAGCACTCGGAGCCTGCCACATCAGAGAAGACAACTCATCATCATTTGAGGAGTTAGCAATGATTTGGAGTCAAGTGGGGGAAAGGGAGGAAAAACCATTTATTATAAATCAGCACATATGCTCCCAAGACTGCAAATTTATGAGGTGACAGTATCTCTAAGTATTTGCTTTATGTCAGGAGGTACCACGCTGTCCTCAATGAAAACAATATCCCTGCCTTCAACGGGGGCAGGGCAGGCAGAGAAGTCTGATGCCTGTTACCATTCTGGGACGAAATCCACTGCATTTTTTTGCTGTTTGCAATACGAGAACTTAGCAAAAATGCTGGGGGTGAGCTTCCCACCAAGACCACAGAATTAATTCTGTTTAGTTTAAAATGTAGATCACCCACCACAACAACTAGCACTAACGGCATCTGGTTAGCTGGCTCAGCAAAGACGTCAAGAACGAAGGGCTCCAGTAAACTTAATCCCATACAGCAGGGTGAAGGATGTCTGTTAGGAAAGCATGGAGAAGTCTTTCCTGCTACTGTCCAGGAAGCTAAAGAGCTACCCTTACTGTATCTACACATGTACCTAATGGGTTTGTTTCTTTCAGGTGCTTGAGAATCCAAGTTTAACATACACTATAATTTCACAGAGCTTAGCCAGAAAGGAAAAACCAGTCTGAACACTACCACAACGTCAGCCACAGAATTATATCCTGTGTTTCCTGAAGCAAGGAAAATTTTCTTCTCTATTACCTAAAAACGACACAACTGAGCTCAGCGGCTTGAAGTTAATATCATTTAGAAACATAAGCAGGAATGATTTAAAGATTTTAGCAGTGAAGTGCAGTGCTTCTGTTAATAAACTCTGTTGGTGGCTGCTTACTGTTAAAAAGTTTAAAAAAATCCTCTGCGTTTCTTTCGTTTCAAGTCCATCTAGTTATCTTTATGCTCACTTAGATATGGTCACTTAGATCCAGTAATCCAGATTCTTTTCTGTGTATGGGAATCTTGAGGCTATTAAAACACTGTGAACCAAATATTAACAAACATGAAAAGGTCATAAACTGGAGCAAACTAGAAAAGTAATGAAAAATGATGAGCATATAAATTATTCACCCAGCACAATCAAAACAAGAATAGAACATGGCTGGTAATAGGAGGGTTTAGAAGTTAGAAGAATGGGGTTGAATCATATTTTTGGTGAGAGGGTTTTATGTGTAACAGTGCGTAGTTGTCTTAATCCAGAAGAAGTTCTTCCCCATACACAAACTATGCTTTTTGTGTTGATGACCAGGGAAAACAAAGGTCTAGAAGCAAGAGAATTTTTGCAGAAGCACACTTGAAATTCTGTTCTAAAAGACCTTCCCTGGAAAAGGTCTGGTACCTTCAGTGAGAAGCAAAAGGTATGCTTCATCCCCACAACTTCAGTAATTAATGCCACCATGGCCACTGCTGTTGATTGATCCTGGGGACCCTAACAGGTGACTCTATTCAGAAGTTTCACCTGCTGTTGAAAGGCATTTTTCAAATTGCTTATTGCCCTAATGAGAATGGCAGGGCTGGGCATTATCTCAAAACCAGTGCCATCAGCCAAATAAAGCAGAGAGCTGTCTGCCAGCTACTCAACAGGGATTAATAAAGTGGCAAGATTTCCAGGGAAGTCAACTCAAAATGCTTTCCAAAAAACATGAATCAAAAACATTATATTGTCTTGAATATACATCATTAGTAAATGGGTTTGATGGGTTATTGGCAGAAGGACACTTTTTAACCCTGATAGGCGAAAATATGTTTTACTGGAGATTTGAGGGTAAGGAAAAGGTGGATGTGAAGCATGTGAAGTGAATATTAAAGCCCCTATTAAAATGGCTCCACTGAAGTTAATAGCATTTTACTGCTTTTCATCAAAGTCACAGAGGTGTGCAAATGGAAATCAAAGGTAGTGGGACATCAGGGGAGCCTCTCTTAAGTTGGTGGAATAGCCCGTTTTCTATCAGCATGTTTTAGATAACATCTTTTCCTTTTTTACCTGGAGATACTTAGGGCGGAACAGTCTCCAGGAAAATGTGTTGGTTCCTCCAGTGTTGCCTTCCCAAACAGGCATTTTCTGTGCCCCTGAATATCCCTTTACAAAGTCTTAAGAAGCTATTGTAGGACTGAATCTTTCCAAATTCTTATAACTAACATAAAAGGAAACAGTTTGATTTGTTGAAATAAAATAAAAGATAGAAAGTGATTTTAACATTATTTGACCAGACTCATGAAAAGTACTTTTCATATTCACAGTTGCAAAATCCAAACAATTGCCCAGACTTTAGCTGAGCAATGGTGACATCATGCCACTGATTTTTTTCAAGAGCTATACAGTTAATGTCTGCTGGAGATGCGGCCAGCACAGAATTTCTGTCACACATAGCTCAGTTGCCTATGTGAAACTGTATCTTTCTAAGGTTTGGTTGTTTGAGGGTTTTTTGGTTGGTGGTTTTTTTGCATTTGTCACAGTCTTGTCTAATTTTTGTACATAAGTATGCTGCTACCACCTCTGTTTGTTGTTTAAGAAAATAGAGCAGAAAGTTGTTGTCTGGAGATAGCTGGCCTGCTTATCGTGGATAAATCATGCAACAGGTCCAGACACATCCAGGACATCTCTGCATGGTAAAAACAACCCAGCAATACACTGGTTATCTAAATGGTTGACTTACAAAAGATCTTCACGTTCAGTAGAAGGGATGACAGCTGATATACCTGTATTATTGAAGGTCTGACAAGCTGAAAGAATACATCCATGTATTGAAAGATTATTGAAAAGCATAGACTATTGAAAGCATAGACTAGATAATCGGGAGAGGAGATTAGGTCTGGATAATTTTTGTACATATATTTTGTATTTAAAGTACAAAGAGTAAGTACGAGAAGGAAGGTGAAGACCAAGAAAGAGACAGAAGGACTATGGTCCATGAAAAAGAAAAGCAAATGCATAAATGTTAGAGAGAGCAATTTTTGTTCAGGGAGGGTGAGCTAAGCCTTCTGATCCGGGTTTAGGGTGCTATCTATATTTTGCAGGACTGTTCTCAATGTACAGCTGAGCCCTATGTGCCAAGACTTCTCCTATGGCATGGTGTTTTCTGAATCTCTGAAGAGCTGTACTTCCCGAATCTTACTTTGTCAGAGGTCAGATGCTTAGCACTGTAACATCCATAGATACATAAGAATAAGGCTTCAATGTGGTAATGGCCAAGAGCCACAAAGTCATTTAAGAACCTTTATATGGCACTGAGGTGCTTAAAGTGTTTCTGGATTTATCTATGATTTTGAAATAGGACATTGGAGTCTGAATCACTTAGTTCCTATTGAAAATCTAATTGCATTTTGATACATAAAGATAATTAAATATGGGAACAGTGAATAAAGAAGAATAGAAAGTAGCACTGTCCTTAGAATTCAAAAATAACATAACAAAACATGATACTTTGTGAGCACATTGGAATGAATGCATACACTAAGCAGTTGCTAGGAAGACATCTCTGGGTGCTTGTATTTGGTAGAAGTTAATCTGGATGAAAATAAGACCTATACAGCAGTGAAAACATCCCTGACAGGATAATGTTCAATTTAAATAAACA
Source organism: Gavia stellata (assembly GCF_030936135.1). Classification (NCBI taxonomy): domain Eukaryota; kingdom Metazoa; phylum Chordata; class Aves; order Gaviiformes; family Gaviidae; genus Gavia; species Gavia stellata. The sequence continues at coordinate 12,457,022 of NC_082615.1, read as the reverse complement.
GTTCTAATGAGATCTGTTATTACCTGCTATTTTGTCATGCTCTGGCATGCAGTCTTAAGTTTAATGTTTCTAAATGCTGTCATAAATTTTTTCAACCTAAACTGCTCCTGAAAATTTCAGCTAATGTCTCTCATGGTTCACAGTAAATTATAGACAATGTTGCAGTCTAAATCTTAGAAAAACCCAGTGCACCAAAACCAGTCTTGCCCCATCCACGAAAAGATTGCTGTGACTGTTAAGCTTCATAAAGAACTCTTAAGGTGGACATGTTAAGCACACAATTTTGCATAAAATATATACAGCAAATTGTATAGTTCATCCAAAGTTACCTATTTAGTGCCCAAAGAGGGAAAAAAATGCTGGAATACTCTGTGCCTACCTGACAGCACTTACACCCTGGCATAATTGAATGTGTTCCCTCCTCTGCTGTTCGGATACATCTGAGAAAGCTCCAAGTAACACCTCTCCTGTCCTACCAATGCTGGTCCAAGTAGATGGGTACAAAATACTACTTCTGGTAGTTAATGTCAGCTTCAGAAGAGAAGGTCTGGCCATGGTATCATGCTTGTGTGCATCTGCACCTGCTTTAGAGGGTTAAGTGAAACAAGGAGGGAGGGTGCTCACCGCAGCTCGGAGCTGCAGACCTGAGCCTTGTATCGCTGCCACTTCCTTGTTATTTACTGTGTCCTCAACCTTGGTATATCTGCATAATTTATAGCCTTCGGTCATAGGGGATGTGCCCTAAAGTACAACACAGGCAGAAGGATACCAAAGTGATGCACCGTATAAAGTTCACCAGCCCGGGAGGCAGCTCGCTGTTGCGTGGAGGTGGTATTGCTTTTACACAGAAAAACCAGATAGGACGTTTTGTTCAGACTTGTACTGCGGTAATTACAGAATAGGTCCACATATTCCAGAGGACTTGTTCTCAATTTTTTAATGAAAAGACATATCTATAGGACTTTGATAGATCAAGATGGCCGAGAATATCCCACTGAATCAGGAAACGGTGGAAACAGTCAAATTGCAGCATTCTGTGTTGGGTTTTGTGTTACATCAACAGTGCCTTTCTGCTGCACATGTGTGTTGGGAGAAAAGCACTGAAAGGCAGCCAAACTCAAAGTGAAACAGGAAAATGAAAGACTTCTACCAGAATCTTCTGAGTGATCCAATTTACAGTGTTTCATCCGGACATAGTAATATCATACTTGAACCACTTTATCATGTAGTCTGGTCTTTGGGAGCGCAGCCCTTGCAGTCCCTCTGTGGGAGAATGAGGAAGGAACAGCAAGGCTGAACCAAGAATTTTTTATGGTTAAGCTCCTGAAATAATGCTACAGGCAAATGGTGATATTTAAAAAAAAATACTAGAGACCTCGAACTACTAGAATTATCAAATTATTCAGAATTCTGCTGACTTCGGTCAATGGCTTTGCTCCAGTAGGGAAAGTCACCCCAAAAATAGGTAACTAAATACTGTTCAGAACTGAACCTGGAAGGTGTGTCCATCGACTATCCCTGCATCCAGAGCGGCCTCGCACACAGAGGGAAAGTGGGTGAAGGAGGGCTACTGTTTAGCAAAATCTGAGTCATGTCATCTGTTGGAAAAGGAAACATAACTCAAATTTGCCTACAAGTTGTGTAATGTTAAAAGCCTTATCGCTACCATGCAAGCAAATAAAGGCAATGGGAATACATTTTTTGTGGTAAGAATACTTTTTAGCTTGCTTTCCTGTAATACATAAGACTGCAGAAGTCTTGTCGTTTCCACAGTCCAAACAGTTTATTCAAAGACTAAGAGGAGTTTCAGCTTTCCACGAAGGTCAGTACAACTTTGCTTTGCCCTGACAATCCCCAAGCAGGTAATACTTCTAATGCTTTATTAACACAGACTGGGGTCAATAAACACTTTATACTCCCTGCCTCCCATATCTACGAATGTAATTCCCCAGCCCTAATGCTTAAAGACCAGAGGGATTCCCAGACCCAAACCAGTGTAAGCTCAGCAGTTCAGTTACATTTCAGCTCTTTCTAAGGCCACCATGTCTGCCACCTTGATAAATGCAGTTGTTACTAGGAAAGAACAAAATCCTTTAATCATTTTCAAACATTAAATTCCATCATGTCTGGCCCATAAATGTAAAGTTCACTTTCCAGGAAGGATTTACCAAAGTTGATACCTTGTGTTGGCAGAATGTTAACTGTACATTTAACAAAATGATTTTTTTGGGGGCTTTTGATGCATTCACTTCCAAAAATACAATGATACCCTAATTTGCCCCAAGTGGCTAAAGCTGAATGTTGTCATCTGTACCTAATAAGGCGCAGTGCTTTGTTTGTCACGGGCTTATCCCGGAGTAGTTAATGCTGCAAAAAAAGTGACTAAGCTCCAAGTATGTTATCCTTCCCCATCCAGCCTTGAAAGCGTTACGTCTGTGCTGGTTTCTCAGAGGCAACGTACAACATCTGGTGCCGAACCAGTGGGGTCAAATAATGTTCTCACCATTTAGCGTAATTAACTCCAACCGCCCGTCTGCTGCAAGCCCCCACTGCAGCCAACACAAGCAAAGCTGGGCCAAGACGAAATTTCTCCTCATTATTAAACCCAAATCTAAGCACTTGTCTGTCTGTAAAAACAGAGCAAAGGGAGGAAAACTGAAACCAGCGAACAGGGTCTGAGGTTTCAATAAATGTCAGAGAGCGTCAAGTCTGTTTGGATTGCAAATTATTGCTGGCTGATGGTCTATTATTTTACAACTAGCGATTGCTGTCAAGGAGTTGGGGAGGGGGTGGGAGGGAGAGGTTTCTCGAATCCCAGCCAGAGGGGAACAGAAGTTACAAAATACTGTAACAATCATTTAAAAAAAAAAAAAACAAAGTAACTTTAATGTTTGCTAAATTTAGAACTTTTATAGAGTATCTCTTCAAAGAGCAAAGAAGTCACCCTGCACCCTGCCTGTGATGGAAATCATCACAAGGTCCACTCTGCCGGAGGTCATTTGCCATCCCTGCTTCTTACTTCCAAGCCCCATCCCTGGTAGACTTAAGACAACTGGAGGACTGTGAACATGCAAGAGTAAAAAAGACCATCCCCACCCCCCGTGGTGCTTCAAGTGAGCTCATATCTTGCCAAACGTGCTTGAACAATATATACAGATCATTTAAATGGTTGTTAAATCCCTTTTGTAAATGAACTAAAATATGAATGGATAGTCATTTCTTGAAACACAGTGGGAGAGGACATGTCTTGACGGACTTGACTCCCACTGACCGTAAATGCAGATGATCAGCTATAGTTTGTCAGGAGAATGGAGGTGGCTGAGGTACGAAATGCAGAAAAAGCACGTATCAGGATATGGCTAAATGTTCCTGCAGTCACAGCTAAGGAGAGGGGCATGATGACAAACTATTCATGATATTGCCCCAAAGAATACATTGTCCCAGTTCTGCTGAGCTGAACACAAAAATCTTCCAGTTGCTGAAACCCGTCGGTTTTGGACTCTACTAAATATCTCAGTTGAGGCTTCTGAAATTGGGAAAAGTAAATAAATCTGTACCTTATGCAAAACTATCAATGAAAACATTCTGGAGTTAATGGGGGGAAAAATATTTCCCCCAACAACCCTGATTACAGATCCAAATTTCTCAGCCTGTTTATTTGGAAGCAAACCAAGTCATTGAATAGAACTTTACAACTCAACACAGATTGTGGGTCCTTGAAATCTGTAAAGTAATGAAATGCAGGGAGATGTTTTACATGGAAACCATGGTTGCTGTAGATCAATATGTGAGGTGGGCTAAAATAATTTGCCAGGGTTTTCAGGGACCATATGGGAAAGCTCCTCATTCTGTCCTTCTCTGGGTCTAACATTGCCCGAAAAGTAGAAGTGTTCTTACTACATTTCTGAATATCTTTGCTGTCTACAGCTGTCCAGATAGGTCACCTGGTCACCAAAACTAGTGACTGAATATTGCACCATTAAACTACACTGAATATGATGTCCAGTGTATATGAAGGATATTATAAATTCTGTCATTCTCCTCTCCAAAAATTTTACTGTTGAGTCAGTTATTCATGGTTTGTTTATGGGACTCATAACTCTTTTTTGTGCTTGGGAAAATCACCTCTAACTCTATCTCCTGCTCTCCTTGGGTAGCACTTCTGCTTGTGGCCTTCTTCACTTAGCTGGCCAGAAGTCTCATACAGCATTGGGCCCCATGATAAGTGCTAGTAAGTCAGATTTTATCAGTGTTACCAAGACCTTCATGTTGTTCAGCTGATCCATTGACAGAGAGGTTTTATGTAGCGCTTGAAAATGCTCCATGTAAAAACTGCAACACATGATTGAAACTTTTTGTAGGATGTAATGTGGACATTACAAGAAGAGAGAACAAATCCATAAAGCCCACCTATTTCTTTCTTTAATTTTTCAGCAATGCAAACTGAAGAATTCAACAAGTTTGAAGAAAAGCAGACTAAAAAAAAAAAAAGATTGTCACAATATGTCTGATTGACACTGTTTGGAAAAGCAAATTCTATTTTTCTCTCCCTAAAATTAAACCTGTGTTTGGCAAAGAAAAAAAACAAGAATGGATTCATAGTTACAAAAGAGTGGTTATATTCTCCTATACCCGCCACCTCCTCCTCTCTCTCTCACACACGCACACAGCAACTGGTAATAAAACTGTAACTTACGATTTCGCACCAATAATATCCCAAGAAGGGTGCCTCTATTTTACCCTAGAGCAAAGGAAAGAGGCCAAAACAATCAACTTCTCTTGTGCAGAGCTGAGCATGGGCTCCACTTCGACTCAGCTGTGTGTACCCCTGATGTCTGTGGAATATGCTCTACCTGCCAAACTACTCAGCCCAAAATGTGATTGTGACCTTGAAGCTTATTTTGGCCCATCACAAAGTCAGGGGAGAAACAGGAGGAACGTGAATCACCCAAAGGCCTCTGCCTAACTTTTCCTCCACAAACGCAACATGATCTTTCACGCAGAGCTGATCGATATTTTTCCAGTGCAACAGCTTTCTACTGTGAAATCCAAATGTTTTGAAGATATGTATTAATTTTTCTGACTTTTGTCAAAAACTATCACAGTTTCTGGTTTCTGGAAGCAAGAACATTTTGCTTTCCCCTCACTAGCTTTTACTGTATAGTACAATGACATATCTCAGAAGGAAAAATCACGTTAGATTTTATCAAGGGGAATTTCTCATAGAATGGAAATTCCTGATTTTGGTCAGCTCTACACAGAACTGAAGAAAAACCCTGATTTGCTTAGAAAGGTCCTGTTGTATCACAACATGAAGAAGCAATTTCACATCTCCCTCAACCGTACACACGTAAAACTGAATGGTAAATCACTGGGAGCACTTGGTCCAGAAGTTGTTATATATATGGCAGATAGCTGAGATACGTGTATGATAGCTCAGAAGTCAGCTCTGTGTGCAATAGCATAAAAGATGCACAGTTTATAGAGTGTTCTGCTGCTGCCCATACGCCAGGACTGTTAAGAGACAATCAATCACATTTGCTTTCTGGCCTTACTAATAGCCATATACTGTTGCTGTTGAGCTATCACTCAAAGAGAAATTGTCAGGCATGCTTCATGCTTTGTATGAATTCATGGTTATCAGCATTGCACAACATGAGGCACTGAATAATGAAGAAGAGATGTACTGTTTGTCACAGAGCCTCTTAAAATATAATGCACAGTGATTAAATCAACTCTAGCAAACTACAGCATCTCCTTTGGAAGTATCTGTGAGTGAAAGGCTCCCTTTTTTATTAGTATGAATTTTTCTTATTAGCTACACCGAAGCTGTGTTTAACTTTAATTCTTGCCTTGGCTGAACTAAACTAAGATGCACAGAGAGGGCTGAGAATGAAATTTAACTATTGCATTCTGAAAGGCCCCTGGAAAGCTCAATATAAACATAATCACAGTAAGACCCCCTGTGACAAAACATGCACTTTCATGGTTAAAGAAAGAGTAAACAGAAAAACCTCCTCGAGCTGGTTTGGCTTCAGCTCTGTTCCTTCACTTTGGCACTTGTTCACTTAGAATGATGGATTAACAACTCCAAATTTCAACAGTTTTTTTTTTCCCTCCTCTGTATTGGGATTAAGTGTTTTACTGTAATTAGTTTCTAATTGCTGTGTCTAAACCATAGGAGTTTATGGGTGTAGATATATGTACATCTCAGCTCTCCTTAGGCAGGAGGGAGTGAATTTACTTTGAAAGAGAGACTGACCATTGTTTAATGAGCAGTTACGGTCTGACAAATGATTGTGTAAAACACTTCCTCACTTCACATGTGCTCCCTGCATGCCTGGGTCCTGCGAGTGCCAAGCTCTTAACTTTCGTATTAAGTACCACACTCTCTTCAATTATTTTGTCTACTTGTCAGATCCTCACTTGTGTAAAGAAGTAACCGTCTTTGTTACCTACCTGTATGGCAACATGGTGGTAATGGGCTACACAGTTACCTGAGTCATATATAACAATAATAGATTTCTCAGCTTTAGGGAGAAAAACCGTTTTTTCCCCCTGCCGGTACCGACATCAACAAAGAGTACTCTTAGCTTCATTTCAGATGCAGCATCTTCTACAGATGTAGAGACACTCTGCCAAACCGAAGTTATATCTAGCATCCACTTTCAGAATGAGATTATTGTGTGCGAAGCACAGGTACGATAAAATAGCACAACCATCTCAATTGTTATGAATCTGAGTAGATTTGCTGGAGAATTATAGAGGCATACAACTGATCCCTGTTTATGAGGAACAGTGCGTAATGATTCAGATTCAAGAGGTTCAAAAGCGTATCAAGAATCACTGCACCACTCTTCAAACTGGAAGAGTGGTTTTAAAAGTCTCACATACACAGAGATACTATCAGAAAGGAAAAGTGGCAGGCAAGTGAGACAAAACAACAAATTATTCTGTGTTTGGACTTCAAGCCATTTTTCTTTCTGATGCATCTAAATTTATCTCTATCCCTTTGAAGCATGCATCTCCAGTGAACTCTACACACAGCTAGCTGGTGGGTTGCTTAACTGCTTGCAGCTAAGGAAGTATGATGATACTCAGTGACCTTGGCTGATCCTCATAGGTCCTTTCCAACTCAGGATATTCTATGATCTGTGAGCCTAGGACTGGGTGAAAATCTTAGAGGAACAGATTCTCACACTAGATTTTACAGCTGGAAAATTCTGAAAATAAAAATTCAGTGAATTTCCATTAAAATGTTACTCAAAATGGCACCAGCTTCAATAGATCTCATTCTACTTGGCTAAAATATCCTTAGAATAGCTTTTCCAATGGTAACTAGGCACACCTATTAATTGGCCTTACCCCGAACACAGATGAGAAAAACACTGAGTAAGAACATCACATTTTTTTGTATCTTCAAAAGATTTTCCAGTCAAAATTCCATCCAAACTGGGGGTTAACATTTAGAAGGTGGACTTTGCATTTTAAGATCTGGTTGGCTAATACCTAGTTTGGGACAAAACAAACCAAACCAAAAAAGATTGTTGAACAAAACCTAAAAGTCCGTGATGGATGTACTCTTTCTTTGGTTGCATTCAGCATGTTAAACCACCCATTGGGCTGACCACCCTGAGCTCAAATATTATTTAATGCTAGTGTAAAAAGAAAATAATAATACTGTAGTGTGAGTGTTCCATAGTGCGGCTTCCAATTCACCTCTGGCCTTCCAGACTCTAAGTAATGATTCATTTTCTCCTGACAGGAGGGGTACAACATTCTCAGGACTTCTTGGGTGGAAGAAAGTTGGTAGGAAGCAAATCCACAGTGAGCCATTAAACTTGATGAGGATTAATACCCTCCCTTACTAGCTTAATGTACAAAATGCATCGATTGCTTTGAGAATTGTGCTTAAGTCTACAGCTGGGAGCAAACCTGTGATCTGGGGGTTTTTTTGAATGTGTATGTACTACCTAACTAATGGTGAAACAAACCCCAGTGCAGTAGAGTTGGGTAGTCCCATTACAGCAATAACATATTGTAAAGGATCGAGTTTCAGGACAATTAGCTCCTGGCTGCAGTTTATTACCCCATCGGAGATTTAAAACATGATTTTTTTTCCCTCTACTGCATTCCAACAATACTTAAGTGTCTGGAACTGACACTGTAAAACAATAATAGAGTGACAAATATCTGTCTATCTGAAGGCAGACCCACTAGCTGGGTTTGTTTTGAGACAATAAATTGTAAAATGTACTTGAAAAAAGTCTTTTCTCCTTCTTCTCACAGGTTACAGAACTAAGTTGAAACATTTTCTGTGTGTTGGTTTGTTTTTACTGTTTGTTGGGATCTCAGGATGGCTGAATACTAGCATGTTCTTCATGCTGAGCACTCTGCAGAGGTGTGGAGCCTGATGTAGTTTCTGAATGGACAAGGGCCCAAGGGCTGAAGGAAGAAATCGCTGTTACTTCTCCATGGGAACTAAAGGATAACACCTAATGCCTCAATAGTGAGGAAGAATTAGGTGGACTAAACCCCACTCTGCAGATACATAGTTCTCCCCAGTGGCATGTCAGGAGTCCACGGGGACTCACCTGGGTGTCCCCTTGGATGACAGAAGTTAGCTGTGATAAAACTCATCTTTTTGATTCATCCAGGTTTTACAGAAAACCTTTAGCAGAGGAAAGCATGGAGATTGTGATCCACCATAGCATTCAGAGGTTCAAAGGCTTCTTAAAACTACTTCTCTAATCCAGGGTCAGCTGCTTTCTAAAACAGTCTCTCATCAAAATAACCAAATCAAAATCAAACAAAATTTGTTCTTTGCTGGCAAAACCCAAAAGTGCTCCCACAAAAAGGGAATGGGAAGTCACTGATAACCACAGTTTCTGTGGGTGTCAAGAGGCTAAACAGTGCACTGGAGAGTGGACTCGTGGCAGTATTAATCCACGTAACAGGAGTGTCCTCAAGGCCAGTTTCCCAGGCCAGGATGTTTGGGGCAAATGTGGCTGTATTTTTCTAGTGTTTGCACATGGAGTGCAGACATCATCCAGATCTTTGTGTGACACACATCTCTATCTGTATACCCTCTGCTGCATGGACACAGCATGTGATTGATGACATTGTAGGTCCTTTCCAGATGGGCTTTGTAGGGAGCTTAAGTCCCCACTGCCTTAGGCAAATTGGTTGTGCTCAGGTGACTACATCTGTAGCCAGTGGATAAAAGAAAAAGAGGTGCAGGCAAATCGTACTTTGGATCCAAATTTTTTTTGATCATTGCAATTATCTGTCAGACTAAACTAATCATTGCCCATAAATGTGCTTCACCAACCAGAATTCTGCTAGTCTCTTGTCTCTGTTTTCAAGCCAAATTTGTATTAAGTGTCTCCAGTCATAACTGTAAAATTTTTGTGAGTGTATTTGCACAGGGACTCTTCTTGCAGCTGTATCACGGATGTTGGTAGACTTGCAGGTTTCCTTATTGCTGAGCACCTTCATCTTCTATTGACTTTAAAAATGAGGAGAAAGTATTTCCTGAAGCACTGAATTTCCCAGTAAGCCAACAGACCAAACTGTGCCAAACAGGTAACTCACTGCAGTTCTTTAAGCCTCCCCTCTGCCAGAACATACATTAGATCGAACAACAAAGACTAAACTGTAAGAGAAAGTGTAACATATAACGTTGCACTTAAAGCCCACTGTACTGTGGAGCATCTATATCATTTAAACCAAGCTGTATCATTTCTAGAATTTGGATCATAAAGAGCATTAGAGCATGAAGACAGTTTTATTTCCTTGGACTGGATGACTGCTACATCGGAATATCATTTGTGGAACATCATGAGTAGAAATAGATTTGGGGACATCTTGCTATGCTGGCTTTTAGTATGTACACTGTGTGGCCTGCAAACAGTCCTGCAGCTCCAAAGCAGAAAGCCAAGAATCATCAAGAGAAATGAGAGCACACAGGGGAAAAAGGAAAAGTTGGAAGCTGTCAGGGCCAATCTATAATTTTTTTCATGGATTGAAAGTGAAAAGCATCGTGCATTTTGCAAAACATGAAGTTGCAATTACAGGAGCAAATTGTAGCAATTATACCATATATAATACTTCTCGGTGACACAATAAACAGCAGTGCAAAGTTATTAAAATTTAATTCAAGTACTATTTACTTAGAAACTGATGTTTCAATCATAACCAGAGGCTCCCAACAGGACCACATTTCCCCCATTGTTTTGGGTGTTGTGCAAACCTGTGTATGTCAAGGTATCAAAAGACCTTCACTTCTATGAAGCTGACTGCAGACAGCACCCTGGAGGGTCTGCAATATAAAGCTCTGCTCTGTGAATGGTATCAGCCGCAGCAGAAGCTTGAGTCTCCAGGAATCTAGTTGTAGGACTGGGGCCTAAGAAAATATATAGCAATTGACACAGCAGAAGAACGAGGCTATTCAATACGTCGGTTTTCGTCCAATCACTTTGGGTGGGATTCAACTCACTAAACTCTACTCAACTATAAGTCACCTGTCTAGTTTAAGCTATTTCTCTAGCCCGCTTCAAAGCCAACAGAAGAGAGAAAAGCCATGCTAGAAATGGAGTTGTGCCACCTCCCTCACATAGGGGTTTTTTGTACCACCACCCCCACACAGAGGACGCGACATACGTCCTTTCCCCTCTTCAGGTAATTATAGAGGGTGTCCAGAGACACCAGCTTGGACTAGCTGCCTCATCTTTAGGCAGCTGTAGATGGACAAGCTGAATCCCAGTTTTTCTGTGTAAGAATGCTGTGCAGAAGGATGTTACTGATGCCATTAAAACTGCAAGTCCAGCCTTTGTCGACCGCTGTCTGAGTTCCAAAGCAACCAGGACAAGAGGATTTGGTAATCTTGTTGGCTGCCTACACAGGGTGGTTTTGGACAGCAAGGCATAGAGACTAAGACTAGCCTAGTTTCCACAGGTCAAGGTTAAGGCACATTGGTGGAGTGGTGCAAAAGTTAGCTTGCACTGCCAATATGCTGTGGATAAACACAGGCTGCTCTCTGTGGATAAACAGCAGCCCTGGAACGTCATTTTCCAGTGATGTCGATCTGGCACCTTTCTGCTGCACTAAATTCACTGTAAAGGAGTAAAGTGAAAAAAAGTGGGAAAACTAACAATGCTAAAAAAAGGACTGCTATATTTAGAATAAAGCTGAGGACGTATTGGTCAGTCTCCAAGGGAAATGGCCCAATGACCTGATTACTGTTCAGCAAAGTAGATGGGAAAAGCTGAAACTGGAAAACTGAATTGGTTTTATGACCTTTAAGAACTGCAGTTAGAAAAGTGAGTTTAATGCCACTATCTTAACATTTGTTTGTAATATTAGTCATTCTTAGAAGAGGGCCTGACTCACGTTGCCAGAGTTTCTCCTCCTGTATAAACTAAAACACTGTGACATTAAGTAAGTTGTTTAATTATTTTAGGCCCCTCCCAAATTAATGCTCTCCTTGAAGTACCTTCTCCTCCCAGTGACACCAAGTCTGCATGGAATAATACCTGGCACATGTTCATTCCACTCAACTTCAGGCGCCTACTGGAGATGGCCTAAATTAGAAGCACATTCACCCTCAGCTCCGTATTCAGTGCTGAGAGGATGAATATCCAAATTCTAGGCTTTCAGATTTCTTTGGGGCTAGATCTTTCTATGTTGGCACATGTTGGTATCTCTGCATTTAAAAACACTCTAGCATGTTTACCTTCATGTGTTTATGAGAAGGTATCCCCACCTATTGCTAAAATTAATTCTTAACTTTCTGAAACTGGTTTTAAAAGGATTGGGCAACAGAGATCACTCCAGTGAAATCATCGCTCCCACCCCAATCAAACTGCAGATTTCACATTTGATTTTAAAAGATGGGCTGAAAATCATAGTTGCATCTTTGCTGTTGATTTCTTCTAGATGCAACCGCTATTTTGCATGTGTATTAAGACAGAAGGTCAATTTATAAAATACAATCTGATAACAACTGCAAATAGCCATCACATCTAAACTTGATGCCCACTTATAACTGTAATCCCCAAATGTGCCCTTTGATCCCTCCAGAGAAAGTGTTCTGGGTGGAGACCTTTAAAAATTGGCTCCTAACCACCACGCAGGTGTTTAGTTCAAGGATGGTCACACAGGTGTGAGAAAAAGAAAGCCATTCCAGTGCAGACTGGCTAATGCTTATTTTCTTTCCTGTTAATTGTACCTGCAGAAAGCAGATTCCCTCATTAGCCTTAGAAATACCACTGAATCATCCAGGCTGCTTTCTCCTTCCCGCACGTCAGAAATTATATTCCTGAAGTTGGCAGGCTAGAAAACTGGCCTCGCTCCAATGCCCACAATGCACCAGCTGAGCTGCCTGGAACACAACCGTTGCACAACTCTCCCAAGGCACTACTTCCCATGTTGCCACCTACGCCGGCAGAAAGACATTGCCGTCCTAGGCCATTGCCTCTTGCCCAACCATCCTGCGTTCCCCTGGGAAAGTTGATGGCTAAGTTTTTAAGTAGAAAATCATGTTTAAAAACAAAGACACGTGTCAGTGGTAAAAGGGACAACTAAACATGCTTATGGACTGAAAAAAAGATGATTAATTGCAAGGAAATCTACAATTTGACCATGGTGGAGAGTTGAAAACAGACCATGCACTGCACTTCATTCCCACTTAATTTTCATGGAGTTCATTTCAGTTTCCAAAGTCTCAGGGTCAGCGTGTGACTGTCTCCTGTGGAGTGACTTGCAGCATCACCAAGTGAATGCCACTTTAAGCCAAGGTCTGTGCCTAGGCAGCTATCAGAAGCAGCCCTGAAGGCAAATTTGTCACTAGTTATCCTATTTGCTTGCTGAGCACAAGCTCTACTTAAATTCAGCAGTGAGGGGGAATGTAATGTAGCTCACCCTATACTCCAGAAAACAGTCAGGGAAGAAATGAGCTAGCCAGTGAATGGGCCCCAGTGCGCTGCACCAGCTATCCATCTCCCGGAGTAACCAATAGCAAGCAAACAATAAGTCCCATTTTCTAATGGGATGCTTTAATTCCATCTAAGAAATGTGTGGGTATTATCCAGATTAATGACTGCCTTTAACTTCCAATAAACAAAATAGGAATATTAAAAATGTTTTTTAACATAAAATGTTATAAATATTGAATTTAAATACACATTTAAGACCTTTCACTAAATGATGGACCAGAGGTTTGTGATACAAGTCAGTATTAAACATGATTTTTTTAAAGCACAGTTACATTTTAAAATGCAAATGCTGTCAAACCATTCATGGGGAAAAAAAGCGCCTTTGGCATTGTATTAGCAATATATTTTTAATTTCCCAGTTACTCCGGTCTTGCTGTTTGTATTTAAATCTGTCAAAAAGAATTGTTTAATAAGTGCTGTTGAACAAAGAGAATGGAATTCACCACTGTAGGAAGGCAAGAAAAGCTTTCAGCAAGAATCTGAAGAAAGAAAAGGCTAGCCAATACTGGTTGGAAATAACTGTTTGTATTCTAATTAAAGGAATTTTAAGATACTAAACTTTCCATGTCGCTGAATAATGTCTCCTAAGCAAAATGGTGGAATGCTTTCAGAAAATAGTGATATATTGGTGATTACATTGTCAGTCACGCAGGTATCTCTTGAAAGATGTGTTCAGGTTTTAGGATCAGCATCTCTCTGAGGCAGGTTCAGCAAACTGCTAACTCAGCTCTAGCAACAAGCAGCAGCAGGAAGAGGCATGGCTATAGGGAAATGCCACATCAATCCTAGCATTGCAGGGAGATACAGATCTCCTCTTGCTTCTTTTCAACTTGATAATTAACTTCATGAAAAGGAAGGATGTAGGCTGGGACATTGGTAAAAATCTCTGGGTTTGATGCGTAAGCCCAAAGGATTTAGATTATATTGGGTTCTTTGTAGCATGGAGCACTACCTTTATTCTTAGCAAAACCACATTACAGAATATATCATTTGATATCAGTTCCTGGCCTAGTCAACTGCACAACATCAATTTGTGAACTATCTTTCCAAATCCAGTGCTCACTCCTGATAAAGTATCACTCAGCAGCACGCTCTTGGACAACTTATAAGAGTAAGCAGTACATCTCCAGCCCTGTTTTACATCACTTTTGTTTGGCTTTCTCCTCCTTGCACAACCCTGACATTGCAGCCTTTTATTGAGTAACGCTAGAGACTTGGAGGAGTTCAGTGGCCTTGTACAAACAATACCCAGAACCAAACCCGGTTCTCCAGGGAGCCAGCTTCATGTACAGGAACAACACGGTGAACTTTGCCTGGGGACCTGCTCTACGGGAAATAGCACAGTGGCAGTTGGAAGTTTTTCTGTGGCAGCTTTCAGTATCTGCAGCATTCACGTGTTACCTTCAGGCAATAGCTAACCTTCAGTTTGGACAGTTTTTACCCTGTAATTATCTCCTTTTAGCTTCATGCATTGTTATTTCCTGGTCTCATCTGGGGAGGGAAGCGAACACGCTGGGTGTGCATGGGAAGCTCTCCACACCCTTCAGGAGTCTGCTGAACTTTGCAGGGTATTAGGGCAGCACTGCTAATTGGCATCCTCCACACAAACCCGGAGAACTGCTTAACCAGTCTGAGGGGCCCTGTGCTCAAGGAGGGGCATTTTACCTGGAGTAAAAAAAAAGCCACATCATTACTTAATCAGTCCTGTCTCTCAGCTCCTTGTGCTTAGAACAGGGCTAATTATGACACTTCCTTTCCAGTTCGGCTCTTTCTACAGCTTCTTGTACTGTCTTTGTACTGGTGGCACAGTGAACAGCACGTGCATGTGTGAATACCAACAACAGCTGCTGGTGCAGAATATTCATGTGTTTTGTCCAACCTATCATTCAAAAAGAGGAGAAAGAAAATATTTGGAGGCACGAGTAAAGCAGGGGTGCTGTGAGGGTTGAATCACCTGATTATATTGGCTTCTGTGAGGGTAATGTGGCCAGTAATAATGGGAGAGATCTAAGCACCGCGTATTTGAAACTCCTCCTTACTTGGATACATCTTACAAAATGATAAAGGCTTTAGGTGTGCGAAGAAGAGAAAATAAGAAAATGTTACCAGAATTTCTCTAACCGTTATGAAGCTCGTTCCAACCAATGGTTTCAGGGTTTCTTCTTAAAGCCAGAAGATTTGGGAAAAAGAAGGGCTGGGGGTGTAGGAAGCAAGAGATCCACTTCTGAAGATGTGAGAGATCTCTTTAAAATTTTTCATGGTGCCAGCACGGTTCCAGGCAGTTTGGGTTTCCTGCTGTGGCTGTGGATTGGCCAGTGGTCTGGGTGGCTGGAAATCAACAGGAGCTTGGATGGTATATGCAGTCTGAAAAGTGAGGACGATGCGTACTGGGAGGGACTGGCAAACACCTTCAGTTGGGTTGCTAGCAAACATGCATAAGGGCTGCGTTTCAGGACCTGACTCTCATTAGCAGTAGTTCCCTGGTTCCAGGTCCTTTACAGGATGGAGGGTTTTAAGAACACATTTTACCATCCATTTAATGTAACAATATTAAGCTAGATTTGGCAAGGCCACTTCAGACATAAAACTTTAAAATGAGCTTTTTCAGAGCATAAAATCACAATTGGTCCTGCTAGTAAAAGGATAAAATAAATGTCTATTCACCCTAATTGCTGTCAAACTTGTGATTTTTTGTTTTGTTTTCTTTTATATGTAGTAAAGCCAACTTGGTTTTATTGTATAGGGTGCAAACGCTTACCGTATAATATTATAAATCCTGCAGAGAATTAAGCATCTGCACATTTTTCCTGGCTGTTTCTTACTTTAACTCGAAACGTCTGTTAGCACTGGCACAAAAGAAAATTATGTGGGCGAGCCTGATCCCACCTCTTTTCCAATTCAACTCTTTCCGAAGCCTTTGCTCGTGTATTGGCAGTGGGGATTTAATACTCTGAGTGCAGCTGATGACATACTTAGGAGCATGTGAGAGTGACAAGAAAGGATTCTGATACAGAACATTCATGTTTTTTATCCACCTCATTATCCCAAAAGGAGAAAAATAAAAGTTGGAAGGAGTCAGCCTCCTACAAGCTCAAGATGGAAAATAATAATTATTAGATCAACTACTCCTACCTCAGAGCCAATATAAGAATTGTTGGATCCACAATCCACAAGCTGAGATCTCTGACCTTTGCTAAACTCTGCTTTGGTTAACCAGTCCTCAGATCTCCCTGTGGTTACAGAATAGCTCTGCCTCGCGGCAACTTCCTCAGCAGTTCCTGCTCTAGCTTCATTTTGTCCCTGAAAGCACCCACAAGGAGCTAGGAGGGCTTTTGTAACTCATTTGCCTGAGTTAGGCACACTTGCTAATGCCCCATTAAGGAATGGGGACAGGAATTGCTCCCATTTCACCTGTTTTGTAGCTGTAAATAGACATATCTATTAAAGGAAACAACTTCTCTGGCAGGCTTCAGATAACCTCAGATATAAAACCACTGACTGAGGAGGTGTTAGATAACCTGGCATATGCACCCAGCAAATGCTTACATCAAAGCAGGGGAGTGCAAAAAGAACAAAAGCTTCTCGGCTATTATTGTATTTCTTTTCCTTGCAGGCTTCTCTAACCTTAACAGAGATGGCCAAGCTGCCCAAGACAGTTATCCAAGAATGGCCATCCCAGAGATGGTCACAGTAAAATGGAACATTTGAAGTTTGCAGATTTTTTTGAAAAACAAGCAAAGAATTTTGCAATATGGCCTTGTCTGTGTCAGGGCTGAGTGGGCTGGAGAAGCAAGGTCAGGCAGCATGTGGCAGACCCCATGCTTCTACCATTCCTTTGCCTTCCACCACCATTTGAAGTGTCTCTAATCAGATACAGATATTGCTCCTTACTTTGCTTTTATGGCACAGAGCAAGAAATGTATTTGCTCATTTGGAAATTGAACAAATTTGCTACTCAAGAACAGCATGAACTTCAGGTTTCTCAGGTTTCTCTGGGACTTGCAGCCATTGTGAGCACTTGGGCACAGTAACACAAGACACAACTTAAAAAATTATACTTTCCCATCGTTACTGGTGATTCCAAGGAGACCTAGTCATGCCAGGCATCCCCTATTAGTAATACTGCACAGATGCGAGCCAAAAAGTCGGCTGTTGTTTCCAAAACAATTTCATCATTTCCCTTATTTACTTTATTATCACTTCAATCTGCAAATGAGGTCTCGCTGAAGTTGAGGCTGAAAAAAAAAAAATTCTCCACCTTGTATTTTTAAATTAGTTTCTTCCAATTTTTTAAAAAGAATTATTTTCTCCCCAATGATGCAAAACTTTTTGCTTTGTTTTTTTTCAATCTTTACCAGTTTGAAAACAGCAAAAAAAAAAAAGAGATTTTGGAGAATGACTTTTAAAATTAAATTAAGGAGATTTACACTGCATTTCTTTCTAGTCCTTCCCATGGGAGCATTTTGCAAGTGGGGATTTTTCCATTACAAACTGTACATACTTGCAGAACTTCCAATCTCCCGGCCAGCTCCAGCACAGATAAGGGCTCTGTAACATATGCAGTATATTATTCTTCCACTAGAGGTCCCCAAGTAAAATATTATTTACATTGATTAGGGTTGAAGGACTTCCCTGGAATGCAGCTTTTCTCCCCCTGATGAGAGGGATGCGGTGGATAAGATAATGTTGTGTGACACTGCCAATGCCCGGCTTGCTTCTAGTATCCCAACGAGAAGCCAGGGGCTCCTCTGCTGCCATGCCAAGCTCCCCGACCAGGCAGTGGCCAGACCTGCCAGCTCGTGTTCAAGCAGCTCTGTCAGGTTCTCCCAGAGGCACCCAAGACTCTCCAAAGGCACACTGGCCCACCAACACGCTGAACAGATAAAGTGTATAGCACGCAGACAGCTTGAAAACAGTGGGCAGCGTAACGTGCGTTTCCACACCCCTTTCCTCCCAGGAGGGAATTAAAAGGGGAGCTGTGCAACTGTCCCTTATTTGTCTCTAGGCACGGAGCAAAAAAGACAGAAAAGCAAGGGTCTTTTGAGGCTAAAAAAGTTTCCCATGCACACTTCAGCTGAAGCAGGTCTGATTCCACATGTACCATGACAGAACATAACATGTGTGCCCTCTTTGGCCACCGACTCTTGGTGGTAGTGTTTTTTTAAGCCACAGGCTTTGAAAACAAGAAGGGGAACGGATCTAGTTTATAAAAAACATGTAAGATGCACAGTTAGAGAAGTACAGGCAGTATCAGGATGCTGTGTACATTTCCTATTGATCAATGAAACAGAAAACCAATACAATAACTGCAAGTATTTATCACAATTAATTGCATCTCATCCTTTCATGGGAAATCTTATAATGGAACATTCCAGCAGGAGCAACAGCAGGTCACGTTAGGACTGGTTGGTTCTTCCAGATGAAAAGCACAAGAAACATTAATGACAGGGTTGAAAATTATTCTGCCTGTGGTAAACTGTGTATAGGGGAAGGATTTTGCTTTTACGTGAAAGGAAAATGAGAGAGATGTAGAATTGCATTATTACTATCCACTACTGCTCGTTGTCTAAACAAGAAGAGTTCTGACACAGTCACTGTCCCCAACGCGTCTCCTGAATTACAGCCCTCTGACTACCTCCTGCACATTTGGGCATTCTCCAAATAACAAGGAGCATGAGTTTCACCTGCTACGACTGGCTTCTCTTGAAGGAGACAGCCCAGGCAGCTGTAGCTGCACATCCACGCTGGCAGTGGGGCTCCGCACCCAGTTTGGAGGATGTGAAGTGAGCTTCCCAAGGACTGTGCTAAATTTAACCCATTGCTTCATTTTTCAAAAGAGTCTGGAAGAGTTAAAAAAAATAATTGTACATATACTGTACAAACATGGATGTGCTGGGTCCTACCTCCAGCTGTGTACTGTGTAATTATAGCTGCTGGTTCTGGTTTACTTTCTTTTGTTCTAGTGCGGTGGTCTGTTCTCAGCCTGCCACGACCAGAAAAAGCATCTCACTTGTTCCTTCTTGCAAAGCTTTTTGCTGTCCTTCAGGAGGGGGAAGGCTTTAATCAGACACTGTAAATGCCTGGAGGCAAACTGCAATGCAGACAAAGCAAACAGCCCCCCCCCCCCGCAAAACTAACCCCCAAAATACCCTCAAACCGCTCCAGGTGCAGAACATAACACATGATGAGAAACATGTTAAACTGTGTTCCTTTTTGAGCTGAAATTAAAGGAATTGGATTAATGATTATATGAGTAGACACACATGAAAACAGATTGACTACAGATAGGGAAACAGGTGAGTACAAACAGGATAGGAGATAAGGGGACAGGTGGGTTAATTAAACTGCTTTTTAAAATACAAAAGATGTGTGTGAGGTAAGAAGGAATGGTAACACAGTGACTGGGTTTTATTTTAACTCCACGTGATCACAAAACCACCATGCACGCTGCCAGTGTCAGTTGTATGACCTTTGAAAAAAAGATGCTCAAAGAGAAGCACTGAGAGTACCTAGAACTGACTTGTACAGACCAGAAACCAGAGCCGGCATTCATTTCTCCTAGCATTAGCTCTCTGAAACGTCATCATCCAATTTAAATTTCACATCCAACTCCCTCTCAAGTCAATGTGGAGAAAGAAGCATTCGCAAAGAGTTTGCCTAAAATTGATAACTAGGGAAGCCAAGAGGAATCAGTCCCTCTTGGTGGCTGTCTGCCTCTCACCCCTTTGACTGTAGAAGGAGTCCAGGAGACTAGCTCAGGTCAGACACCTACATGGTTAGAGTCAGCAAGTCCTTTCCTTTCCTTCATTCCTCTAGAAAAAATGCAAATAAATCAGAAACAATTCTGAAGATGACTTCAGTCATTCTCTTTACACATTTCCCTTCTTCAGAGAAAATCTCTCCCTGGAACACTCAAATTCAGTATCTTATTTTTCTGGTTGGTAGCAGGATACTGCTTGCAGAAGACTTCAAGAGGATGGGGATTTCTTTGTTTTTCTTTTTTTCTTCTTTTTTTTTCCTGGGAGAAAGTAAATCAACAGATGAATGTGGAAGCTCTGACTGGAAAAGCATGTCCAGACTAGTGTGTATAGAAAAAAATATGGTGATAACAAGGCAAATCCTGCAATTTCAGGTTTATATTACATTCATGGGGCAATGGGGAAAAAATACTGCTCAGCTTTTAAAACTGTCCTCTCTGTCTCAGCCAGCAATCTCAGACTCTCCATTATTTGTGCAGTAAAAGTCAGTAAAAGATGGAAACAGACAAAATATGGGAGGAGAGTGCAGTGGCTGGAGGATGATTGCTGTGGTGTTGCTTTTGTATAACATGATATAGTAACCTGCAGAAATGCTGGTGCATTTAGACAGTCTAATGTAGCTTGCCAGGATCTTCATAAGTGGAAGAAAAAATGGACAATGTGTCTTACGTATTTCCCTGGGCTCAATTTTCCTTAGCTTTGAATGCAAGAAATCCTGGGTATCCTCTTCCATCTATCAACACAGATCTTTAGCCAAATAATATTCAGGCATAAACATTTAGAAGCCCATCAAGAATGAATTAGGTCACAGTCTGGCCAAACCCTCTGTCTCTGCGTATCTGCCTTTGCTTGTCTCAGAATTTGATTGATCAACAGAGTCAAGGAACAGTCAATCAGCACTGGGGATTCCCAATCTTGATAAATCACCGCGTGCAGGCAGCAACAGTTACATACCATCCTCAGACTGGGGGAAGAGAATCGCTTGAGACATGTACGGGACAAAATGACAGAGAGACAGAGATGGGGGGAGAGAACAGGAAAGCTAATGTTTCTTTTATAAAGCAAAGTTTTATAAAACTATCATAATTCTATTACAGAGTACTTGGTAAGAGCATATGGTTTTATCTGCGGTGGTAGAACAACTTCAATACTTGGAAATCTTGTTTCCTTTCCCAGATTCATCACTGGCTTACTCTGGTAGTCTTTCAAAAATGAGGATTATGATATACCTTTCCCATGGGAAACTGTACGGCTCACTTACTCCAAGTTTGCAACGCTGTTCTTTGAGATTATCATATGGAAGATAGCTTAAATGGCAGTACATTTCCATGAGGAAATAGGTATCTAGTATATTTGCAAAGAATCAGTCTAAGTGCAAGATTCCAAAAGACAACCAGCAAAAAAACCCAAACTAACCTGACATTGCAAACCATATTAAAGATTACAATTTTGTTTCCAACTATACAAGAAACCTCTGGTTGACTTAACCTACAAAAGATAATAACGTGCAATTAACATGTAACAAATGACAGGTCTTATTATTGCTGGAACCAAAAGCACCTCTAGGACAATTTTCCGTTCTTGGCTCAGTCTGACCTAAGTGAATAGGTTTGGGGTTTTTTGTTATTTTTTGATTCCCAGAATCAGCTTTTAAGAGCCCAGGGTGCAAGAAGGCACTATGGGATACAGCAAGGAATTATTTTAACTAGACCTCTTCCTGAAAGGCAGTTATTATGAAACTTAAAGAGATGTGTCTCTGATAAACAACACCCACCTTCCCCAGCCTGCAGCCTGTTTGAAGTGGCATGTGGCCAGAAATGAGCTTTGTCAACAGGTTTAATTTGGGTTCTTTTAATTCAGGGCTTGGTTTGCTTCAGAGACAGGCTGCAGTTCCCTCCCTAGGAATCCAACAGACTTTCTCAATTTTTCAGTGCAGATAAGATGCCCACAAGGTTCAGAGCACCACAGGACAGTGTATAGATGTGAAGAGAAAACCAAAGCTGGGCTGACATCCAACTGGATCTTTAAATGTCACATCGAAGTATGTTGTTATTCCTTATTTACAAATCACATCCTTACAAAACCCCTCCATCCTCTGAATGTTTAAGGCCAGATGTTGGTGCTTTCAGGGCAGATCCATGCCAAATACACAACACTTCCTAGCCCTTTATGTGAAAAAGTGTTGATGGATTTCATCAAGGTGTGTCTTTCATCCAGACCAGCTGAACAGCCATGCCAAGCACTCCATCAGGCTCAATGCATGAGCAACTAAGCTCTACCCTGTAGTAAAAATAGCCACAATCAGCAGCAGGGCCACTCAGGACACACAGATCAGAATATAATCAATGAGAAACTCTCCAGCCCTCCCTCAATTCAAGAAACAAACCAAATAATAAGTAACGGCTTCACTTCACAACTTCGGTAGTTCCTTTCCAAGCCTTTAAAATCAATGCACAAACAGCAAACAAGCCTGACATCCCTGTGGGAACCGTACTGTCAAGTATCCATTTCACAGATGAGCCAACTGAAACACAAAAATGTCGAAGAGAAGTGTTTCAAAGCACCCATCAGTTTTAAGTGCTGAAGTTTTCCTAGTTTTTCCTCCTAATTTCCATTGGAATAGGAGACCCAGTGGATTCCCATGGTGGCACCCAAAATATAAAGCATTCCCAATTAGTGGGAACAGTGGAAAGGCTTAGCCTCTGTGGCTTGACCCAACCTTAAGAGGGAACCCAATTATAAAACTGATTCATGAGCTGAAATTTCTGGCTCTCAATTTTTTTCATGACCTAGCTCCAGTCCTCAAAATCCCTGCTGTCTGGAGAGAAGAGCTCAGTGTCCATTCTGCTTGTCTATTCTCTTGATTATATTTTCTTTCTTTTTCCTTTTTGTTTAAATATGGTTCAGGACATTAAAATATTTTCAGTAACTAAAGCAAGCTGCTGTTAGGCTGCATGTGCTGCAAAGCGCTAAATTTCATCCACAACTACTGTAATAATTCTTACAGCAACCATTATGATACTTCCAGATGTTGGTACATGCATTATGCTTTCCAAGTTCAACTCAAATCCCCCATGTATCCCAAAACCACATGGAAGGGAAAAGTTAGATCTGGGGGTGGACAGTGTCTGCGTAATTTCCTTAGCTCTCTGCAGTTGCGTTCTCTCTCTATTCCCTTCTCTCTCCTGCCACAGATTAGCTTAATGACTGCAAATAGGTATGAAGGATTTGCTGCAATAAAGGTAGCATGTCATAACAAGCAAGTCTTTGAGACAGCCACCATGTTTTGCATGCTAGCACGCAGATTTGTTCCACAGATTTGTGATACTTCGTATCGCCATCCTACAAATCAAAAATTGACCCAACATTACAACTATTGTGATGCATTTAAAGTAATTCCTGAGGTTTCCAACATGACTGTAATCGTTTTCCTTTTTCCCTCTGCTTTTTCAGCAGAAGTAAAACCCAAAATAAGGATTCTAAACAAACAAACCAGGAACAGACTTTGCACATAATTCTTTTTGCTCATCTTTGCCTTTATTTGGACAGTGGATTTTCCCTTGCTGCTCCTTTGAATTTTGACCACAAAAAACATATAGTACAGAAAAATGGAAGTCTGCAAAATGAAAGCAATGTTGCTGAATCCTTTCAAGGATAAACAAACCCAGCTGCTCTGGGATTTCCATATTAAAAATAGATTGTGCTGCCAGTTATGGGTCCAGATTAGGTAGAGGGCTAGGGAAGCGTTATTTATTGATCCCTCATTGTTTACTAGCTTCTAGTGCCCTCACAAAATTGGGTAACTCTCCTGCTGACTAACATTAGAGTTCATAGACCAGAGGACAGCATCTCATGCAGTCCTTGGTAAGGAGTAGAACCATTGCCAGATAAAGAGGACTTCTTTGTCACGATTGCCTTTCGATATTACACTGGCATGAATTACTACATTTCTCCTAGTCTAATTTTAGCACTTTTATGGGCTCAGGGATGACATTTCCATGCTGTCCTTCGAACTTCCAGGCATCTTGGTCAGACCAAGGCAAGCCTGATTTTTAGTGATTTGTCCTAATAACAATCCTGATTTTTCATCATGTCACCTGGCACTGTATCCCCAACGTGTTCTGTCTGATGTGATCCCAGTCACTCAACAGGGTCCTGGTCAACTGCCAAATGCTCCAGCCGGTTGAAATTGCTAAGGGGAAACCACAGGGACTCTTCTGGAGACTGGCCCTCATCTGGGATTGCATTTAGAGGTGAAAACATTACATGAGATAAAACATGATATGTTACAGGAAGACCCTCTGGGGTGACACTGGCTTTGGTGCATGCCATCTGGCAGTGTCCCGACCTTTTAGAACAAGTCCTCTGGTCCTTGCATGACTTGTCTATTATGCCATATGCATCATGAAAAAATGACACATCAGGGCTTCCAAAAAAGGAACAGCATTTGGCTCTCCTTCTTATCAAGAGCTCAGCTTTGGTCCTCTGCCTGACAGCAAACTGCACTTTTACTTGGCCACCTACTGAGCAGCAACATGTTTGAAGGCAAATCCCTTTCTGAGCGTTCACAGCATCAACATCAATTGTTGGGGTTAAGTACTCTCTTCCCTGAAAAATATTTTCTCTTGACATTCATTATATGTCACAGAGCAAAAAGCAGCAGGTCTGAACAGGAGAGTGAGTGAAAAAGAGCCCCATTTGCTACCTTGCGGCATTATATACTGATCAGGCAGGTAGATAAGGCCTCTCCTCCGAGTTATACAATCAGATTGGAAGTGGAAGTGAAGACCACATGTTCAGCGTTGCTCTTTGTGGATGACTTATCACTAGAGATGCTCATTTTTCCTCTTGTTAGCTGGAGTGTAATTCCAGAATAAATAGAAACAAATGGAGTAGGAGGCAGTGAGAGAAGAGTATGTACTGAATTGAGAAGAATAGTAAAAATAAATCTCCAAACATCAGCATAGGAAGTGCTGCTGCCTAGAAGTGTGCTCATAGTCACATGCAAATTCTGAAAAGGAAAGACAGAAAAGACAGGAAAAAAGGAAAATTATAAAAGCCATTTTATAGCAGAGTGGTTAATTGGGTGAAATTTGGGTCTGAAAATTCTGCAGCTTTGTTGCAGTTGTGACACAGCTTTCCTCTGATGGCCTTGGGCCAAGGGGCATCAGATGCTGAGCGAGAGCTGGCAAATTTTGTTAGGCACAAGTAAGATGCTGGAAAGACGGGAGAAAGCCCTGGGATGAAGACCGTAGGCCTACGCCAAGCTCACAGTGCCACTGGCATGCTCTGCTGCCACCCTTCCGCTATTTCCCAACCTCTAAGCCAAGCTGATTTCTTGGTCTAAACCCCTCTTACTGGCCTGGGGAACGAATACGCCCCAGTGCAGTCCCCAGCCAGCTCCCTCCCCACAGAAAAATTCGCTTATAAGCATTGCATGTCTCATGTAGCATTACCAACTCCCTGTGTACAAGAAGCTGTCCTGGCCAGAAGATGTTTTAACTCAACTGTCTGCACTGATGCAGCTGCAGTGTCACTCGTACAGGAAATCTGGTCAGCTGTGGGAGGGCTGGGGAAAATTGTAACCCATGCCAGTGATATTTTTAAGTGCAGATCAGGACTTCACAGTGGTGTGGTGAGGCCTTGTGCTTATAAAATGCTTACGTTATAAAAAGTGCTAATTGGCATTTTCTGCCCTTGGCAAGAACATTCTTTGGTTCCTAAGTGAAAAAGCAGGGGGATGATTTTTCATCTTGGACTTTAGCTGGTGGTAATTGACTGGGAATAGAGGCAGAAACAGCTTACTCTTTCCAAGTAGGAGGACAAGGGTTAAAACTCCCATTCACCTCAGTGTTGCACTGAGACAAAGGCCGTCCAGCATCATAGTACAAGTTCTACTGGAAATTTTGGGCCATGGCAGTAGATAATACTGCTGCAATATTGCTTTAAAGCTCATTACTTTTAAATCTCCTTACATAGCAATCCTACTAGCAGTCATTACTTTGCAGATATGGAGTCAAAAGCAGCTTTCAAAGCACTTTACTAAGGTGATCAGTAAAGATATTCATACGTTGGAGATAAAGGCTTTCTCTTAAGCACGGGAAGAGAAGCATTTTGCTCAAGGCTACCCCAGAAGGCCTCTAGCCAAGGTGGAAATAGAGCAAAAAATATCCAATGTTATAAAATGTACCATAACTCAAAGTAAACAAAAAAATTTCCAGGGAGTGAGAGGTGAATATCAAGTAAGGACTCAGAAATGACAAGTATATGTCCTAGGGCTGAGGTACTTTAGGATAAATTAGATAAGAAAGTGTTAGGCAGAAAGATCTGATAATGACTGTAGGAGCTGTGACCACAGGGCCGGCTCAGCTGTGCCCGTGACATTCCTGCCAGAAGAGGATGCTGTTCCTCTCTGACTGAGCAGTTTAATTTTTATCACATGTGTAGTGCTAGAAAATTATTAACCATTTAAGAAACTAAAATATTAACTGCTCCATATTTGATTTGAAGTCTTACAGAGAGCAACTGAAGAACAAGAGAAGGCTACTATAATATTTCCTTCATGGAGCCTGTACACATCAGCTGATGATAACTTGGTGGAACTACAATAGGCTCTGAATTGAATTCTTTTTCTTTATGACTATTTTTTGACTGTACTCCCATACTATGTATGTGAATTACAGGCAGTGTTTATACAGTTTTCTTGGATCGTTTGACCTTCTTGCTGCTGAAGGGCAAATGTGAAGATTCTTCAGGAAACACAGCTGTTCAAAAGAGGAGATAGTTTACAGTTGGCACATGACACAGATTAACATATAAATAAGATGCTCAATAAACTGGAATGTGTAATGTCAGTTCTGTATCTGAAGCCTAGAAAAACTCACCATCATGGGTTAGGCATTATTTGTTATATTGTTCCTCACCATTTTGTCATTTTAGAAAAAATTCGGAATTAGAATAACCATAGTCCATCCTCAAGAAGAATTGTGTTTACTCTTCATGAATGAACCTCACTCAACAAACCTTTGTTTCAAAGCCGGTTTTCATTCTCTATATCAGCTGACTTTTCACATCCTGATTCAACAAAGCAGTAAAGCTTGAACAATTATTTATGGCGTAACTCATGGTTTAAGCTGTTCTTTTCTGAACCTTGTTCCCAGAATTTATGCAGGGCAAGACGTAGCCTTATGGTGCCAGGAAAATTCTCAGTAACACAGTCAAATGAGACAGAGACCTGGGATTCACTAATGTATCTCATGATGACCAGTATTGTTCCTTGCATTGCAGAGAAACTTGGGGCAGACAAAAGGGAAGGAAACCACATAAGCCATGCCATGCCATAGAATGGCAGAGCCTAGAATCCATTACCCATTTTTTATAGGACTGGGGCATTGAACGCAACAGGCAGCAACAGCAAGGGTTGGGCTCCAAAGGTGGTATTTCTATTTCAGAAGAACTACTTTTCATTGACACAAATGACAATGAATGATGATGGTGATTTCTTCCTTTAGGCTTTGGATGAAGTGGAAACTAAAACAGAACAGCACTTCAGTTTTGCATAACAAATGCCATCACTGTTCTTTTACAGAATCAAATTCCAGCCTAAGGTTGGGGTTTCCCCACATTTTTTTCTCCAGTGAATGGCCACCAGGAACCTTTTGTTGTCAGGAACTGGTAGCAAGTATTAAAAGAAAATCAGGGGATTAAAATATCAGGGTTTTTGTCTGTGATCACAGAACTAGCATCTATCGTTTTTCCACTTTTCTCTCATCCCTAAGCTTCTATTTTCCCTATCAATTTCTTCTTGCTTCTCACATGATTCATCAAGCTCACTTGCTACAGAACAAACACTCTGGTGTGTATGTGGGATGTACAGCACCAAGCACGCTAGCGATTAAACCTCCCTTGGATCTGTCAGATTCCTCTGACAAAGCAAGGGAAGTGGCAGAACAAAAGGATCTGATATTTTTCTCAAAGATGTCTGCCCAACGTCTCATGCAAGAGGAAAAATATTCTACAAAAGACACAGTCAAATCCATCTCCTGTTGCGATTGTCAATTTTCTGGATGACTGGAAGTCTGTAACCTGTACCTGAACCTTTCTGGTTGCTCAGTCTGTGGGAATTATTTTGGCGGAAGGCAAGACAAAACAAGTCCCTGCTGACTGCAGCAGAAAAGCTGACAGCCAAACGTAATTCAGGAAAACCCACAAGCTTACTCAGGCACCGTAGCCTGCGGATATTAGGGTCGGATCCTGTGAAGTGCTGAGGACTTCCTACTGGTTCTCTCCACCCAGGTAGCAAAGCTGTGGAGAAGAACAGAAACCCCCTTGAGCCCCAGCTCTATACTCTGCTGACTGCCTCCTTCTTTCTGGCTAATCCTGTAGCAGATCTGCATATTCTAATTTTTAATAAAGAAAGGTCCCAGCATTTCAAGGTCGCAAAAGAAAGACATTGAGAGGCAAATGCTTTGGAGTAGCATACACAGTTATAACAAGAAGGAAGGTAAACGCCAGATTTCCTCTTCAGTCATCCATTATTTGCATATTAAAAATTCTAAAATCCTTCTATGAAGGTCCAAGTTATGTTTGGGACATGGTATTTTTCCTCTTTGTTTTGTTATAACTTGTGCTTGATAATTAATTGCAGAAAAGCATAAGACTATTCCTCCTGGAAATTATGCATTTACACTTGTCAAAAATGTCATCTGTTAATTACTCATGGTGAGGATCTGCATAATTTTGCTTTGATGCTGTGTTTCATTCTGGCCCTGGATAAGTTGCCTACTTGTGCCCCAGGGTCACAGGCAAGTGTATAGGGAAAGCGAGGCATACATATGTAAAGACTAGCGATGTCTGTGACAGAAAACTCAAAGAAACATTTGGAAACAGTGAAAGTGAGAAATCATTGTATAGAGATGCTTCTTCGCTCATGGTGTCCAGAACCAAAATGAATCATGAAACAAAACGTTGTTGACTATTCTGTCATTCCTCATTAGCTCATTTTATTTTGAGCACAGTATTTCTGCTCTCCCAGTTCTCTCCTACAGGTAGAAGACAGCTCTCTTGCCAGCTCTGTATGGTTCTTACTAGGAGAGTGTTAATTCAGTTTATAAATTTTTAATCCTTTACATGCTTAATGAGTCTAGATGTGCACATTAATACACTGCAAGAACTCCTATGCATTCTTTTCTTCCATGTGGACAGAGAGTGCCTGCAATCATCCTGTCTGGGGAGCAGAGCACATCTGACTTCCGTCCTAAGCTGCAGGTTTGCATTAGGATTTGTTCTCCATTCAGAACCTTTATTAGGTGTCAGACACTTCTTTTTGCTCACCTTGTCCTTGCTTTCCATCTCCAACTTACCCAAATTTGCAGCATTTCAGGAGTTTCCCTCCTTTTCCTACCCCCATTCTTCTCAGGTTCCCCAGCAAAGATGGTGCATCACCTCTTCCAGCTACTCTCTTGGTATGCCTCAGCACACACCGCTCTGTAGCATTTCAAGAAGCTTCCCGGTCCTTTCCTCCCCCCTACCCTCACGGTGCTTCTGGCAACCATCTTTTCATTAACAAAAAAGGAGTAACTAAAATAATTTGGGTTTGTCTGGAGCTGTGCAACACACAATACATTATATCATAAAATAGAAATATTAAGGGTCTCCTATCACCTGTACATAGCATTCATGGAACAATTGATTTCCATTTAACACTACCTTTATCCTTTGAAAAATATTTAAAATCTCTACATCTTCTAGAAGCCAAAATTAGAGCTGTTTAGCTATTGAGCAGAATAAGCCTCTCTTCAGATGAAAACAGTAAATCCTTTAAGAAGTTAGAATACATTTATTAGAGAAAAAAAAAGTTATGGATGTTTCAGAGGTCAGGTGAAAATGCCTGGGAGACCCATTTCATTTGATCCATGGAGGTCAATGTTTATATTTTTTGCTATTTATGTGTGAAATTTTATATGAGTGAAGGGTATTATCTCATAATTTACTGCTGCATTTTGCCTGATTTTCTCTAAAAGGTGGGAAAATGTATATTCCAAAGGTCTGGATCTACAGACAAGAAAATGGCATTGAAATAAATTGAAAGAGCCATTTTTGCTTTGTGGCCAGGTTTCCTACTCCTGGGAGTTGCTGATCATTTTCATGGGTGAAAACAAAGGAAAAAAAGAACTGAGCCAGCAAGAAAGGAAGCATGCCAGAGACATGTTTTTCTGACTGAGGAGGTATGTGGGGATGACGCTTTCCCTGTTTCAAAACACCTTCTGTGATGGCCAAACCTTGCCACTAGCTGGACCAAGTGATGTATTTGATACCAGCTCTGTGTTTAATAAGCTGTAATCTATTGACTGCCCTCCTTGTTTACCTTAGTTATGGGAGTGTTTGGGAAGCAGGAATGGCAAAGATCACAACAATGCTTTGAAAGATCATGACATTTGTGGAAGGAAGAACAGCAGAAGAAATTAAATAGAAATGAAGCTTGGTTTTTATTTTCTAAAAAGGCAAACCCCCCTCTGTATTAATGTTCATTGTGGAACAAGGTAAGATAACTTTAAAAAAGTAGCTCCTTGTCTCCAAATGCCAGTAAACGATCACTCTTCTACACTAATTTATCAGCTTTCAACTGCAATGTCAGTCAATTAAATCATCTTGGCTAGATGGGAGGACCAAGACTGGGTGCTTTGGGAAGTCTCCCCTTGGGATGTGGCCTTCTGTGCCATAGAGTGCCCAAGGAAACAACATCTCTCCGAAGTACTTAAGAACATGTTTCCTGCTCCTTGCATACCCTCAAGGAGAGTGGGGGGAGATTTAGGAAAACACTGACCTGATGGTACAGAAAGAAAACTATTGATTTTCTTTGTATACCCTACCAGTTTTCTTCTGAGGATAGTTCTGCCCAAGCATGAAGGAGTCGCAGAGACGGCAGTTAGGGTGTATTATACAAGGGGGGACATGGAAAACCTCTGGTGAGAGATTTTTTTCCCTCTAGCATAGCTGTTCTGGGAAAATGATGTAGATTTGTAGATGTGGCCTTATGTTTCAATCATAACAAAGCTTACAAGGTCCAGAATGCTCCAGAATTTGGACCAAACTGAAAGAAAATAAGAGGCAAGAAAGGAGCTCTTTCAGAAGTGAACAACAGGGTTTTCTGTTATTATTTGGTCTGATCCTTTTTATGTGAGGATGTTCTTTATAAAGTAATTTTTTTGTAATTTATAAAGCAAAAGAAAAAAAACCACGTTGGACACCTAGATTTCTCCTTTAAAGCATTTCAGATCTCTGCTTTTATGTTGCTAAACCGGAATAAAAATAATTATCACATAAAACAATTTGCAAACCTTTTAATTAACAAAACTACAAAAAAAAGTGAGGGAGAAAAAAAGTAAAATATTAAGAAAACTTGCAACAGGTTTTCTCTAAGCATGGGTGGAGTGGAAAAAGTGAGCCAAGATAATTACCCACACTTAGTCATAAGGAGCAGGAAACACAGTAAAAGAAAAAGAAAATCTAATTGGAGCCATTTTTCATATATATATTAAGGTGTTAATTTCCATCACATCATACAATGCAAGAACATATGACTTGAAGTACAGGGTCCTTTGGCTGCATATGAAATTATTAAAAAAAAGAAAGTATACATGGAGATGGTGATATATGCATGCACGCACGCACTTAGATATACATACACTAACTTATGCAATACTTCGTGTTCATGGAAAGTTTTGTTTCTTTGCTTTCAGCCATAGGCTGCTAGCACTTCTACACAGGAGTGCAGGAAAGACAAAAAACAGAACTGCAAAACCATCAGACTGAAAGCCAGTTGCATAAGCTGACAGAAAAGAGGTCTCTATCTTACTGTAGACCAGGTCCGACGAGGTGTCAGATAACCACAAATCCTCAAGGCAATTAAGAATGACCACAACAAATCCTAATTCTTTCAGAAAGGAATGGAAAATTCATCTTTTTGCCACAGGCTTCCTTTTTTCCAAAAAGCATGGGAACAAAAGCTGGACATACTATTCCATTTGAGGGCTGGTGGTGTGTATTCTCAGTATGCTCTGAAACAATTTCATTTCAAGGGAAATTCGACCAATAAATCTACCTGTTTTTTCTGCAGTTTGAAATGGTCTGTATGACAGAAGAGTGTGAGAATTTGAGGCTTCCCACGGGCCAAATCTCTCTGCTGGTATAAAGTGACGTAGCTTAACCAGCTAAGAGACTGGACCTATGGATCATCAGGAACCCCATCGTCACAGCCTGCCTTTGCTAACTCTGGGTGTTGCCCTTGTTCATCTTTATGTCATGCCATGTCAGGGGTTTTAGAATTACATGTACTGATGGGTTTGTTGTTCTAAAGGGTGGTGGTGTTACAGGCACAAGTTCTGCTGGAGCAATCTCTTTTCAGAGCTGCACAAGATGTCAAATGGAAAGTCACCTAAGAATTAGCATGGAAAAAAACAGAAGTAAGCAAACAAAAAACCTCATATATTTGTATTTGCAGTGAGAGTGCTTCTCTCCTCCCATTTCTGCTGTCATTGTTGTAGAATGGCTTTCAACAACACTAACTCATTAACCTCTAAAAAGGGAGAATGTTAATTTGGGTGGCAACATGGAAAGATGCTGGCAAAACTAGTACGGGTTAAGAAATAGATTTGACTAGGCAACATAATGTCAGAGACAATTCATAAACTGTTCCATGAGTTCATGTCTCTTACCTTCTCCTCTTCCTCTATGTTCCATCTAAAAATAGCAAGTGCCTATCCACATCCCTGGGAAGTGGCAACACAGATACCTGTCAGTAATACCAGAAGTCTAGCTGTCTTCAAAACATCTAAGAAACACCCATTGACTCACAGGGCTCCCAGGTGCCAATCAACCTAGGCAATTAGGTATCCTAATTTTCCTCCTATCTACAGCAGTGAGCTAATGTATAAAGGGAGGTGATTTCCATTGGAACAGTCTCATTCTTTATCTGTGACTCCAACAAAAAAGGAAGATCATTAAAGCCTACCAAAAATTAAGGTACTGCATGGCTATACGTGACAAGGTCTATGTCCTTGTCTAATGTGACAAGGACAGAATACTTTCTTCCAGGCTCCAATAAGCATGGTGGGCATGGTGGTGTTAGCTTGATGGTTGGATCTGATGATCTTACAGGTCTTTTCCAACCTTAATGATTCTGTGATTCTGTGTGATTCTGTGATCAGACCAGTTCATAATTTGCCAAAAAGTCTGTGAGATCCCCAAACCAATAAGCTACTCAGATACCCTTTGGGCTTAAGACAATCACTTATATATAACAGCCACAAGAACTTCAATAGGGACATTTATCAAAAAATCAAAAGCATAAACATGCTAGGCCTGAGAAGATAAGAATCTCACCCAAATTAGTCTTTAACCTAGCTTTCCATTATTCTCCAAGACTTAGCTGTGGTACCTAGTCTGATATATTCACTAGCAGATAAAAAGATGAAGAATCATACTAGATGCCATATGAGGTCTATAGTATCAAAAAAAAAGAGATAAATCCACCCTGGAGTCACCTATCTAATCCAAGGAGAAGGGCTGTTAGCAAGAAGTTTGGAGGGGAGGTGTTGAGATCTGGTCAGCCATGTGGCCAAGGTCATCGTTCGAGAAGCTTATGTGATGTATTTTGATGTGCTATAGTTTTACAACATCATCTTAGTCATCTCCTTTCCTCATAAGAGCAAAGTTATTTACAACTCATCTGCTATCTGCAACCAGAAGGAGTGATCCCTGGGCAGCTGATGCATTCCTCAAAAAATACAGTGAAAACAGACCCCAGCATGGAAACACAGCCCGTGTATATTCTATCCAGCAGTCTCTTGGCAATGTGCTGAGGCTTTAGCAGTTTCTACAGATCTTAATAATATTTATGAGACTTATAGGTGAATGAGTTTTGATTAAAAATTATATAATGCACGACTAATACAGCTCTGCTTCAGAATTAAGTTCCCTTAGACCAGAGCAGTACTTGGCTTTCTCACTGTTCAAGTAAGAACCTGGAAGGTCACCTGATATTTGAAAAAATTCCCTTGTTATTATGGTCAATAGTTTTCATTCCTTAGATCAGCCATATAAAGTGATAAAAAGTTTTAATGATTTTGGCAGCCACTGAGACTGTGGTTTAGTGGTAACAGAGACTTCAGAGGTAAAGCAGAACTCCCAAGGCTTGCTCAGTACAAGCTCTCCAATGATGGCAAGAACTAGATGCTTCAAAACAAAGGTGCAAAAACCTTCTCTGCAGTTTTCCCCACCAACAGTAGAGACATATTCTGACCTGCTATCAGGTTTTATACTGATGTCTAAATCTTTGTGATCCTTTTAAGGCCAAGAAGCTTCATTTCCTTTCCAATGAAATTTATAGGAATTTATAGCTTGATGTTTTCCATAGAAATATCCAGTCCATTTAGGGATATCTGCATTCCCTGAATTGAGGTAACTAAGCATGTAGCTAACAGTAAACATAGGCCAATATTTTGTTTGTTTGACGGCATTTTTTATGCCACCATAGCCAAATCATCAACATAAAGATTTATGCATTTTTGTTTGTTGCTCACAAGTCAAAAATCACAAACAGAAATGTCAGACTACTCTAACATGCCCCCTTCTCCTGCCATCCCCAGCACGTGGGCTGTTTCAGCCTTGTGGTGCCATTTCCTCTTGCTGCTCCCCAGTTCCTCCCAGGACTTCTGACAGTCTGGCTGGGGCAGGGCGTCAGTCCGTCATTCATCCTCCTTACGAATCAGCTACGCCACTGTGGAATTTTTATTGGCCATAAATACTTTATTGGCTAGATTAATATGATTTAAAGTGTTGCACCTAGTAAATACTGTGTGCTATTTGCTTTAGCAATACCTGTGGAAAAGGGCAACCTGGGGACCCAGGCAATGTCGGGACTAGTGGAAGTAGGGGATCTGAATGACTAGAGGGGGGCCTGGATGAAGAACGATCTGAGGTTCGTCTTGGAGGGAGGTCCATGTAGTGAAGGGACTCTCCATTGGTGCGTGCTGCTACCATGTGTTGTAATGTTCCACTTCGCTGACTGTCAAAGCTTTCGACAACCTCGCCTGCTGACTTGTGACCAGGGGATCCCTTTCAACACAGGGAAAGTCTGCTGAGGGAAAGAAAGAAAGACAGACTTTTAAAGAGAAATAAATGGTAGCTGGTTTACTGGTCGTCTCATTTTCATTGCCTGTGGATTTGCTGCTGGAGTCCTGCCTTCATCATCGCGGTCAAAGCTGATGTGTATTGTTATAGGATGCAAGACATGGCTTATACCTGCCTCAACTATTGTCATAATAATCGGAGGGGGAAAGGCATATTCATTAAAATATTTTTACAGTTTCGTAAAGACATGTGGATTCCTGGCCCAAAGAGAAAGAAGAATAGACCAATTTACTTCAGAAAGTGAAGTGAGAAAAAGGAAACAGGACAATATGCTAAGGACCATCTGTTTTCCTTTCCCTGCCAAATGTTTGCTCACAACAACTAGGAAAAAGTGACCAACAGGGACTGAGGAGGTTCGTTTCAGACAAAACTGGCATGTTCAACTGAAAGCCTATCTGAAATAGCAGCCCTCCTGTCCTCTGTCTCATGGGACTGTTTGCTGTCACTACCACATTTCCGAGCCATGGGGGCTGAAGGGGCACTGCTGCATCCTACACTACTTGATATTGCACAAAGGCATTTTGCTTCTTACTTCCTGGATAATATGCCAGAAAAAAAAAAGAACCCTGAAAATACAAATATAAAACTGGCTGAAACATTACAAAAGATGGCACCAAAAGACTGTTAAAATACACAAACACAAACAGAAGAGGGTGCAGAAACGATATTGCCATGTCCATTAGGTCATCTTCTTTAATGGAGAAAGGCTGTCAAGAAGAAAGTCAAACATGCTGTGATGCATCTGAGTTGGACAACTGCTTTACTACAAAAGTTCTCTTGTGATTTCTTGAGTGGGTTTTCTGGCTGCTTCCTTATTGCATGAAGTACTCACTGCATGCTAGTGTCCCAACAGCTCAGGAAACCCTGAGCATGGGGACTTTGCAAACCGCTTCTTCATTCACTGCCAACATCTCCCTCCACAGTTTGCCTGACAAAAGACAGGAAGATGTAGAGACAGGAGACAACCTTCTTTCTTCCTTGCCAAACAAATTTAAAAATCACTCAGGTGTGCCATGAAAAGGTATGTTTTCATCAAAAAAACTCAGAGGCTGAAGAGGTGAAAACGGCCATCCCAAACCCTGCAAACCTTTAGAGATTGCTCAGGCAGAAAACTGTTCCATCAGCAGTATCCCAACTGTAAAACATATGAAGCCCAGAAAAGGAAGGCTGAAAAGGAGAAAGAAAATCTTTGCTAAACAGAAAAGAATGGTGATTTCTTTTGCACAAATACTACAGTTTGCACTGCTGCAGTGCTGCATGGTACTTTGTCTGGCATTCTGGGCGAGCAACAGTAAATGTTGCATGTGGGTACACGTGTAATCTAAAAGGAGAGGGGATAATTGAAAAGGTAATGCCTGCCGATGGAATGCCCAGAGCTGCCTGGGAGCACATCTGCATTAGGCAGAGAGCCTGTACTCCAACAAGGAGAGGTATTAGCGTTATTTAAACATCATCCTCAGAACCATATCACATGCAAGTGCTTTTGTATGAGACTTCTGTAAAATTCTTGAAGTGACATACACTAGAACATACAGTTGCAATATCCACTAAAAAGAAAAATTTCACAGCAGAGAGGTATTTCTAGGACTACACAAGCACAAGCTTCATCAACTCCTTATGTCACAATAAAGAAGTAAATGCAAACTTGCCGCAATGCACAGGAGTAAAGGACTGCATTTTGTAATGACGATAAAATATTGCCATCTGTTGGCATCCTGTGCAAGGAGATCCATACACACTCGATGTTTATTTTGCTTGTGTACAGTAAGAGGAGAGATGTTATACCAGAATGCCAAAAAAAGAATAATTTCAAAAGACAATTCTCTTTTTTTGCTACTTTCTTTTTTTGCTTTGGGGATTCAGGGTTTTCATCTCCCTCCACTCCTTCCCAACCATGGTATGCAGCCACACAGGTTTGGCCGAGTCCAGAATCTGGATTTCCAGGGTTCAGGGTCTGCTCTTTGGAAGTTGTCTATCCAGAAAACAGCCCCTCAGAGACAAGCACTGTACTATTATTATTAAAGACAAAATCAGATTGCTGTAACCAGCTGAAACACTGAGTGGAGTTTCAGGAAGGTAGAATATTATCACCTCAAGTGAAATGGAAGACAGCACAAAGGACGTTCTTCCCCTGCTATTGTAGAGGCCCCTTGAAGGCAGAGCAGAACGTAATTGGTTTTATTGAAAGCGGGGGGGAAATTTGGAGTGCCAGCACACTCACCCATGCAATGAGGCAGGTTTCAGGAAAAACAATAAAACTGCCTGCTGTTTCTTCCAGTTTGAGATAGAGAAAACCCTTTCAGTCAGACATTCCACATGACCTCAGTGCCTGGCGTGCCAGGAAAGCGCATTTCATGCGACCATGGGGATTTCCAGTGTTGCTAAGGGGCCCCTTGCTGGAGCTTGTAGAGGGATACCATGAGACACATGGCATCCTAAGGCCTTGACACCCATGTTATAATTCTCTAAATATCAACAGCACAAGCCCTGTATCAGATCCACAAACTTCGGGGCTTGGTTACCAACCCAAATCACTCTTTATTCTGTTAAAATACTCAACCTGCTCTTGAAGACATGCAGCTGGAAAGTTAAAGATAGGAGAACCAACCTGCAAAATACCACATAAAGCTTCACATGTTGCCCCACAGGAAAAACACCTGAATGCCTTTGTGC
Source organism: Gavia stellata (assembly GCF_030936135.1). Lineage (NCBI taxonomy): Eukaryota > Metazoa > Chordata > Aves > Gaviiformes > Gaviidae > Gavia > Gavia stellata. The sequence goes on along the minus strand of NC_082615.1, from coordinate 12,419,404 downwards.
TATTGCAGAAACCTTGAGCCAGATGGGTAACTTTGGTTCTGAAGCCTGCTTCCATGTTTATCCCAAGCACACATCTGTCCTCAGCCTCTTCCATTTGACATCTTTAGCTAAGGGCTCTAAAATGTTGTCAACTGTCACTTGCATTCATTTCCCCAGTACCAGTATAAACACTGTCTGCCCAACTTCTACAGCATCGCCTTGCAAGAGAAAATCAACTTTGAAAAAGGTTTGAAAAGGTTCTTGTTTCAATAGGAAAGACAAAGGGTGGGCAAGCAAAATATCATTATCTTCCTGGCTATACAAAGTGAAATTTTGTTCTAATCTGGAAGAAAGCCAAATTTTTCAACCTCAGAATCCGGCACTATTAGGAACAGACATCTTAGTTCGAGCAAAGTCACAGAAGAGGTTGATGGTGGCTTGTTCCTGGCTGGAAGCTATGAAAATAATGGGCAGGCAAAAAAAGAGTAAAAATCAGAATGGTGGAAATGTCTAAGATTCATATGATTTTTTTGGAAATCATTTAAGATTTTAAAATAAGTGTTCCAAAATTTTAACTGAATATTTTTTCTTTTTTTTTTTCCCCCCAAATACTTCGAGTTAGACAATCTGCTTCAGATAATCAGGTTTTTGCTCTGAGAGTGGTAAATGAAAAATGCCTTGCAACTATTTTTCAGTGAAAAAAAGTTTTATTCAAGAGAAAGTTGAGGTGTCTAAGTAAAACTTGAAACAAAATATTGATGGTGCAGACACTGATTTTATTCCAGGAAACTGAAAACATGCAAAATTAAACTTTTGCAGTTTTGCAAAAAAATGCTTATTCTTATCAATTCTTGCAGCCATTTCCATAAATTTCATTCTAAGCAAAATTTGATGATTTCACTATTTCCCTCAGAAAAATACAAAGCCTAATCTCCTCCATCTGCTTTTAGTTTTAGCTAAAAATACGTCTAAAACAAGAAAAGTGATGCTTCAGAAAAATATTCTTGCAAAAAAAGAAAAAAAAGTGTTCTGGATAAAATCCAAAGATGCCTGACAGTTTTCCCATCCCACAAAAGCTTGAGATTTCAAAAACATCTTTGCTCTGCATTAGGAATAAATCTTTTAGAGAAAGAGAAAAGACCCACCCAAGAACATATAATAGCCCAGTGGTGAAAGCTCTCACTTGGGACCTCGGGTATTCCAATTCAAATATTCTCACTGTCTGTTAGAGATGTCTCTTACTGTCCAAAGCCGGGAGCTATCCTGGATCTGGGAAGCTTTGGTCAAAATGGATACATTCCTGCAAAAAGTTGTGGTTTGATGAATCATGATGAAAAAGTTTCCTCCAGAAATTCTCAACTCATTGTAGAACTAGCTACTTTGACTAAAAAGCCTCATGTATTATAAGGACCACGAGCTGCCAGTATGACTGTGCCATCTAAAATGCTTAGGACCTTCGTTGTCTACCATCAACAGAGAGGTACAGAGTGGGATATTAAGAGCTCTGGTCCATTTGTGGCAGTTTTGTAGCTCTGGCAGAGACAGCACCAGTCTACTGCAGTCCTCTATTAGGGTGTATTCCAGTTGAGAAAATACATTGTCTCCTAGCAAGGGTCTTAGCAGGCAAGATGGCTGATGTAGGTAGGAACTGGTACCACTTTATAGGAGTTGAGAGCTCACTTACATACAGGTTCTTCTCAATGTTTCAGCTAGGGGCAGATCCTGCCACTGGGCACTCAGGGTGGCCAGAGCGGTTCAAGGTAACAGAAGCGATAACCTGTCCCTAAATTCATCTCTACAGGTAGAACTAGAACCTCAAAAAATTAGTATGCTTCTTTGAGTCAAACTCCTTCCAAGGGAAACGATCCAACTCCCATCACTGCTCCATTGTCAGCAGTTGAAACATTAATGGCGGTGAGCAAGAATTGGAGGTGAAATTACCATTTTTGACTGACACTTTGGCTTTTGGAAATCCGGAGTTTGGCTCTGTCACAAAAAGATCTCATCAGGCAAAGAATGCACCAGGGTGCGGCTGAACTTGCAGGTAACAGGCACTTTCTCCACCGCTTCCCTTTTATTTTTAGACACATTAGCTGAAATGTCACATTTACTACAAGACACAGGAGTCTGGGCTCTCCTGTTAGCATTGACACTGTCAACAAGGTTGGTTTTTTTTTCTTTTTTCTACTTGCTTTGAAGTAAAACTAATAATTAAGAAGGAGGGCTGGCTACATAAGCTGAGGAATCCATGTCTTGACTATTACTGTGTTACTACTGTGTTACTACTAATAATAGTATATCTAAATTGTATACAGAGATTTTTGTTGGAATTAAATCAGTGATCTAAAGAAGACTGAATTCTTCTCATATCCATTAGAGATTAAGCCATCTCTCTTCTTCTTGTTAAAAAACAACACACAAAGAAGTTAAGTGCCTTGTCCAGCCTCATGGCATGAGCCAGCAGCAGAACTGGAAACGCAACTCAGGAGTTTTTGAGGCTAGATTCAGAAGGACTTCCCATGCTACAATGCTGAAGGCTATGATGCTTAACTAACTCTCGAATGTCTGGCTGCTGACATGGGATCTAGAAGCTTGCATTACACTCCTTAAATAAGGTCCAAGGGCAGAAAAGCCCCCTAGGACAGGATCCAACCCAACCAGCCAGTTCTTGGGTCCTGAAGGAAAGCTGTGGCTCTTGCAGTATTTGACATGGAGCATTGCTACCCTGTGCCCTAGGCACCCTCCCAGAACAAGCTGACAGGGGCAGGGGAATGCTTGCATCCCAAATAGCAACAAGGTGTATATATGAACGCAGTGGCAAGCTGCTAAGCACAGACAAGACAGTGTCTGGGCAGCAGCAAAAATTTGGTGCCTGAGAAGCTCTAGTACCTGTGGAGTTCAAGCACCCTGAGCATTCATGGGCAGAGAAGCACTGTTTTTTAGGATGCCAGTTTGGGATGCAGGCAGAATATAAGCAACTGAGCCCCATGGTGTATCTGATTCATTCAATTTTCTTCTTAATCTGATATTTAGTTTCCACTACCACTTCCTCCAACTTGACACATTTTTAACCTCTAAAGTGAGAAAAGTCTAATCTTATAGATGTTGGGAGTGTCCCTTGTGTATGCAAGCATAGCTTCTAGGTAACTCTGAGCACACCTGGCATGGCTGCCTGGACAAAGCATAGGCATGACTGGGCAGACAGCACTGGAGTGCTCTGTACACAGAAGGAGCAGGGATAGTGATGCTCTCAGAGTGGAGCAGTGTGCTGGGCATGGGAATGCTGAGCCACCGTAAGCCACATCAGTGGAAGAGGTGTCAGCAGCTCAAGGTATGTACAAACTGTATTTTTTGTTTATTTTGACATTTGCTTTATGACCCTCCCCAACTCCTTAACCCCTGCTTGATCTCAACAAGCCCAAGGCTGATCTCAGAGTTGCATGTTCATAAAGCTTCAGTGGAGATGACACCCATGTTTGAAATTAAAAATATAAATGGGATTATTTCATTTTGCAAACCTCTCTCCCTGAGCTGACTGGCTACTTGATGTTCTTAAAAAAGGGCAGGGGGGGAATTCACTTGGTAAATTTTATGGTCAATTCAGTTTACCTAAATCATTCCTTTGTACAAAAATCCGGGAAAACATAGCAGAAAATCAACTTCAGAGGATGTGGTTATCATGAGATAATCAGGCCCTGGGGAAATCAGACACACCTGGCTCTGCTGTGCCTTGTTGTGCCCTTGAAGAATGATTAACTCCAGAAGCCACACACCCCTTCCATCCCCAGCCCCCAGTGCAAAAACGAACCACCGTCCTCTGATTCCCTGTCATATTGCCCTTCACTGCACAAGTGACAGTCAGCCATAAAAAGCAGTATTTGGGGAGTTGCATGGGAAGTCACAAGCTCATTTACATCTGCTTGACCAGCAAAACACCTCTTCACAAACAGCTTACTTAAAGCAGAGTTTAGTGTAATGAGAAGCAGACACGGCTCTTCTGGTTTCCAATGTGATTCAAACTTCCACCATCTTGGGTGGACCCTCCAGTATGTTAGACATTGCAACCTATGCTGGAAATACAAGTGTTGCCCTGAAGCAGGAGATGGGAGTGACAGCCTCTCCCTGGCTGAAATTTTGCACTGTGATCCTTCCACGTTTAAATTTAGGGTTCTGTAATGTAAATGCATTACCCAGCTATTATTGGCCAAAAATGAAAACCAGACCAGTGCAATTATAGTTCCCAGCTGAGCCATGACTTTGGCTGAAATAAAACTGGACTGACTTGACTTCCTGATATGGACAGTGGAGAAAGGAATAAGAAGGGTTTTTGAGCAAACAAGGACTGCATACCATAAGGCTCCTGAAGCAACAACAGTTACACCAGGGTGGGTGGTGGAAAACGACAGATAGAATGAGATCTATATGGAGCAAAGGAAGGAGTGGGGAGTAGGGAGAGGGGAGTGGAGCATTTTGGATGTTTTGACACTTGACCCATGTCTGCTTCTCCCAAGGAAAAATCTTGGCTACCTGTAATACTGGTGCTGTTGGCACAATGCACGCCTCTCTTGCCTCTGGAAATCTGGAAAGCGGTCTAAAGGGAAAATATTTTCATTGGAAGTCATCAGTTGATACCTAAGCAAGGTGGAAGTAGATCTGACACCTTTTGCTTTGAGCCTCTTGGCAACTGCATCTCCTTCCTGTTTTTGTGCTCAGCCCAACATGCCCTAACCGGTGACAGCGATGATGGCTCACCACGATCCCTCCGGCTCCCCTGACCTGGTCTCAGGAGTATTGTCCCCCTCCCTTTCAGTCAGGCAGCACAAAGATTAATTTGACTCTTCAATTTAGCATCCAGTGGAATTCATTTCAAACGCTGCTACATTTGGAAGAGAATGACATACAGTACGTTGCACGTAAACAGAAGGGAAAGCCTGCTCAGCGGCAGAGACCAGACACCTGACGTTGTTCACTGAAGCGTGACTGGCATTTTCTTGCAAGACTCATCATGAGAGATGTTTTTCACATGCCAGCCACCCTGAGTTTCCCCACCTCACATACTTCAACTGACACAGTGTACTTTGGAAGGGCGCCAGATTCTATTAATTAAACTATTATCTTCTCTCTTTTTTTTTTTTTTTTTAAACTTTGGTTTATTGAAGATCTCATAGCTCTGAGGAATCCATTGTTTATTTTAATTAGAAACAAGGATTTGTCTGGAAATATGTATGCGACGCTAGCTTCAATAACCATGCTGTGGCTGGATTTTTGTAATATTACCAGGTGAAAATGAAAATGTTGCTAGCTTGAAATTAAGGTCACAAAAGTATCTTTCATTTCAGCACAAACCTTAAAAAAAATCAGAAAATCTCCAGTTAAGACAAAACTGAAGATCAGCCTCATTACACATACATGTATTAACTCAAATTCATTCATGGCTAGTTACCTCCAGGACACAAGTGTACAATCATCGGTAGAAACTTAACAGGATTTCTTTGCTAATTTGACAGATATAGTGAAAAAAAAAAAAATAAGGTAGTACTCTACCCTGACTTTATGATCAAGTGTTTGCACATGCTTGTGCTTCTGATCTTGCTAAATGCATTACTAGCCATTGGACAAAAGCTATTGCTAGTCTCTGGCCTTAGTTACTGTAGTTATTCTATAATTAGACAGGTTATTTAGTTACTCTAAAGTCTTAGAGAATCTGCAGAAGCCCCCCCTCTTCCTCAGATGTCTGGGTTAGGTGTGCTGCTTCTTACACATGGCTTCTCTCCATACCCCTTCGCACTTCAGGATTTCTTTTTCTCACTTGCCAGACACAAAAGAGATGCACACAGCCCAGGATGACCAATTCTAAAGGCACAGCTTGGGAGCTGTTAAAGTGTTTGAGGCAGATGCACAAAATTCAGGACTTAAGCTTCACGGTAAAGGCAGCACTAACTGCACACTCAGAGGTTAACCTGCTTGTCAGACAGGGAAGCCCTGTACCATACTGGCCTCTTGCTAGATGTTTGCATTTGCCTGATGAGCTGTCTAGTTTTTGGAACTGGCTTTAGAGTAGAACAGACAATTTCTTCATACCGGCTATCAATCACTTTATACAGCTTTTAATTCATCCTCTTAGGGGAGTTCATTTGGGGGTGAAACTATCACTACCTCTAAGGGAACATCTTACTACTAACTTTTTTTTTTTCTCCCTTAAAAACATGGAACATTGATGTAGAGAATTCTCTGAAAACCACAAATACACATTTGAAGAGTTTCATCTAGTCTTGGCTCAGCCTTAGCATTTCAATTACCAGAGAGAAGAAAGGAAAGAGCATGAATGAAAGACTGCCACTTAGGATCTTGCTACTTGCTAGAATGACTGATCCGTACTGAAAAGGGTTAGATCAGTTTCTCTGGGAAGAGACGAAGAAGTTATAATTACTAGCCGTAATGTCAGCTAAGAAAGGTGAGTTGGTTTTGTTTTGCATTTATTCCATGATATCCACAAGCACAATAAGTGCCACGTATTGTAAGTTATCAGACCCTGTCTCTCCCTCTTCTTTTCCTTAGTGTGTGATCAAATTTTCTGCCTGGGAAAGTGACTCTGCGATGCTAAGAGTTTTGAGTTCTGCTGAAGATTGGAGCAGAGGCAATTTTGCAAGGCAGGAGTTATTGTAAGACCAACAAGCTTGCTGTCAACTTTCAGCTCTGTTTGTAGTCCTTTAGCTGAAACTCCTTCTCTTGAAACATGACTGTGATATTCATGGGAAGATTTCTGAGAAGACACTGCCTGTATTCTCTTTGATTACTGTGGTGCACGTATACAAGTAAGTTACACTCAGAAATATATTTGGACTCTCCATCAGAAATGTGCCTCTGTATGTGAAGCCAGTCTGCTCAAGGAAAAAAAATGCTGACTATGTGCCTTTCCTTCACCTCTGCAAGGGAATAACCTTGTTATCAGTAGAACATAAAGATGGAGAGGGATGAATGCCCTGACTGCAGAAAGAAGCATCTGCAAGGTTTAGGTACCACCGACTTGGCTTATCCTCAGCCTAGAACAGCCTCTGAAACCCACCAAAGAGGTGTTAAAACTAGTTTTGAAGAACTGCTGCCAGCAGCAACAGTTTCATTTGGCATGGTAAGATCAGAAGGAAATTATAACCTATATTTCCATTGCAGCTCAGACAATCACACGATATGATCAGGAAAGACATGCCTTGCTCCCAGGGTCTTTACTCACAGAGGTAAGCTTTGTATGGGAGGTGAAGCATGAAAGATTACACAAAACTTCCCGCTCAGATTGTTGCAACCACAAATGCAACTGATATCTGAAATATTATCTTTCTGGACAAATACTCTAATAAAACCCCAGGAAACAATACTGAAATGCAGTTACTACCACAGCACTGCAGCAAATGCGATTTTAAGCCTCAGTGACGTAAATCCTGGCTTCCGGTCTTCATTGGGTTTGAGTCTCTATTAGATATGACTTTCAAGGACTCTTTCTAAATATGCTGGACTCTTCTGCTGACTCATCTCCAAACCGGACCAGGTGGGTCCCATTAACTTCAATTCAGGAAGTTAAAATATGGAGAACTTCTCCACAATCAGCCAAATATTTTGGCAAGAAAAAACCCTGGAAAGGAGCCAGTTCAGGAAGCAGCTCAGGATAATAAGGTTTATATTTGTTGGTGAAGTAAAGGAAACCCCCAAGGTGCAGAGTGATTTGGGTGACTCAACCTGCTTACAATCTCCCATATCTGCAATGGGCCCAAGCCATTGTGTTTCAATTCATATCTAGTCCTGAATATCTGGTCGAAAACAGATATTCAGACTAGAGAATTTAAAGCAACCTTTAGAGTGCCATAACTTTAAAAAGAAGATGGGAGAAAACTTGTTCCTTTCCAACCACATTGCTGTGAATTTGATTCCAGCTAACTTTTGGGGTTTCCTATAATTTTTGACAAAGATCCAATCACTTTACTTTCAGTTGAAAAACTGACTACGAAAAACAAGCTGCACGTTTTTTCTTAAGTCAGTTGGCCAGATGGTAAAGAAGTACAGTGAACTTCCCAGACAAAGAATAAGAATTTGGAATGGTCTAGAAATCAGTTTTGGTTTTTTATTTTTTTTTATTGAGGGGGTAAATGATAAGGTATGTTTCTGTTTCTTTGGAGAAAAATTAGAAGATGGAATAGTTGGAGATGAAAGAATTAAGTGTAAGAGCCCAGATCTCTGATTTACTAACTATTTTGTAGTCTTATTCTTATACCACAAGAATTTTGCAAAGCATTCCTCAAGAGCAAGCTATATTAGATTAGAGGTTGATGAAGAAGAATTGAGGACAAAGTTCCACTGCATCCTGGCTGGCCACGGCTCTGACATCCTTAAGTACCGTCAGTTTCCATAGCTAATGATATAAACTAGAGGGAAACAACTAGAACAGCTTAGAAGTGCCTTTGACTTGACAATCCAAAAGGCAAAGCTTTTGGCTTAAGTCCAGAGTGATCCTGGAAACCTCATTTTTTAATCCAGAGTGAGACATTTCAACTGGCTTGTAACTATGTTCCATTAATAAACCTAGATCTGCTAATATAACATCCATTCTCTAGAAGAAATGGTAAAAATGGTAATGGTTATTTATGCCTTCCTAGAACACCACTGTGCCTTTTAATAACAGGCTTACTTCTAAATGTAGGGCTCTTCAGTGATTAGCATTTTGAGGTAAGCTGTAGGCATATAGGTAATTTTGGAGCTTTAACTTCTGCAGTTTATGGAGCTTTTTTTTGCTTCCCTGTCTTTTGAAAGTGACTATTTAGGGAATCATTAACTGAAAAGCACTAGAAATGCCACTGGTACTGCTCGTACTACTGCCTTTCAACTCCTCTGTAATTGGAAAGCTGGTGAATCCAGATCTACAAAGGACAGGCAGCCCTGTCTGATTTACCAGAAATACTTGTAGTGGCTAAAGGTGTGATACCTCATCCCATCCAAACCATCACTCACTCAGTTCCCAGGCATGAAGGAGTTTCACCTGAAGAGTGCGGCTGTGTGAAAAACCTTTCTAGTCATGCATCAGGTACTGCCCAGTTCCAAATTCAGCTGATACAGAGTATTTCCAGCTCTACCTCCAGTTTCAAGTGAGAGACTGTTTCCACCTTTTCTCATCGTCGTCTTCCCACATACATATATGCCAAAATACCAAAACTGGGCAAACCCCTTTTTCAGGTGAGACCCTGGGGGCAATTCCTCCATTTTTGTCACTTGACCTAGATGCTTCCGACACATAGAGCCAGCTTCTAGCACTGGAAATCTTGAAACAATTTTCTTTTCCATTTCATCCCTTGAATGTAAAGAGGGTGAGTAATCCTTCCTAACAATTGACACCAGCTTATATCCATAGCAAATAGAAACACAATCCCAGTAGCCATGTACTTGCCATTTGACAAGATATGACATATCTGACACAATATCTGCTGTTTTGTTCAGTCTGGCAGACTATCATTTCCTTGCAGAGTTTCAGTAATAAATTTACAGGCCCATTTAAAGCTATCCCTCAGGGGCTATTGAACAAGGAAAGCGGTGCCTTACTCATAAAGTTAAAGATACTTGAAACAGAACTGAGCTCCTGTGGAGCCAATGCATTTGAATTGCATCACTGTAAAGACAAAAACAAACACACACAATCCCCCGCTCTACAGAAAATTATGTATACATTGCATAGGAATAGCTGTTCAATAAAGATTACCCTTTTCTTCACTCTAAATACGAAACTTGTTCACCTACTTAAGAGAACTAAAAGAGAAAAGAACAATTTTCAAAAGAGATTACAGTGAAACCACAGATTTTGTCAGTTCCTTCAGTCTTTTAAATTCATTCAATGATTTATGTATTTTTATGGCAAAATCAACAGTGATTCACTGCTTGCTTTGCTCCCAGAACAGAGATAGCTAATGCTCTAGCATGACAAATTCCAAAGAGAAAACTATTTTAACTTGCCTTCTTTTTATTTAAGTCCTGTTCTCATCTTCTGCAAGCACAGGGACTGCTTTGGTAAAAGTTTAGATTAAAAGAACAAACAGAGTTTTACTGTGGCAGAACTGGGTCCAATAAGCCTAGTTTTCATTTATAGGGAATTTGCACATGCTTTTCTTTAACACAGGTTTGGGGTATGTATCTGAAATCATGACAAGCAGCAATGTCTTTAACAGGAGAGATGCAATAATTTCAAATAATAATAATAATAATAATGACAGAGGTCTCCCTTTTATTTTTATACACAGGAGTGACCTCACAAAGCCAAAGGGATTATATGAGACCTTAATCTTGCCCAGTATTTTAGTAATTTTAAAAATAGCTCCTTCTCCAGACTGACTTAACAGATTTGAAGAGCTTTTTGAATTTTTTTCTCCCCCAATAAAGCCTTCCAAAACTAGTTTACCAAGATAAATGCTGAGAAATAAACAAAATTGAACAATCTCTCCTGTTGTCTCTGCATCAGTTTCTAGATTCAAAGCAAGTACATTCCACAATGGGTCACAGCAGTCAAATATTGATATATGTATTTGGCCGATCTGATCAAGAGATTTGCCAATTCCTAATGCAGGAACTGCATATATAAATTTGGCATTCTGTGATGTAAGCATATTTTCACTCTCCCTCTTTAAAATATTTATCAATTGGCAGCACTCTGAAATATCGATCTGGTGATAACAAGTCAGAGTCTATACCTATGCACTTCTCACCCCGGGATGGTGGGCAGTTTTTACACTGAGATGGAGGGTCAGGCAGAAGTCTCCCATCCCTAGGCAGTCAGGTTAGGCACAGATTTCTCTACACTTCAGAAAACTTTGACTCCTTCTTTACCTACTGGGGCCAACACAGCTTCAAGCTTGTTGTGATCTACACTTACCCTTGCTATGCACATTTCTCTCCCAGGTATGTTATTTCCATTTCACAGAATTTACTTTTACTGTTGGTTTAGCTTTTAGCCGAACTCCTGGTTTTTCCAAGGCTGCTAGGAACCACTGACTAGTTCCTCTACTGGTTTTCCCAGATCAAAATGTCATCTACACAAACCTTTGTACCATCAAACAGTTGTTGTATTTTCCTTTGAACACCTCAGGTGTTGAACATAACCCAAAGGGCAGTCTGAGGAAACAGTGTCTCCCAAAGGGGGTGTTGAATGCACAGAAATGTGTGCTGTATTTTTCTAAGGGCACCTGCCAGAACCCTGCTGACACATCAAGCATAGAAAAATATTTGCCATCAGCCATCTCTTCCAGAATTTCTTTGCCTTTTTACATGGTTATCTAGTTCATTTGGGTCTATAGGTAAACAAAATGCTACACAATATAGGCCTACCCTGACAGCACATTGATGGAGAAACAGCAAGCAATTAGAAAAACTGCCAGGCTCAGCTTTCGGTTCTCTCCCTTCAGCAGGAGGAAACTGTCCCAGAAGCATCACTAAGGAGAGGTTGAGTTGTTTCAGGTCCCTACTCTTTTCCCCAAAGGCTGCCTTCAAGCTCTTCCTTAACTGGTTAGGCTTCTTGCCCTTCCAGTAATTCCCTCCCCGATAATCATTATCACTATTTTCTATGTTGTTATTGCAAATTGTTTACTTTAAACTTTTTGTTAGCCTATACAGTTCCTTGCTGGAAATAAATGACCAATAACAATGCTTAGTTTTGCCCATTTAACTTTTCTACGGTCTGGGGCTTTTTTTTTTTTTCTAGTGTGAATATCATTATTCCTGGCTCCAGCTTGGATTTGTAGCCAAACTAAAACAAAGAAATGTCATATTGACTTTCAGGTCAGTAGTCTATTAATCTTCTGGTGCAACACTTTCCATTACCTTTGTGAAGAATGTCTTCATATCTTACATTCCTAATTCATAATACAGAACTATATGTTCAGAATTAAATACAACTAAAACCAGAAAAGCAAAGGGCATTATTTGCACAAAGAACTCAGCCATCAAAAAGGCACATCAAAATAGAGAAAGGACTCTTACATGACTGGATGACTCAAGAAATCAGGCATTGAAAGGCAATGAGAAAAATGACACAAAGAACCCAGAGGTTTACCTGAGGAGGACCAGTTAAAGAATGGATACATGTGAGGTCATGGCCTGAAGGCAACAAATCTTAACTGGAAAAGACAACTCATACCGTGACGGAGCCCTTTTTAAGGCTGAAGCTGTAGAGATCCAGGTGAGAACAGCAAAGCCTTCCAGTTCCACTTTGTTGAATAAAGGCTGGAATGTATTTATTTGCTCCTAGGTTGCATGCAGTACATACAGGCTTCCAACAGGATAGGACTAGAAGTTACTCAGCTTTTCACCTACAACTAACCTCAGCTGGAACTGCAACACTCCTCTCTATTCTGGACACAAACTCCAAAGAAGAATCAAGACCATAATGTGTTTGCAATTGTCTTATTTTTGAAACATCTATATTTTCCTTGGGTATTAAGAGACACGTATTTTCTTTTGCAGGCAAATGCATGACATATGGCCTAGTTTTTCCCTTCAGAAAAGGCGTAATGCCATCACTGAGCCATGATTGCACAGTTGTTAAACAGCAGGGATTATCGGGCAGGACAATATTAAGTGGTATTTAACAGCAAGACCAAAGTTCCTTGTCAAATGCTTGACTTAGTGTTCCTTGATTGTTAGCATCCCAGCAATGAGACCTTTTGCACTGAACCATTTTTCATTTTGACAACAAACTACCGCAGCTATCCAATGTTGCCTTGCTGGAGCTGACAGCGAAGTATTTTTGTGGCAGAAATATTACTATGTAGTGGGGTTCAGGGCTGGAGGATAGACGGTTTTATCCCTTTCCTTTCAGAGTGCAATGGCATTCCAAGCAGTAGGTGTCCTGAGTCACTGCCTGGCTAATGTAGTCAGTATGATCCTCTGTCTAGTCATAACAATGGTGGAAAAAAAAAAAAAAGAGAGAGAAAAAGAAAATCAAACCCTTGATGTAATTGTTTAAATTACAGACTACCTTCTTCTAGATGCATCTTAATGAAGATGTATGGTGGGAGACAAGGGGATAGGGAAGGAAGGTTGAATTACCGATTTAGGGGTGAATTTCCAAAAGGTTTTTAGAGAATCTGAAGTGCCTTTAAACCTCCACCAAAGCTGTTTTTATTAAAGCAGTAAAACCAAGAGTGCTTATGAAAGTTATAGTATGATGTGAGCAAAAGGCAGGAAATAAAGGGAAAAAAAGGGGGAACTTAATGAAGGTTTAATCTTCAAGGGAATATGGACTTCAAGACTGTAAATCTAATGGAATGGTCCTATATTCTAATGTCAAAAGCTGGCATCTTATGCCAGCAAATTTAACATTTTCAGTTGAGAAATCTAGTTTTAAAACCAGCTATTTATACTGTTAAAAGATGAGATGTGGTAGCTGGAGAAAGCTAAGAACCATGTTATTTTCAAGGGTCTTTCCCACTGACAGATTTATTAGGGAGTTTATCACTCCTTTTCCATCCTTTTCTGTATGTACATACTCCCTCTGTACTTCCAGGCTGGAAAATTTCCATGAAAAGTCCTGAAAATTTGATTGTGAGGTACTCTGGAAACAGACATAAAAGCATACTGTTTTTCACTGTAAGAGAAACAAGCTTAGGAGTTTGCTATCTCTATTTCTGATATTTATTTTTAAATTCCTACATTTCTTTAGTTTCCCTTTTCTCCATGCTTCTCTTTGAAAAGGAAAGCAATAGCCCACCTTAAATTGACACCTTAGGGTTCATTCTTTTAAAGTAATTCCAGAAAGTTTTCTGGAGAAACAGTTACATTAATACCAGAATTTAATACACAGAGGTTGTTT